>NC_138238.1:851055-878555 GCF_964197995.2 Scardinius erythrophthalmus | reverse complement strand
GTGTGTGTGTGTGTGTGTGTGGTGTTTGGTGGTCTAGGTCATGCACACAGGCTGGCGGTGTGTGTGTGTGTGTGTGTGTGTGTGTGGTGTTTGGTGGTCTAGGTCATGCACACAGGCTGGCGATCCGTGGGCTTTGCATTGGGGGGATTTCTAACACAAGGGCCAAACTGTTGGCGAAGTACTGTTCGATCTCAGCAACTACAGGAAGCGTGATTGTTTGGAAGAGGCGACGTTTCCTGAACCCTTAGAACAGGTTTAGTCCATAACAATGTGCTGATCTGTTTTAATCTGTTGGATTATTTAAAAAATGTGATTCCTAATGAAATTTGACTTGTAATGTGGGATCAAATAAAGTATATAAAATGTGCGTATGTGTGTGTGAGTGAGAGTGTGTGTGACAGATAGATAGATAGATAGATAGATAGATAGATAGATAGATAGATAGATAGATAGATAGATAGATAGATAGACAGATAGATAGATAGAAAGCAGCAGCTTCTAAGACTATATTTTACACAAAGCGAATACAGATTCAACATCAGACACACAGTATTTTTCAACTAAAGCCTGTAATCAAAATCTAACCCTAAACTCATTCTGGTGCTGATTTGCATATTTTATAAATGCTAATGAGTCTGTTGAGGCAGAAACTCCGACTGAATGAGGGGATTCCTGACCTCGCTGCTCAGAGTCTGCACACGTCTCACACACACACACACACACACACACACACACACTCCCACTCCCACACACACACTCACACACACGCACACACACACTCCCACACACACTCCCACACACACGCACACACACACACACACACACACACACACACACACACACACACACACACACACACACACACACACACACACACACACACACACACTCACACACACACACACACACACACACTCCCACACACACACACACACACACACACACTCCCACACACACACACACACACACACACACACACACACACACACACACACACACACACACACACACACACACACACACACACACACTCCCACACACACACACACACACACACACACACACACACACACGTACACACACACGTACACACATGCACACCCCCCCCACACACACACCTAGAGAAATGCTCTAGCAATAACTCATATCAGCCTAGCAACACCTCAGCAACCAGCCAGAACATCCTAGTAACAGCATAGCAACAGCCTGTAAACCAAACATACACTGCCTCATCATGGCACTGAGTTTTGCATGAGAAAATACTCATATTCTTCTGAAAATATACAACTCCTGCTCACAATAACCAGGTAATTAAAGAGTAATTAAAGCAAACAGTTTAACCACAGCTAAAGATCTACAGATCCTGGGCAATTATTGCTGCAAACTGTTGTTTCTTGGATAGGAAATAATTGTGTAAAGCAGAGCAGCTTGAGGGGAAGCGGATCGAAATCCTCGGGGTTTATTCTGTTTTGCATAAATCAAAAGGCAGCGGATTTGAGCGAGGCTTCACTGGTCAAGCAGAATATCTTGGACTTTCACTGGAGTGACAGAAGAGGAACATCTGAATAAACCCGAAACACTCCGAGAACAGCAGCGTTAATCGGCCCGGGGCAAGTCGTCACAGCAGAGTTTATTACCCATCCTGAAACCGTACAGTGATGGAACAGCGGGGCATGTTGTCACAACATTGGGTAACTTTTATTCAGGAATCTGTTATTCGACACTGATATATGAATAAAAATACAGGTACTTAATGGGTTTACTTTAACACGGTTAGACGATTATAAAACACAAATGCAAAAATGAACCTGCAAAAATATCAAATTGTTGTTTTGGAGCTGAAAGTGGAGAAACTCAGCTCAGGTTTTACTGAAATGATGGTGTTTCTTCAGAGGAAACTCAGATCCATTGCATAGATGATTCTGGCATAGATTAGCATAGCCTGTAAAGAACTGACATCACTAATACAGGCTATACTAATTAAAGCCAGAGTCATCAAACCGGCCGCAGACGTCCAGGAGATTCTTTTCCTTTTTTATCAAATGTAATTTCTTCTTGATTTTGATTCTGAGCTGTAATAAAACTCATTCATAACAGGGTTTGTTCATTTCCACCCAGTGAAGCGACCGTCGACTGATTAAACCCTGGTAACGGTTAATGGACGTCTACAGGGTTTTATACAGCGGCTCGTTATTAATGCGTCAGTCGCTAGATGACAGACAACGAGTTCAGGACAATTACAACAAACACAAACAGCGTCCTCTTGGTTAACACACACACATGAGTGTGAGAGTGTGTGTAATGGAGATCAGAGAGAATCTGCCCTTCCGTTCACAGAGACGCCATTATGATCCATTACACAAACTCATAATGTCACATCATACTAATAATCACACAATCCATCAACAAACATAATTTAGTCCTCAAGCTTGATTCAGTGCAGACGATGATAACGAGGTAAAAACACTCCAAACCAGTGAACGTTCGTTCAAAGTTATCTGGTCTTTAATACTGTTCACAGAATGTTACTTATACATCGTTCATGGAGCGTTTTTTTGGCACTTGCTGTGTGAACACACAAAAATCACGGACATGACTCGAACAGGTTAAAAGATCTTGTAAAAAATAGTCACAATTGTGAAAAAATGGATCAAAAATGGATGGAAATGAATGTGAGACAAATTTCCTCTAGTGGAAGCGTTTGGTACTGCAGCCGAACACACTCTCACTGAAAGCTCATTTTTTGAGATTTTGGGCCCTATCTCACACCCAGCGCAATTGACTTCGTACACGACGCATGTATCATTCCTATTTTGCTCCTGACGCACAGTGGACTTTTCCCTCCACAGACGCATGTTGGTAAATTAGGGAATGAACTTGCGCTCCCGCTTTTTAGAAAATAATACATTATTACAAGGAAAAATATTCCACACGAGGGAAATCATTGTTGCGTCCATGAAGATGTGAAAAAATAGGCATAAATCTAGCTTAATCTGGGTGTGTTTCTCCATCCCCAATGTCACTTCTCTGTGTTTTACGGCCCTGACGAGAACGTCGGTCTCCTCGGCTGTGAACCGCTCCTGGCAAATCCGCTGGGAATGTGAGATGTCGCTCTGATTGGTTTATTTCACGTTACGCCCAAACCACACCTATGAGTAATGAAGCTCTTCAGACCGACACATTTTAGATTTGCGTTGGGCTCAAGAGTCATTTATCCTGCCGGTATAACAGCAACAGCGCCGAGACCCGCCCACAAAGATACTTGCGTTTCGCGCTTGATACTTGCGTTTCAGATCGTTAAAATAGGGCCCATCAAGCTCAAATTTGTTTAGATTGATTGCTTTGATTTTCATGCAATTTTAGAGAAAAACGTGATTTTGAAAATATATATTTCATATAAAAAATTGAAATAGTATTCTTGTGCATTTTTCATAACAATACACGTAAAATTCTGTTCCTTTTTAAATTAACTTTTTAAAACTTTTTTTACTTCAGCAATAATCTGCCAAGTGTCGTCTTTAAAAGGAGATCAAACTTCAGTCTGTCGCTCTAAAGCGTTCAAGATTTACCACAGTTTGAGTTGGAGATTTAATTTTCAGGTCTATGTTCAAAAAGAGAATAAATGGATTATAAATACAGCAGAAATATAATTTAGTACCATAAAATCCCCTAAAAATACCAAATGTTATATAAAAAAAAACATCAAACTAAAATACAGTACATTCATTTCATTGAAAAAATAAATAAAATCAGTCATTTTTGACTGACATGTGAAGAGCACCAGAGTGTGTGTTTCAGTTGGACGTTCTTCTAACGGTTTTTAAATGTAACAACATTCAGAGAACATTCAAATGTAACATTCCAATAATGTTTAAAGAATGATACAATGTAATGTTCCTTTAGCATCCGTATAAAATCATTTTTAAAGCGTTTAAAAGCTGGTGGAAGTTAATCTGACTGTATCTGTGAAGGGAACGGACTCTTCTTCTCCTCTGTGTAATGCGTATTAAAGCAGTGTTTCGAAGCGCGGCTGCTTCGTGTGATACAGCGCTGATACATTCATTCAAAACATGGATTATGTTACAGTTCCTAAAGCCGAACCCTTATCTGCATTTTAATGTCAGAGAACCACAATTCAACCTCAGAGGAGATGATGAAGTCTAGAACTTAGAGGACAAAGAACGTTAATAGAAACGGAGGCTGTCAAGCTTCAAAAATCTTACTGTGTATTTGCAGCTTTCTAAAATCAATTCAGTTAAAATATGGTGTGTCAAAAAGCAACACACCAGGTTTTATCTCGACACTTTCGGTATTGACAACTTGTGTTGTGCTTTTTTGCCCCTTGTTAGAGCTTGAAAGAGTAAATGAGGACACAATCTGCATGTTTTAAAGTAAGAGTTTGGAGAGCGGCTCAGGATCAATACGAATGCATTGATTTAAATGTGTTCTTGTGTCTCGACAGAGTAAAAGTTGTTTGTTTTCAGCTGGATTGATTAGAATCTGTTGGTTAATTTGTCTCAATGGGAGTGAAGTCTGCTGATCTGAAACCGTGTTGGTTGGTTTGAGTCGTCGTGAACATTTGAAATGGAAACATCTTCATTTTCCAGAGATCTTCCCCAGGAGAGCAAGTTTGCGTTTATCTGTCGCTCATCCAGTGTGGAACGAGATCCTTTCTCTTTTATGGGCCGATGGGAAAAGAGGATCAATGGGAATGAAACATAATCAAGTGATGTCTGTAATGAGAACATCTCATCAGTCTCTTCTGAGGTTGAATAGTGGATCTTTGAGATGAAAATGCAGATGGTTTGGTTTGAATCAATGTATCAATCAATGTGAAAATGAGAATATGTTTGATATCAGATGAAATCAATGTGAGTGAATGAAGTCGAATCCTCTGAATAGACAAAACACGACTTTCTCACAGATCTAGTTCACTGGAAGACGAACACTATATTGCCAAACAGTATCGGGATTTGGGACACCCCTCCAGATCATTGAGTTGAGGAGTTCCAGTCACTTCCATGGCCACAGGTGTATAACATCAGGAATGCAGACGCTTCTACACACATCTGTGGAAGAATCGCTCTCAGGAGCTCCGTGAACTCAAGCGTGGGACCGGGATCGGTTCCTCCTGTGCAATAAGTCCATTCGTGAAGCTTCCTCACAACTATATATTCCACAGTCAACTGTTAGTGGTATTATAACAAAGTGGAGTAAGAACAACTTAATATGGACAACTCCATATTAAACCCTACGGATGAAGAGTGGGATGTCATTAAAGTTCATGTGCATGTAAAGGCAGACGTAACAAAACGTTTGGAATACAGTGTATTTCTACTTTACATCAGCGTACCATTGTTCCAAAGATCAGCGGATTCATTTACATTTCAGGTGTTCGTGGAGTTCAAGCTCTTTCATTTGTGTTTCGGAAAACAATGACACCGGCAGAAAGTAATTAAATGCGAGAAAAGTGCCGATAAGACGTCTGAAACCCTCTTTCATACAGGCCGGGTTCTTTGTTCTGCATTCAGTTAATTAAATCACAGATATTTCAGAGTTAAAACGAGCAGAACCTGCAGAGAATAAAAGCTTGGGGAATTTACAAAGGAACCGAGTTCAGATAAAGTAAAATTCAGAGTCACTCTCATTAACAAAAGTAAAGCCCATGTGGAAGGACTCGTGATGATTCTTCCTGCTGTAATGATTGATTATGACTGAAACAGAAGCGTTTACTCGATGGTTTGGAGATGCACAGAAGAACATCATCAGAGTTCTCACACACACACACACACACACACACACACACACGTGTCGTGTTTAATATCTGTAATATCTGTAATATCTGCCAGGCTCTGGCTTCAGCGATCGATGGACAGATGAACGGCTCTGGCCTCGACTCAAGATCTGCAGTGTGTCGTGAGTCTCATGATCCACGTCTACACATCCACCAACTGTTTACTCCACGACTGAAACTCTGACGTCCTAAAGCCCTTCTGCTCATGTTACGCTTCATTTGTGCAGGAACGTCAGACAGAGACGGATGCGAACTTAAGACGAGGCGTAAATATGAGAATGTGAATGAATAAACGAACATCAGCCGAACGCCAGGAACCGTAAACTCACTATCCTGGGTAAAAGAAGGATAATCAGGGGCTAGTTGTCACACGCTTGAGTGGAAAATTAGTGTATTTACTAGTTGCCATATCAACACTAGAGAATTTTTTGGGCAAAATTCAGAAATCTTTGGAAGATATCACTGAACATTTATTTAACCATTGCAAAAATACATGTCTTACTTATGTTAATTTATCATCTCTGTTTTTTGTGTTTATTTAAAATGAGACAAATCTGATATTATTTTATGGGGCATGTTGTCACACAGAGTTACCATGACTACGCTATTCTATTCTATGCTTTTATGAATTCTATTGAAAAACCCTGAGAAAAAGGTGAATAAAGACTGAGAGTCAATGTTCAGAAATTATTAATTATTATTATGTTTTTGAACTATGCTGTGTTTTGCAGTGTGTTTGTTGGTCAAAAAATGTGATCATTTTAATTATTAAAAAATGCCATTATTTTATATGAAAAAGTTAATAATTGCACTTTATTGAGAATGTTTGTCTTGTATATTTCTTGATTAGGTCAGATAACATTTTATGTTAATCTGTCATATGGTCATGCTATAATGAACCCCACCTATGGGGCATGTTGTCACATTTCACTTCCTCTCTTTCGGGGTAAATCAAGAAAAAAGTAAACACTGTATTAAAGAAACAAAACCACATGATTGTACTAGACATGTGAGATTAAAGCGGGAAAAATAAATCCTCTGAATCCCATGGGTTTACACAAACTGAGAAAGTCAAAGCGTTGTGAAAACTGCTAAAACCTGTGAAGTCTGAGAGAAATGATGGATCTGACTAAACATTTCCCATAAACTGTTCCTGGTGTGAGCAGATCGATCTGTTAAACACCAGCGAATCCTTCTCTTTCATCCTCCTCCAACAAATCGGCTGCTCTAAACTTCAGGACAGTGCCTTATACAGTAAGCTAACGGACCAGAACACCCTAGTTGCATATAATCCCATTTCAATCTAGAAAACTTCCTATAATCATGTTTCTTTTCAGAGAAACTGTGTGATGGCGAGTGAGCGGTTCCCAAACATCCCTATAAATGGATAAATCTGTCCGAACGCCCACGCGAGCTTCTCTCGGCTGATATCGCTGGTCTCTGGCCTTCGGTTCAGGGTAAATCATGTCATGTTCTGTAATGCAGCTTTATCTGTCAGCAGATAATCTAATCCAGATCCGCGCAGTGGACCTGAGCTCCGCTAAAGCTAATTAATGTATATCCTGACGACACGCGCCACTGAACACAACATCTGATCGCTGCCAAGATCCAGATCAGCTGAGAGACACTGAGTCCAGACCCAGAACCGCCAGAAACGAGGAATCACAGAGAAATCTGCAGCTCATGTTTCATCACATGATGGAAATCAAGCCTGATCTGCTGAACAGTTACACGACGTTCATGACAAGATCTTACTTCACCCTCATGTCGTTTCAATCCTGTGTGACTTTCTGTCTTCAGTGAAACACAAAAGAAGATCCAAACAACACTGAATCCCGCTGACTTTCACTTTATGGACAAAAAAACAAAACGTTTCTCAAAATATATTTTGTGTTTGACAGAAGAAATAACAGGAATACACGATGACAGAATTTGCATTGTTTTGCCTGAACTATACCTTTAATTTTCCTCCACTGATTGTCAATAGCTGGAAAACTATGTTCTAAGAATGCATTGCTAATATTACCATTAAGTTCTAAAGATGTTACTTTTAAATGTTCTCTGAAAATCCATTTTTTTATTTATTTAATGTGAACATTAACGGGACATTCCATTCCATCATTCCTCAAACATTATGGGAACGTTAAATTTGAATGTTCTCTGAACGTTCCGAAACAAGTTGTTACATTTAAAAATGTCCAACTGAAACATGAACCTCCATGAATGATGTACAGTATAAATATTATTTTGAGAACATTATTAAAGACCACAAACGTTCTATTCATGTTACTGGAAGAACGTTTGTTCATAACTTTGAGAGAACCTTGAGAGAACGTTTCCTGGGAACAGTGGAAGAGTGGAACAGTGGAAGAGCAAACAGTGGAAGAGTGGAACAGTGGAAGAGTGGAAGAGTGTGAACAGTGGAACAGTGGAAGAGCAAACAGTGGAAGAGTGGAACAGCGGAACAGTGGAAGAGTGTGAACAGTGGAACAGTGGAAGAGCAAACAGTGGAAGAGCGGAACAGCGGAACAGTGGAACAGTGGAAGAGTGGAACAGCGGAACAGTGGAACAGTGGAAGAGCAAACAGTGGAAGAGCAAACAGTGGAAGAGCGGAACAGCGGAACAGTGGAACAGTGGAAGAGCAAACAGTGGAAGAGTGGAACAGCGGAACAGTGGAACAGTGGAAGAGTGGAAGAGTGGAACAGTGGAAGAGTGGAACAGCGGAACAGTGGAAGAGTGTGAACAGTGGAACAGTGGAAGAGCAAACAGTGGAAGAGCGGAACAGCGGAACAGTGGAACAGTGGAAGAGTGGAAGAGTGGAACAGTGGAACAGTGGAAGAGCGGAACAGCGGAACAGTGGAACAGTGGAAGAGCAAACAGTGGAAGAGCGGAACAGCGGAACAGTGGAACAGTGGAAGAGTGGAACAGCGGAACAGTGGAACAGTGGAAGAGCAAACAGTGGAAGAGCAAACAGTGGAAGAGCGGAACAGCGGAACAGTGGAACAGTGGAAGAGCAAACAGTGGAAGAGTGGAACAGCGGAACAGTGGAACAGTGGAAGAGTGGAAGAGTGGAACAGTGGAAGAGTGGAACAGCGGAACAGTGGAAGAGTGTGAACAGTGGAACAGTGGAAGAGCAAACAGTGGAAGAGCGGAACAGCGGAACAGTGGAACAGTGGAAGAGCGGAACAGCGGAACAGTGGAACAGTGGAAGAGCGGAACAGCAGAACAGTGGAACAGTGGAAGAGCAAACAGTGGAAGAGTGGAACAGCGGAACAGTGGAACAGCGGAACAGCGGAACAGTGGAACAGTGGAAGAGCAAACAGTGGAAGAGTGGAACAGCGGAACAGTGGAAGAGCAAACAGTGGAAGAGCAAACAGTGGAAGAGCAAACAGTGGAAGAGCGGAACAGCGGAACAGTGGAACAGTGGAAGAGCAAACAGTGGAAGAGTGGAACAGCGGAACAGTGGAACAGTGGAAGAGTGGAAGAGTGGAACAGTGGAAGAGTGGAACAGCGGAACAGTGGAAGAGTGTGAACAGTGGAACAGTGGAAGAGCAAACAGTGGAAGAGCGGAACAGCGGAACAGTGGAACAGTGGAAGAGCGGAACAGCGGAACAGTGGAACAGTGGAAGAGCGGAACAGCAGAACAGTGGAACAGTGGAAGAGCAAACAGTGGAAGAGTGGAACAGCGGAACAGTGGAACAGCGGAACAGCGGAACAGTGGAACAGTGGAAGAGCAAACAGTGGAAGAGTGGAACAGCGGAACAGTGGAAGAGCAAACAGTGGAAGAGTGGAACAGCGGAACAGTGGAACAGCGGAACAGCGGAACAGTGGAACAGTGGAAGAGCAAACAGTGGAAGAGCGGAACAGCGGAACAGTGGAACAGTGGAAGAGCAAACAGTGGAAGAGTGGAACAGCGGAACAGTGGAACAGCGGAACAGTGGAAGAGCAAACAGTGGAAGAGTGGAACAGTGGAAGAGTGGAAGAGTAGAACAGCGGAACAGTGGAAGAGCAAACAGTGGAAGAGTGGAACAGCGGAACAGTGGAACAGTGGAAGAGTGGAAGAGTGGAACAGCGGAACAGTGGAAGAGCAAACAGTGGAACAGCTGGAAGAGTGGAAGAGTGGAACAGTGGAAGAGTGGAACAGCGGAACAGTGGAAGAGTGTGAACAGTGGAACAGTGGAAGAGCAAACAGTGGAAGAGCGGAACAGCGGAACAGTGGAACAGTGGAAGAGTGGAAGAGCGGAACAGTGGAACAGCGGAACAGCGGAACAGTGGAACAGTGGAACAGTGGAACAGGAACAGGAACAGTGGAACAGCGGAACAGCGGAACAGTGGAACAGTGGAACAGGAACAGCAAACAGTGGAAGAGTGGAACAGCGGAACAGTGGAACAGCGGAACAGCGGAACAGTGGAAGAGCAAACAGTGGAAGAGTGGAACAGCGGAACAGCGGAACAGTGGAACAGCAAACAGTGGAAGAGTGGAACAGCGGAACAGTGGAACAGTGGAACAGCAAACAGTGGAAGAGTGGAACAGCGGAACAGTGGAACAGCGGAACAGCGGAACAGTGGAAGAGCAAACAGTGGAAGAGTGGAACAGCGGAACACCGGAACAGTGGAACAGGAACAGTGGAACAGCGGAACAGCGGAACAGGAACAGTGGAACAGCGGAACAGGAACAGTGGAACAGCGGAACAGCGGAACAGTGGAACAGGAACAGTGGAACAGCGGAACAGTGGAACAGCGGAACAGTGGAACAGGAACAGCGGAACAGTGGAACAGGAACAGCGGAACAGTGGAACAGGAACAGCGGAACAGCGGAACAGTGGAACAGTGGAACAGTGGAACAGGAACAGCGGAACAGTGGAATAGTGGAACAGTGGAACAGCGGAACAGTGGAACAGTGGAACAGTGGAACAGTGGAACAGCGGAACAGTGGAACAGTGGAACAGTGGAACAGGAACAGCGGAACAGTGGAATAGTGGAACAGTGGAACAGCGGAACAGTGGAACAGTGGAACAGGAACAGCGGAACAGTGGAACAGGAACAGCAGAACAGTGGAAGAGTGCGCATCTGAAGTGTCTCTGCTGAAGGATATTATACATTATTCATCTGCTTTTTTACCGTGCATCCCTAATAAAATTAAATGTTATTTTTAAAGTACAACAATTGTAAAGTATACATATTTGTACTGAATTTAATATATAAATAATGTAACAATGCAAAAATGCTGCACATTGGACACCATAAACTATGAGAAAATGTCAAAACCCTTCTTTTATGTTCGATGAAGAAGAAAAACAGCAGCGTACAGTTTTTGAACGACATGAAGCTCAAAAGTTGTGAAAAGTGTGCAGAGAGAGAGAGAGAGAGAGAGAGAGAGGGAGAGAGAGAGAGAGAGAGAGGGAGAGAGAGAGAGAGTGAGAGAGAGCGCGAGAGAGAGAGAGAGAGAGAGCGCGAGAGAGAGAGAGAGAGAGAGAGAGAGAGAGAGAGAGCGAGAGAGAGAGAGCGAGAGAGAGAGAGAGGCGTCTGACAGTAATTAGAGAATGAGACACAAACTGTCTTCCTGCGCAGAGATGAAATGATCAGGAATAATTACAGTGATGATTCTCTCCACCTGCGACTGACAGACATGCTGGATTATGAAGCAGTGATTTGTGTAAGCTGTGTGTGTTGTGTAAGTTGTGTGAATTGTGTGTGTTATGTGAGTTGTGTGTGTTGTGTGTGAGTTGTGTGTGTTGTGTGAGTAACAAGGGCCAACAAGGGCAGAAGCGGCCCTCACACACACACATGTACATCCATGCATTCGGCAGACGCTTTTATCCATTCAAGATATACATTTCAGTTGATGCATTCCCTGGAAAACACACAAATCTAATGTTGCAATAGTGACATATAGAGTTCATGTTTTCAACCTTTAGAACCACAGAACCCCAAATATGATCATCCTCACGATCCTCCTCATCATGTTTGGAACGACAGAATTTACTGTACATTTAAAAATGACATGATTTCATTAAATGTTTCTTCAAGAGACTATAACTATCCCAATCCAGTGTGTGTGTGAATCTGACAGAGAGAGAGAGACAGAACAAGACAAAGAAAGAGAAATATTAATCCTGACCTGTCCAGCTTTACGAATCACTGACTGTCCACATCAGAAGTTCACCTTTGACCTTCAGCCGAGAGTGTGACATCACACACACCGAAGTGTGTAAAGAACACACGAGATGCTCACGATAGCTGCGTTTCCATCATGATTTCATTTGAGTTTTGGGATATTGCACAAAAAAAACGCTGCATGGAAACGCCAAGATTTTCATAAATTCCAAAGATGTGCATAAAAAATGTATGTGCTGAATTGAGGCAGATCATTTTTTATCCAATAACAAGACATTCACATGGAAACACATTTACCGGGAAAATCCCTCGATGTGCAACTGACTTTCCCTCAGCGTCAGCTGAGATTGGATAACTGGAGTAACCAGTGGACCAATGGCATCGCAGCATCTCTAATGTTGTTTTGGTGTTTCTAAAAGTCAAAGTGTGTGATCAGAATGATTTGGTTTAATTGTATGGAATTACATTTGTGCCAATAATAATGCACGTAACTTTTCAAGAAACTAATGCAAATATAAATTGAAACTGAATAAAATATCTGTGAAACTGAAGATAAAAAATCACAGTCAAATGTTTTTTGCCTTTGTTTTTAATACAAGGTCAAGAAGCTGTCAATCAAAAACTCAGACTACAGGAGACTACAGGATAGGGCTGCAGCTATCGATTCTTTTTGTAATCGATTAATCTAGCACTTAATCGATCGATTAATCGAGTAATCGGATAAAAACTTTTAGTGTGTTTTTAAACAACCAAAACAAATAATGCATAATGAAAATGATGTGGCTGAAAAACTCCAACATTTGGCTTCAAAACTAAGCCTATTTATTGTAATTTTTACCCATTTAGTGTTTATAAGTGCCAGTGCCAACAATGATATAACAATACAGTTAAGTCAACTTTATACTGTAAAACATGTAGCCTATAACATGTAAAACTATGAATACAAACTTAAATAGTAAAGGCCATTTGGTCTTAGTTTTGTCTTCTTAATACAACATTACAAAAAAAGGATTGCACCTTCAGCAAATTACCCACCGGAGAACAAAAATAAATGAAATGAATATAAAATATCAAGCCAAACAGGTACACAATGTATACAATTTATATAAAAAAAATAAGTGTAGCTTTGAAAAGGGCAATGTTTTATTGCAAATATGCATTTTATTAAATAGAAAAAGAACAGCATTTTGTTTTTCACTTAGGCTAGTTGAAGTATATTAGCACGTTTTGTAGTATTATATTTTTTTGTTAATTTAAAATGTTCTATGATCAATTACTTTGGTAGCCGATTATGTCCTCCCCAAAAGTACGAGTGGATTTGGAGAAGCAGGCTGGTGGGGAGTTTCATTTTTTTGTTGTTGTCTGTAACTATTTGGTAGACGTGACATAGCCTACAAACAAGGTCTCGCAAAGACTGCAATACAATATTTGTTCCTCCATCACGTCTCGGTGAATACAGTGAATGCATGATGAAATTATTGTTGCGTGGCTACATAAAAGTTTAAGCATATGTGATGCATTGCCGCAATTGGTCTGACTGGTCAAAAAAAATGCGGGGGACAGAATCGTTACCTTGATTCAGCGACGCTGAAAGGAAGCGATCCCAAACTTTAGACATTCTCTGCCGTTTATGGACATCTACTCTCTGCCATCGCGCCAAATAAATTCAAAATGTATCACGCGCTATGGTGTGCTTCCTGAACATTGAACAACGGTCCGTGTGAAATCAGATCCCTGCGCGTATAGTGCGCGTCATAGGAATTTAACGAGGCTTCGAGGCAGAGTTTTTGCCTCGAGGAATTTTTGTAATCGAGTAAATCGAGTAACTCGATGAATCGTTGCAGCCCTACTACAGGAGACTACAGGAGACGACAGGAAACTACAGGAGACGACAGGAAACTACAGGAGACTACAGGAAACTACAAGAAACTACAGGAGACTACAGGAAACTACAGGAAACTACAGGAAACTACAGGAAACTACAGGAGACTACAGGAGAATACAGGAGAAACTACAGGAGAATACAGGAGACTACAGGAAACTACAGGAAACTACAGGAAACTACAGGAGACTACAGGAAACTACAGGAAACTACAGGAGACTACAGGAGACTACAGGAAACTACAGGAAACTACAGGAGACTACAGGAAACTACAGGAAACTACAGGAGACTACAGGAAACTACAGGAAACTACAGGAGAATACAGGAGACTACAGGAGAATACAGGAGACAACAGGAAACTACAGGAGACTACAGGAGAATACAGGAGACAACAGGAAACTACAGGAGACTACAGGAGACTACAGGAAACTACAGGAAACTACAGGAGACTACAGGAGAATACAGGAGACTACAGGAGAATACAGGAAACTACAGGAGACTACAGGAAACTACAGGAGACTACAGGAGACTACAGGAGAATACAGGAGACTACAGGAGAATACAGGAAACTACAGGAGACAACAGGAAACTACAGGAGACTACATGAGACTACAGGAAACTACAGGAGACTACAGGAAACTACAGGAGACTACAGGAAACTACAGGAGACTACAGGAGACTACAGGAGACTACAGGAAACTACAGGAGACTACAGGAAACTACAGGAGACTACAGGTGAGCATGAGTTCAAAAAGCCCAAAACAATTCATTTCAGGGGTCGGCCGAACTCTTCTGGCACACAATAGAAACAGACCATCGTCTTCACCTTCATCTTCCTCCAGTCAGTGATGAAGTGTGTGTTCAGGAGTCAGAGTTTGTGTTCAGGTCACAGTGTGTGTTCAGAGGGTCTGACTGCAGGACTGATGAATAAACTGTTATGTGAGTTACTGAGACACACGACTGTAGAACTGAGCAAATATTAGATTTAACAGTTGGACCTGAAGAGGCTTTGGCTCCGAAACCACAGCGAGATCTTTATATAGAGTCACATTAAAGAAGATGCATGTTCGCTCAATATTATTACATGTGCTGATAAAGAGACACATGCGCTCATGCACACTCTCACACACACACACTCGCACACATCATCATCGAACTGACTTATCAATTAGATATCATTATATTATTTCACTACACTCTGTATATAAATAAATATTGCGATGGTTTGGCTCATATTGCCATTCCAATAAATGAAGTGAATTGGATTTGAGAGAAACTGAAACACGCAATGATTCTCTTCAGCAGACAGAACAGCAACAACTCTCTCAACACAAACCTCGAGCAAACCACAGAAACCCACAGAAACACACAAAACCAGCAGAAACACACAAACCAACACAAACCCAGCAGAAACACACAAACCAACACAAACCCACAGAAACACACAAACCACAGAAACCCACAGAAACACACAAACCAACACAAACCCACAGAAACACACAAACCACAGAAACACACAAAACCAGCAGAAACACACAAACCAACACAAACCCAGCAGAAACACACAAACCAACACAAACCCACAGAAACACACAAACCACAGAAACCCACAGAAACACACAAACCAACACAAACCCACAGAAACACACAAACCACAGAAACACAAAACCAGCAGAAACACACAAACCAACACAAAACCAGCAGAAACACACAAACCAACACAAACCCAGCAGAAACACACAAACCCAGCGCACAGAGCAACAATCACAGCTCGAGCTCAATCTAAGAAATCAATCTCCAAAAACCAGAGTGAAAAAACAGCCATATCGAAGACAAAGATGATACATGAACATAATCACTGATTTTTATCAGCAGGCTATAATAAATAATTTTTTAAAAGTCGGATTATTATAAAAAATTATTACAAAAGTTATTAGATCAATCACTACTGGACTGAATTCGAGTAAATAATAGAAAATAATAATAGAAAATAAACTCATATAGCCAATATGAATAATTATTTTAAACTTACGAAGCTTTGCGGAGTCCAAACTGAGGAGAATATGAGTCAAACTGGAGTCAGTTAGATCCACCTGAAGCACTCAGTCACATTCATCATCATCTTCATCTTCATCTTTATCACTCCAGCAGCTCCGAGGACCGACTGCATCTCTGATGATGATGATGATGATGATGAAGATGATGGATTCGCTGTTCGGGGCGGGATTCGCTGTCGGTGACGTCACGTGTCGTGGTCCCTCATCTCTCTCTCTCTCTCACTCTCTCTCTCTCTCTGTGTGTGTGTGTGTGTGTGTGAAGCGACCGGAGCGACGGAAGACCGAGGCTCGTGCGCGCGATCGAGTGTAAGATCTGAAGTGACCGGTTAAACTCTCAGATCAGGATAAAGAGTAAAGAAAACTGCGTTTTTAAAAAATACTTATTTATTTTATTATTATTATTTACTTTTATTCGCTAAGGACGTATTCAATTGTATAAAAAATTGAAAGGAAAATAATTTATAAATATACAAAAGTTTATATATAATTTTTACTTTCTGTTCATCAAAGAATCCTAAATAAAATGCATCACGGTTTCTACAAAAATATGAAGTAGCCTATAATATTGCCTGAACGGATTGTTTCTGATGCAGTGAGTGTTTGATTGACAATAAACTGAATATTTCTGATAAATCTTCCAGAGAAACATTAAAACACTCATCACACTGCCTCCTACAGGAGAACAACAGCGTCCTGAAAACTATAAAATAATAAAGAACAGTTATTGCAGGAATATGTAACACGTGTGAATGAGCTTTACAGTTTTTTACAATCACTTTGCTTTTATTTTCAGAACCTTGATGTCATTTTTCAAAACTCTAGACACAAAACTCAAAACGGTTATCACTTGTAACACAGGCTGTCTAATGTTCAAAACACTGCATTGTGTATTCACATCTTTAAAGAAATCTTGCACTTGCACAATCATTGGTTCAAAAAACAAATTTACTGTGAAATACTATTGAAACATAACTATAGATCACACACACACAAGCAACCGATAGTTTCACTGTGTCATTGTTCGTACAATCATTAAATATTGTAGAACAAAATAAGTGATACAGGTTTCATTATGGCACTACATGTACAGTAAATACATCTCTGTAAAAGCACTGCAGTAGTAGAGAGAATACTACAGTGGAATCATTGAACAAAGTTTGTAATATATTGATGCAACACACTACAGTACAATCACAACATAGGTTTATTTGAATCAAAGCAAAAATAATTAGCTATGAAATAGAAAAGAAAAGACAGTACTGTAAAACATCAAATGCAGTGTTGCTCAACTTGCTTGCTTGTAAGAAAAAAATCAGGAGTGATGATCTGTACAGTGCAGTGCTGTCAATACTGTACATAGTCTGAAGAGATGGTACAGTATTTGGGACCATAGACACAGTGTCTGATGAAGCATTATGATCAAATATTAGGCTACATCCATGGATAGTGTAGTCTAATTGGTTCATGCTCCACGCTAATTGGTGACAATGAATCTCGTTATATTGAAACTCTCATGATTTACAGTAAACATGAAAGATTGTTTGTCTGTTTCCATACAACTATGCATTAAGAGTAGTTACAGTTACTTATCATTTTTAACAGTTGTATCAGTTGATAGTTAGATCATTGTAAGGAAATGAATAGACACTCATTTGAAATGTAATGTGTGAATTGCCTTTTGAAATAGCAGTACTTTGATGTTAAGTTGTGTCATATTGAACAGGTGATTTTTGTTGAATGAACAAATGATCTAAGTTTTATGTGTATTGTATCCAAGCAATTGAGAAAAGGGTTAGAGTTTTGAAAAATGTGCATTTTGATCATTGGTTGTGAGTTTTGTGTCTAGAGTTGTGAAAAATGACATCATGTTTCTGAAAATAGTAACAAAGTGATTGTAAAAAACTGTAACCACAAACCTTCAGTGACATTCATAAATCACGTGACCCGCTGTACGTGCCTCTGATTGGATGGTGAGATGTCTCAGTTCTGGGACTGATGGTGGTCAGTGCTGCACTGCTAAACATTGTTTTGAAAATCAATATTTTTTGTCTTTATTTCATCTAACAAAAATCTGTCAGTGGGCTCAGAAACACAAACTTCATTCAAAGGGAAACAAGATTATTTTCCTGACCCCACTGCCAGATATATGTTCTTGTTATGAGCAAAACCTCAACAAAAATACTGATTAAAAATACTGATTAAGATTTTTTTTTTTTTTTTGCAGTGTAGAGTTATTACGTTCTGATGAAGACATTATAAAGACAAACATGCTAATCTTTAGAATAACATCATTGATAAATCATTTTTGATTTGATTAAGTCTGTTTTCACTTCATGTTAACTTTACTTCACTTTAATTTACTTTACTTTAGTAAGTCATTAGTTGAACCCTGAGCAAATGTGCCTGAAATCTGACCGAACAACATCAGTATCAGAACATGCATATGTTGAACACACACTTCCCAATCCCTTTGTGTGTGTCTGTTTGTGTGTCTGTGTGTGAGTGAGTGAGTGTGTGTGTGTGTGTGTGTGTGTGTGTGTGTGTGTGTGTGTGTGTGTGTGTGTGTGTGTGTGTGTGTGTGTGTGTGTGTGTGTGTGTGTGTGTGTGTGCGTCTGCAGTCCTCTCACAGTTGTCATAGTGACAGGTCTGTCTGTGACATTGGAAATTAGTGGACTGAACCGAGAAGCTGAACACACACACACACACACACACACACACACACACACACACACACACACACACACACACACACACACACACACACACACACACACACACACACACACACACACACACACACACACACACACACACACACACACACACACACACACACACACACACCATATGTAAACAATCACACATCTACTGTACATGAACTATAATGCCTGTGAAATAACTGATCCAGCCTCTCCTCATTACAGTTCTAACATCACACCCGTGACAGACTCTGCGCTGTTTCACAGATAAATAATATTACACTCCTTCTGATTCACACACTGAAATATAACAAGTGCATTTGACATATGTGTGTGTCAGAAACACCAGTTCTTCTATCTGGACTCAACAGAAGCGTTTACTCAGAGTAAATCTCTGGAAGCTGCATGTGACAATAACCTGCGAACGAGCGCCGTGTGATCGACGTTATTAATATCTTTCCTTATTTGGAAGGAGTTTGGATGTTTTCCAGGCTGTTATGAGATCAAAATGCTGAATGTAATCTTCACAAACAGCAAATACTGAAACATGGTAAAAACTGATATGGCTGATTAATAAACATGCATCAAGACTATTAAACGAAGGGAGGAAATATCAGCAGGAAAAATCGTTGCTTTTGTATTTCGTTATTATTTGCCAGAACCGTCTGTGTGCGTCTGCCATGAGAGAGGTGCATGATGGGAAATCCCAGAAGCCCTTCTGTATGTGAACAGATGCTGCAGCTTTACTGAGCAAACAATCATATCTGACATATCAAAACCTGCTGATTTATACTTCACAGAAGAGTGAAAGAACAACAATATCAGTTTATTAAACATGGAACAGCTGTATGAAGTATCATAACTGCAGTGAATCAGGATTCAAGACTTGATTGACACTTCAAACGAGTTTGAAAAGCTTGAATATGTACATTTAATACTTTAAGAGTTATGAAGATGTTCTGGAAACCTGCAGCTCATTAAATGACTACACTTCAAAGATATTAATAAAGGATATTAATTGGAAAATTGAAAATTTTTGCAATGAGCAAATCAAACAAAAGTACTTGAAATAGCTCAACACAACAAATGTTTCCCCAAAGTGGTTTCCCCAAATTGAACTGAAAATGCAACTTTATTGACTTCTGCAGTTTCAGAATGATTCACCTCCTTCATGGCAAGCGTCTTTAGCACTGAGTAGAACAGCCTCTTGCTGTCCTGAGCTGCTGTAGACGAGATGTATAAGCAGACAGCAGCTTCTGTGTCTGAGGAGTCTGAGCCGTTCCTCATGAGCAATGGCCTCCAGTTCAGGGATATTCTTGGCCTTCTTCAAATCCCACCAGAGATGTTCTCTAGAGTTCAGGTCAGGTGACTGTGATGCCACTGTATCTTCCAGGACTTCTTCTGCAGCCAAGCCTGGGTGGACTCTGAGGAATGCTTGGGATCATTGTCCAGTTGAAGGTCCAAGCTTCATCTTCCTCACTGACGGCATGACGTTCTCTCCCAGGATCTCCTGATGCTTCAGTGACTCCATCTCTCCTTCCTCACGCTGCAGGTTTCCAGAGCCGGAGGATATCCATCAGCCGAGAGCATCACGAGCTCCTCACGCTGAACTGTAGACAGAGTTCTCCACAGCTGATGCTTCATTCCTCCTCCAGACACACCGCTGACCCAGAGGGACGAACAGCTCCAGTTCTGTTTCATCGCTCCACAGAACAGAATCCCAAAACTTCTGTGGTTTATGTACATGATTTTGAGCACTTCTTGTGCTGTTGTGTCAGTAGTGGTGTAGTGCTGGAGTTCTGGCACGCGTACGAGCTGAAACCTCAGAGTCGGTGTCACCAAGTCTCGCTGCAGGTCTTCTGCAGTCGCTCAAGGGTTTTTCTGAACTGTTGATATCTTCCCTTTTCTGCCCGTCCTGGTAGAGTGACCACATCTTCTACTCAGTTTTTGGAACATTTTTGACTTACTTCTAACATGTAGTCAAACGTGACGCTCATCAAACCTCACCAGTTCAGATATTTCATGTGTTCTAGCTCAAGCACACCTGGTGCAGCTAATGAAGCCCTTGATTAGTGAGACGACTCCTGTTCTGCAGATCTGCGCTGTTCTGAGGGATTATATTCAGGGGGTGAATAATCTTGAGACTGCAGAAGACATTAAAAGTTGCATTTTCAGTTAAATTTGGTTTGATTTGTTCATTGCAAACAGCTGAAAGTCTGTACATTTTGCCAATAAACCTGATTTGCCATGGGGGCTGAATAATTGTGATTACAACTGTAGGCAGAGAGAAAGAACGATAGATAGAAAGATGGATGGATGGATGGATGGATGGATAGATAAACAGATAGATAGATAGATAGATAGATAGATAGATAGATAGATAGATAGATAGATAGATAGATAGACAGACAGACAGACAGACAGATAGACAGATAGACAGATAGATAGATAGATAGATAGATAGATAGATAGACAGATAGACAGACAGACAGACAGACAGATAGACAGATAGATAGATAGATAGACAGATAGACAGATAGATAGATAGATAGATAGATAGATAGATAGATAGATAGATAGATAGATAGATAGATAGATAGACAGACAGACAGACAGACAGACAGACAGACAGACAGACAGATAGATAGATAGATAGATAGATAGATAGAGTCTCAGTAAACTGTGGCCTGGATCAGCGGAGCGGCTTCTGTCTGAACTGAGATTCGGTCACATTAATAAGCTCATTATTTATTCTCTCTGTCATAACAAACGATGGAAAGAAAGCCATTCATCATCGGCTGAGAGACTGTCAGAGTCCGCCGTGCTTCTGCTTATATGGACTCGCAAAAATAATAGAGGGCAAATTCATTCAAACAAACGTCTAAACGGCCCATCACACACACGAGTGACATGATCCTGCTTCATCAAGCGCATCTGTGGAGGAACGGCTTTAAACGCTCTTTATCGCCAGGCATCTGATCATGTGAACATGCAGAAACATTCTTTTCCATCTAATATGGGAGGAAAATATTATAATAATAATAAAGATATACTGTACATTCACGCCAGTCATGATTTCAGGAGTTTCACCTCAGCGATGTGATTTGATGATTGACTGTGTTTCCAACACAAAACCACATGTTTTTCTGATATTTTGCACAAAACTTTTTAATATTGTGGATTAAGTCAGAATACAACCATAAGAGTTTATCAGTCAGTCGTGTAGATGATTTATACAGCTTCTGATTATTTGGGATTGAAACTGTTATAATCCACGATCACCATGATCATGTTTCATCATCAGTCAACCGGATCAACTTCATCTGGAAGCTTCCACCACTTTATATCATGCAATTGTGAGCTAAAATGTCAGAATTGTGAGATAAAAAGTGGCAATTACCTTTTTTATTTTTTATTCTGTGGCGGAAACAAACTTCCATAACTTCACTTTCTAAACTAAACTAAGGCAAACTTTTTGGGAACCCATCAATCAGACTTATCCAGCTCTCTAAGTCAGTTTTATATGGAATAGATTTGGAGAAATGAACATTGACAAACATTGATTCAAATTGGGTTACACTTTATTTTAAGGCGCGTAGTTACAAATAAATACTGAGTAATAATAATTAACTACATGTACTTACTATAGAGTTAGGGTTTGGTTTATGGTTTGTAACTTATGCATAATTTACTGTTATTACTATAGTAAGTACATGGTAACACTTTACAATAAGGTTTATTAGTTAACATGATCTAAGAATGAACAATACTTGTTCAGCATTTATTAATCTTAGTTAATATTAATTTCAACATTTACTAATATACTATTAAAATCAAAGGTTGCAACATTAGTTAATGCACTGTGAACTAACATGAACAACGAACAGCTGGATTATTATTAACTAACATTAACAAAGATTAATAAATACTGTATTGCTCATGGTTAGTTCATGTTTCATGAATATGTTAACTAATGAAGCTCACTGTAAAGTGTAACCAAGTGCTTGTGTTTCAGAGCTGATGTGACTGAGATGAAATGGACTCTAAAGCACCTGTGAAAGGTCAAAGGTCAGATCACTTCAACAACACTGGGATTTAATGCATCCACCACATTTTTCAGAGCCATCAAGCGCCGGATGTTTTTGCTCAGAGATGGTGCCGGTTCACCCGTCTGATGTGTGTGTGTGTGTGTGTTCATCTGGCTTCTGCTCGGACCCTTATTTAGCCTCATCAAGGACAAACGCTCCGCTAATCTGGTGACTCTCAGCGCCGAGGAAACGGCCTAATATGGACTGGGTTTGCAGGACTGGGCTAATTTTACAGTCTCTATGACTTGTGATCCGGTTCATGAACAGCTTCCAATCTGTTTATTATATAGAAGCTGGAAATATGACCTGAAACGTTCAAGTGTGTGTGATGATGGGAAAGTGTTTTTGACGGAGGAACGCTTCATATACGTTTCAGTTTGATAAATTAAACATCTTCAATTCATATGAAATCTCCATTTCCTCTCTTAACTCACGTGAGAATGATTCATCAGTGACGTTATTCTACAGAAAAATGTTTGTCAAACAACAATTTGTATGTTTGTCTTCTTTGAATGTCTAATATCTAATCATTCTCATGTCTAAATCTCACCAGAGATATCAAGATATCCAGCAAGAGTGTGAAATAATGATGTGATTCTGATGTGACCTTCATCCAGCATGCAAAAAGCCTCTTAATGGAATATGACTGAGCTGATGTGAAATAATGTGTGCATTATATGTAAGGGATAATGTGGAGCGAGGCGGATGTTATAGCGAATACACCCCCGACAGGCTGATCGAGACCCCGACGGGCTGATCGAGACCCCGACGAGCTGATCGAGACCCCGACGGGCTGATCGAGACCCCGACGAGCTGATCGAGACCCCGACGGGCTGATCGAGACCCCGACGGGCTGATCGAGACCCCGACGGGCTGATCGAGACCCCGACGAGCTGATCGAGACCCCGACGGGCTGATCGAGACCCCGACGGGCTGATCGAGACCCCGACGAGCTGATCGAGACCCCGACGGGCTGATCGAGACCCCGACGGGCTGATCGAGACCCCGACGAGCTGATCGAGACCCCGACGGGCTGATCGAGACCCCGACGGGCTGATCGAGACCCCGACGGGCTGATCGAGACCCCGACGGGCTGATCGAGACCCCGACGGGCTGATCGAGACCCCGACGGGCTGATCGAGACCCCGACGAGCTGATCGAGACCCCGACGGGCTGATCGAGACCCCGACGGGCTGATCGAGACCCCGACGGGCTGATCGAGACCCCGACGAGCTGATCGAGACCCCGACGGGCTGATCGAGACCCCGACGAGCTGATCGAGACCCCGACGGGCTGATCGAGACCCCGACGAGCTGATCGAGACCCCGACGGGCTGATCGAGACCCCGACGGGCTGATCGAGACCCCGACGAGCTGATCGAGACCCCGACGGGCTGATCGAGACCCCGACGGGCTGATCGAGACCCCGACGTGCTGATCGAGACCCCGACGTGCTGATCGAGACCCCGACGGGCTGATCGAGACCCCGACGAGCTGATCGAGACCCCGACGGGCTGATCGAGACCCCGACGGGCTGATCGAGACCCCGACGGGCTGATCGAGACCCCGACGAGCTGATCGAGACCCCGACGGGCTGATCGAGACCCCGACGAGCTGATCGAGACCCCGACGGGCTGATCGAGACCCCGACGGGCTGATCGAGACCCCGACGAGCTGATCGAGACCCCGACGGGCTGATCGAGACCCCGACGAGCTGAGGCTGATCGAGACCCCGACGGGCTGATCGAGACCCCGACGGGCTGATCGAGACCCCGACGGGCTGATCGAGACCCCGACGGGCTGATCGAGACCCCGACGGGCTGATCGAGACCCCGACGGGCTGATCGAGACCCCGACGGGCTGATCGAGACCCCGACGGGCTGAAGGGGTTGTATTCGCTATAACATTCGCCTCGCTATACATTATCCCGCTTATTACATGGCTACCCACAAATTATTGATTTAAGAAGGAGTTTATTGATTTAAAAACGACTGTATTGCTTCCGCTAAAGAAAATAGTCCGTTTCACGTCCATAGCAACGCGCTGTTTTTCATGGCAACGGTGTGTTATACTTCGGTCTGTTAACAGGGAACTACACTGCGACCAAAATGGTCGCATATGCGACCTTTTGAAATGCCATTGCGACCCTAATTTTGAATGGGTCGCAAATGTATCACTGATTATTTTTGTACCTATGTTTTAGGCAATATGCTATGATTTACCATGAGCATTTATTAAAACAGAAATGTGTATTTTAAGAATAGGCCTACGTTTTATAACGTGCTCTGCGCATTCAAAACTTCAAGTTAACTTCAGCCCCACGACCGTTACTTAGATTAAAACGTAGCCTACCATTGTATCAGTGCTGCACGTCTATGGTGCTGCGCGAGCGTCTCTCTCTCTCTCTCTCTCACACAAACAGGGACGCGCGCACACAGAGAGAGAAAATAATTGTAAAATGAAAATTGACGGGCTATAGTTTACATTTAATATTTAACGTTTTATATTTTAACGTGTTCTAACGTGTGCGTTCCTCAGCGCGTACATGTGAAGCTCACATGCACTAAAAGCCTGTCTACCAGCGCCTGGATACTGGACTAAGTGCTAATACTGTTATATACACACAAGGTTTGCATAAACTAGTCGGTTATGTCTAAAGTGAAAGCAAACTTGAGAAAAATGAGTAAATCTGCTTGTCAAATGCGTGTATATTAGACGCTTTGCGCGCAACTCTTAATAGTAAACACGCTGCCGCTTGTCCTTAAAGGGATAGTTCACCCAAAAATAAAAAAAATATCTCATCATTAACGCACTCTAATGTTGTTCCAAACCTGTATTAATTTCCTTCTAATATTTTCTAATATTAATATTTTGAAGAATGTGGCTATCCAGTAGCTGGTCCCCATTGACTTCCATAGGAGAAAAGTCACAGGGGTACATCAACTGTTTGGTTACCCACATTCTTCCAAATATCTTTTATTTTCAACAGAAGAAAGAAACTTATTCGAGTTTAAAACAACTTGAGAGAGTAAATTATGAAAATTTGAATTTTTAGGAGAACTATTCCTTTAATGTTAATAAAATAAGTATCAACGTATAATTTATACAGTGAAGTCTATTTTGTTTTATTTTCATATTTGTTCATTTAATTACTTTCTTCAATGCTACTGTTAAATACACCTACTGAAGCTGAAAACATAAAACACTGTTTATTTAATTTGTATATTAAGTTGTGTATGTGTAATGTGTATCTTTGATCTTAATATTTAATAACAAAGAAAATAATGACAAATATTTTTATCTTCGCCCCTGTCTGCCATTTTTTTATATATGTTTTGTTACCTAAGGCTTTGTTTTTGAAATATGGACATTAGTTTGGCTGTAATGCTCAGTCACAAAATAGTAAAACCAACATAAAAAATAATTGTGATAAAATCGTGAATCGCGATTTTCCTGAAAAAAATCGTGATACGATATTTTTACCATATCGCCCAACCCTAATTGGAATAATAAATTATGTAGCCTATCTTAATTGTACACAATGTTCCTGTTATTTTTTTATTTTTTTTTTTTTTACTGTTTTATGCCATAACAGCAATATTAATATCGGTTATTATCGGTATCGACCACAATTTTCACATCGGTGCTTTACTACTTAAGAGTTCAGGAGTCTGCCCATCTGTGCCCATAGCTTGTTGAAATCCATTTAGCAGAAACTCTATCCCATTCCCAACCAATGTTAAAGAAAACAAGAAGGCATGTGGTTTAAAAGATGGCAAGTAAAATAAAAAGCACATCTGTATGTAATAGTTTCATTATTGTTCATTATTATCCAGAGCGGCTTACTTTAAATAATTTGTGCGACCAAATCATGTTTTGCGCCAGTAACTGAAAAAGTTAGTAGCGCAAGTGCCACCAGTGGAAAAGGTTAGTGTAGTTCCCTGGTTAAGGTCTATACTGTAAACAAACCTGTTTACACAATTCACACCATCACATCAATTCACCAGAAGAAAATTAGATCTTTCCCTCATTTTAAAGTCATATTTGTGGGATTGTCTTTTGCATTTTAGATATATCAGACAATTCTGAAGTCCAATGAATTGCATATTTGAGTTTGATTTTAAAGTCTTTGTTGAGGTCCAGGTTTATTTTTTTGCATGTAAAAAAAAAAAAAAAATGTATTCAATGCCATGAGAACAAGAGGTATTACATTTTCACATTATTACATTAACATTAGCTACCAAGAAATGAAAAAACAAATATAAAATATAAAATAAAATTTGAAAAATAACATAAAATCCAGAGCTTTCAAAGCATTACATGTTTTCAGCACTTTTTTTGTTTGTTCCAAAAGATTTACATATAATTTAAAGTCATTTTTAAAATGTGAAAAATTAGGTTTGGATTGAGCCTACTTCTTTTTATGTGTATGATATTTTTCTAATAAAATATCTTGTTCTTTGTGAGTAGAAAAAAGCACGCTTCAGTTTTCTACTAAAGGTTTCTCAATCTTGCTAAGCTCAGGTTGATCTGATGAGGCCGCGAGAGTGTTTCTGAGTTAAAGTGAAACACACGAGATGCAGATTTAATGCATTTGAACGAGAGCATGAGTCTCTGGGTCTGAACTCCTGCAGTCGGATGATGAATATGAATATGAATATGAATACGACTGATGCTCTTCCTTCATCTTTATAATGCTCTGCTTTTGTTGCATTGCTCATATCCATTTTTTTATTGTTTATGCAGTGCTTGATTTCTGCACTAAGGAAATCTATAGTCAAACCAACATTTATTCAGACACCTTCAACATTTCTCACATTATATCAGTTTATTCGCTATAGTTTAGAAAATGGTAATAAAATAT
>NC_138238.1:831055-846055 GCF_964197995.2 Scardinius erythrophthalmus | reverse complement strand
CGAACTGAATCTCAAACACTGACGGAGTCGAACTGAAGCTCAAACGCTGACGGAGTCGAACTGAAGCTCAAACACTGACGGAGTCGAACTGAATCTCAAACGCTGACGGAGTCGAACTGAAGCTCAAACACTGACGGAGTCGAACTGAAGCTCAAACGCTGACGGAGTCGAACTGAAGCTCAAACACTGACGGAGTCGAACTGAAGCTCAAACGCTGACGGAGTCGAACTGAAGCTCAAACGCTGACGGAGTCGAACTGAATCTCAAACACTGACGGAGTCGAACTGAAGCTCAAACACTGACGGAGTCGAACTGAAGCTCAAACACTGACGGAGTCGAACTGAAGCTCAAACACTGACAGAGTCGAACTGAAGCTCAAACGCAGACGGAGTCGAACTGAATCTCAAACACTGACGGAGTCGAACTGAATCTCAAACACTGACGGAGTCGAACTGAAGCTCAAACACTGACGGAGTCGAACTGAATCTCAAACACTGACGGAGTCGAACTGAATCTCAAACACTGACGGAGTCGAACTGAATCTCAAACACTGAGAGAGTCGAACTGAAGCTCAAACGCAGACGGAGTCGAACTGAATCTCAAACACTGACGGAGTCGAACTGAATCTCAAACACTGACGGAGTCGAACTGAAGCTCAAACACTGACGGAGTCGAACTGAATCTCAAACACTGACGGAGTCGAACTGAATCTCAAACACTGACGGAGTCGAACTGAAGCTCAAACACTGATGGAGTCGAACTGAAGCTCAAACACTGACGGAGTCGAACTGAAGCTCAAACTCTGACGGAGTCGAACTGAAGCTCAAACACTGACAGAGTCGAACTGAAGCTCAAACGCAGACGGAGTCGAACTGAATCTCAAACACTGACGGAGTCGAACTGAAGCTCAAACGCTGACGGGGTCGAACTGAAGCTCAAACACTGACGGAGTCGAACTGAAGCTCAAACGCTGACGGAGTCGAACTGAAGCTCAAACACTGACGGAGTCGAACTGAAGCTCAAACGCTGACGGAGTCGAACTGAAGCTCAAACACTGACAGAGTCGAACTGAAGCTCAAACGCAGACGGAGTCGAACTGAATCTCAAACACTGACGGAGTCGAACTGAAGCTCAAACACTGACGGAGTCGAACTGAAGCTCAAACACTGACGGAGTCGAACTGAAGCTCAAACACTGACGGAGTCGAACTGAAGCTCAAACGCTGACGGAGTCGAACTGAATCTCAAACGCTGACGGAGTCGAACTGAAGCTCAAGCGCTGACAGAGTCGAACTGAAGCTCAAACGCTGACGGAGTCGAACTGAAGCTCAAACACTGACACTGACGGAGTCGAACTGAAGCTCAAACGCTGACGGAGTCGAACTGAATCTCAAACACTGACACTGACGGAGTCGAACTGAAGCTCAAACGCTAACGGGGTCGAACTGAAGCTCAAGCGCTGACGGAGTCGAACTGAATCTCAAACACTGACACTGACGGAGTCGAACTGAAGCTCAAACGCTGACAGAGTCGAACTGAAGCTCAAACACTGACGGAGTCGAACTGAAGCTCAAACGCTGACGGAGTCGAACTGAAGCTCAAACACTGACGGAGTCGAACTGAAGCTCAAACACTGACGGAGTCGAACTGAAGCTCAAACACTGACACTGACGGAGTCGAACTGAAGCTCAAACGCTGACGGAGTCGAACTGAAGCTCAAACACTGACGGAGTCGAACTGAAGCTCAAACACTGACGGAGTCGAACTGAAGCTCAAACACTGACGGAGTCGAACTGAAGCTCAAACACTGACGGAGTCGAACTGAAGCTCAAACACTGACGGAGTCGAACTGAAGCTCAAACACTGACGGAGTCGAACTGAAGCTCAAACACTGACACTGACGGAGTCGAACTGAAGCTCAAACGCTGACGGAGTCGAACTGAAGCTCAAACGCTGACGGAGTCGAACTGAATCTCAAACACTGACACTGACGGAGTCGAACTGAAGCTCAAACGCTGACGGAGTCGAACTGAATCTCAAACACTGACACTGACGGAGTCGAACTGAAGCTCAAACACTGACGGAGTCGAACTGAAGCTCAAACGCTGACGGAGTCGAACTGAAGCTCAAACACTGACGGAGTCGAACTGAAGCTCAAACACTGACGGAGTCGAACTGAAGCTCAAACGCTGACGGAGTCGAACTGAAGCTCAAACGCTGACGGAGTCGAACTGAAGCTCAAACGCTGATGGAGTCGAACTGAATCTCAAACACTGACACTGACGGAGTCGAACTGAAGCTCAAACGCTGATGGAGTCGAACTGAATCTCAAACACTGACACTGACGGAGTCGAACTGAAGCTCAAACACTGACGGATTCGAACTGAAGCTCAAACACTGACGGAGTCGAACTGAAGCTCAAACGCTGACGGAGTCGAACTGAAGCTCAAACACTAAGGGAGTCGTACTGAAGCTCAAACACTGACGGAGTCGAACTGAAGCTCAAACTGACGGAGTCGAACTGAAGCTCAAACACTGACAGAGTCGAACTGAAGCTCAAACGCAGACGGAGTCGAACTGAATCTCAAACACTGACGGAGTCGAACTGAATTTCAAACACTGACGGAGTCGAACTGAAGCTCAAACACTGACGGAGTCGAACTGAATCTCAAACACTGACGGAGTCGAACTGAATCTCAAACACTGACAGAGTCGAACTGAATCTCAAACACTGAGAGAGTCGAACTGAAGCTCAAACGCAGACGGAGTCGAACTGAATCTCAAACACTGACGGAGTCGAACTGAATCTCAAACACTGACGGAGTCGAACTGAAGCTCAAACACTGACGGAGTCGAACTGAATCTCAAACACTGACGGAGTCGAACTGAATCTCAAACACTGACGGAGTCGAACTGAAGCTCAAACACTGATGGAGTCGAACTGAAGCTCAAACACTGACGGAGTCGAACTGAAGCTCAAACACTGACGGAGTCGAACTGAAGCTCAAACACTGACAGAGTCGAACTGAAGCTCAAACGCAGACGGAGTCGAACTGAATCTCAAACACTGACGGAGTCGAACTGAAGCTCAAACGCTGACGGGTCGAACTGAAGCTCAAACACTGACGGAGTCGAACTGAAGCTCAAACGCTGACGGAGTCGAACTGAAGCTCAAACACTGACGGAGTCGAACTGAAGCTCAAACGCTGACGGAGTCGAACTGAAGCTCAAACACTGACAGAGTCGAACTGAAGCTCAAACGCAGACGGAGTCGAACTGAATCTCAAACACTGACGGAGTCGAACTGAAGCTCAAACACTGACGGAGTCGAACTGAAGCTCAAACACTGACGGAGTCGAACTGAAGCTCAAACGCTGACGGAGTCGAACTGAATCTCAAACGCTGACGGAGTCGAACTGAAGCTCAAACGCTGACAGAGTCGAACTGAAGCTCAAACGCTGACGGAGTCGAACTGAAGCTCAAACACTGACACTGACGGAGTCGAACTGAAGCTCAAACGCTGACGGAGTCGAACTGAATCTCAAACACTGACACTGACGGAGTCGAACTGAAGCTCAAACGCTAACGGGGTCGAACTGAAGCTCAAGCGCTGACGGAGTCGAACTGAATCTCAAACACTGACACTGACGGAGTCGAACTGAAGCTCAAACGCTGACAGAGTCGAACTGAAGCTCAAACACTGACGGAGTCGAACTGAAGCTCAAACGCTGACGGAGTCGAACTGAAGCTCAAACACTGACGGAGTCGAACTGAAGCTCAAACACTGACGGAGTCGAACTGAAGCTCAAACACTGACACTGACGGAGTCGAACTGAAGCTCAAACGCTGACAGAGTCGAACTGAAGCTCAAACACTGACGGAGTCGAACTGAAGCTCAAACGCTGACGGAGTCGAACTGAAGCTCAAACACTGACGGAGTCGAACTGAAGCTCAAACACTGACGGAGTCGAACTGAAGCTCAAACACTGACACTGACGGAGTCGAACTGAAGCTCAAACGCTGACGGAGTCGAACTGAAGCTCAAACACTGACGGAGTCGAACTGAAGCTCAAACACTGACGGAGTCGAACTGAAGCTCAAACACTGACGGAGTCGAACTGAAGCTCAAACACTGACGGAGTCGAACTGAAGCTCAAACACTGACGGAGTCGAACTGAAGCTCAAACACTGACACTGACGGAGTCGAACTGAAGCTCAAACGCTGACGGAGTCGAACTGAAGCTCAAACGCTGACGGAGTCGAACTGAATCTCAAACACTGACACTGACGGAGTCGAACTGAAGCTCAAACGCTGACGGAGTCGAACTGAATCTCAAACACTGACACTGACGGAGTCGAACTGAAGCTCAAACACTGACGGAGTCGAACTGAAGCTCAAACGCTGACGGAGTCGAACTGAAGCTCAAACACTGACGGAGTCGAACTGAAGCTCAAACACTGACGGAGTCGAACTGAAGCTCAAACGCTGACGGAGTCGAACTGAAGCTCAAACGCTGACGGAGTCGAACTGAAGCTCAAACGCTGATGGAGTCGAACTGAATCTCAAACACTGACACTGACGGAGTCGAACTGAAGCTCAAACGCTGATGGAGTCGAACTGAATCTCAAACACTGACACTGACGGAGTCGAACTGAAGCTCAAACACTGACGGATTCGAACTGAAGCTCAAACACTGACGGAGTCGAACTGAAGCTCAAACGCTGACGGAGTCGAACTGAAGCTCAAACACTAAGGGAGTCGTACTGAAGCTCAAACACTGACGGAGTCGAACTGAAGCTCAAACACTGACGGAGTCGAACTGAAGCTCAAACACTAAGGGAGTCGAACTGAAGCTCAAACACTGACGGAGTCGAACTGAAGCTCAAACACTGACACTGACGGAGTCGAACTGAAGCTCAAACACTAAGGGAGTCGTACTGAAGCTCAAACACTGACGGAGTCGAACTGAAGCTCAAACACTGACGGAGTCGAACTGAAGCTCAAACACTGACGGAGTCGAACTTAATCTCAAACACTGACACTGACGGAGTCGAACTGAAGCTCAAACGCTGACGGAGTCGAACTGAATCTAAAACACTGACACTGACGGAGTCGAACTGAAGCTCAAACACTGACGGAGTTGAACTGAAGCTCAAACGCTGATGGAGTCGAACTGAATCTCAAACACTGACACTGACGGAGTCGAACTGAAGCTCAAACACTGACGGAGTCGAACTGAAGCTCAAACACTGACAGAGTCGAACTGAAGCTCAAACGCTGACGGAGTCGAACTGAATCTCAAACACTGACACTGACGGAGTCGAACTGAAGCTCAAACGCTGACGGAGTCGAACTGAATCTCAAACACTGACACTGACGGAGTCGAACTGAAGCTCAAACACTGACGGAGTCGAACTGAAGCTCAAACGCTGACGGAGTCGAACTGAAGCTCAAACACTGACGGAGTCGAACTGAAGCTCAAACACTGACGGAGTCGAACTGAAGCTCAAACGCTGACGGAGTCGAACTGAAGCTCAAACGCTGACGGAGTCGAACTGAAGCTCAAACGCTGATGGAGTCGAACTGAATCTCAAACACTGACACTGACGGAGTCGAACTGAAGCTCAAACGCTGATGGAGTCGAACTGAATCTCAAACACTGACACTGACGGAGTCGAACTGAAGCTCAAACACTGACGGATTCGAACTGAAGCTCAAACACTGACGGAGTCGAACTGAAGCTCAAACGCTGACGGAGTCGAACTGAAGCTCAAACACTAAGGGAGTCGTACTGAAGCTCAAACACTGACGGAGTCGAACTGAAGCTCAAACACTGACGGAGTCGAACTGAAGCTCAAACACTAAGGGAGTCGAACTGAAGCTCAAACACTGACAGAGTCGAACTGAAGCTCAAACACTGACACTGACGGAGTCGAACTGAAGCTCAAACACTAAGGGAGTCGTACTGAAGCTCAAACACTGACGGAGTCGAACTGAAGCTCAAACACTGACGGAGTCGAACTGAAGCTCAAACACTGACGGAGTCGAACTTAATCTCAAACACTGACACTGACGGAGTCGAACTGAAGCTCAAACGCTGACGGAGTCGAACTGAATCTAAAACACTGACACTGACGGAGTCGAACTGAAGCTCAAACACTGACGGAGTTGAACTGAAGCTCAAACGCTGATGGAGTCGAACTGAATCTCAAACACTGACACTGACGGAGTCGAACTGAAGCTCAAACACTGACGGAGTCGAACTGAAGCTCAAACACTGACAGAGTCGAACTGAAGCTCAAACGCTGACGGAGTCGAACTGAAGCTCAAACACTGACGGAGTCGAACTGAAGCTCAAACGCTGACGGAGTCGAACTGAAGCTCAAACACTGACGGAGTCGAACTGAAGCTCAAACACTGACGGAGTCGAACTGAAACTCAAACGCTGACGGAGTCGAACTGAAGCTCAAACACTGACACTGACGGAGTCGAACTGAAGCTCAAACGCTGATGGAGTCGAACTGAAGCTCAAACACTAAGGGAGTCGAACTGAAACTCAAACGCTGACGGAGTCGAACTGAAGCTCAAACACTGACACTGACGGAGTCGAACTGAAGCTCAAACGCTGATGGAGTCGAACTGAAGCTCAAACGCTGATGGAGTCAAACTGAAGCTCAAACACTGACGGAGTCGAACTGAAACTCAAACGCTGACGGAGTCGAACTGAAGCTCAAACACTGATGGAGTCGAACTGAAGCTCAAACGCTGATGGAGTCGAACTGAAGCTCAAACACTAAGGGAGTCGAACTGAAGCTCAAACACTGACGGAGTCGAACTGAAACTCAAACGCTGACGGAGTCGAACTGAAGCTCAAACGCTGACGGAGTCGAACTGAAGCTCAAACACTGACGGAGTCGAACTGAAACTCAAACACTAAGGGAGTCGAACTGAAGCTCAAACACTGACGGAGTCGAACTGAAACTCAAACGCTGACACTGACGGAGTCGAACTGAAGCTCAAACACTGACGGAGTCGAACTGAAGCTCAAACGCTGATGGAGTCGAACTGAAGCTCAAACACTAAGGGAGTCGAACTGAAGCTCAAACACTGACGGAGTCGAACTGAAACTCAAACGCTGACGGAGTCGAACTGAAGCTCAAACACTAAGGGAGTCGAACTGAAGCTCAAACACTGACGGAGTCGAACTGAAACTCAAACACTAAGGGAGTCGAACTGAAGCTCAAACACTGACGGAGTCGAACTGAAGCTCAAACACTGACACTGACGGAGTCGAACTGAAGCTCAAACACTGACGGAGTCGAACTGAAGCTCAAACACTGACGGAGTCGAACTGAAGCTCAAACACTAAGGGAGTCGAACTGAAGCTCAAACACTGACGGAGTCGAACTGAAGCTCAAACACTAAGGGAGTCGAACTGAAGCTCAAACACTGACGGAGTCGAACTGAAACTCAAACGCTGACGGAGTCGAACTGAAGCTCAAACACTGACACTGACGGAGTCGAACTGAAGCTCAAACACTGACGGAGTCGAACTGAAGCTCAAACACTAAGGGAGTCGAACTGAATCTCAAACACTGACACTGACGGAGTCGAACTGAAGCTCAAACACTGACGGAGTCGAACTGAAGCTCAAACACTGACAGAGTCGAACTGAAGCTCAAACACTGACGGAGTCGAACTGAAGCTCAAACACTGACGGAGTCGAACTGAAGCTCAAACACTAAGGGAGTCGAACTGAATCTCAAACATTAAGGGAGTCGAACTGAAGCTCAAACGCTGACGGAGTCGAACTGAATCTCAAATACTGACACTGACGGAGTCGAACTGAAGCTCAAACGCTGACGGAGTCGAACTGAAGCTCAAACGCTGACGGAGTCGAACTGAATCTCAAATACTGACACTGACGGAGTCGAACTGAAGCTCAAACGCTGACGGAGTCGAACTGAAGCTCAAACGCTGACGGAGTCGAACTGAAGCTCAAACGCTGACGGAGTCGAACTGAAGCTCAAACACTGACGGAGTCGAACTGAAGCTCAAACACTGACGGAGTCGAACTGAAGCTCAAACACTGACGGAGTCGAACTGAAGCTCAAACACTGACGGAGTCGAACTGAAGCTCAAACACTGACGGAGTCGAACTGAAGCTCAAACACTGACGGAGTCGAACTGAAGCTCAAACGGATCTAAACCTGGAGAAAGACACTCGCTTTCATCCGTTTAATCAAGTGGACAATCAGAGCAATCGTGAGGTTCGGAGTCTCTTCAGACGCAGAGAAACACTTCATCATCCTGAAACACATCCAGACGGCGGGTTAACCTGTTAAATATAATATATAAAATATAATCATTTTGTGCAGAGGCTAATGAAGGCCAGGAAAGGTCAGAGGTCAATCTCAGGCACAGTTATGACGATTAATCTGGCGAATATGGTAAAATGTTAAAGTCCCCCTGTGGTGAAAATCCAGCGTTTAATGTTGTTTATGTGTCAATGATGTTTTTTAATACGCTTCAAGACAAACCATGTGTAAATTCATAAGTCGACAGCATTGCTGAGTATTTTCTCCTTAAAACTGCAGTGAATCAAAGACAGTCTCAAAAACACACTTTGAAATCGCTGGTGTTTCTGACGTCACAAACTACCTTGTAACCAATCAGATCAACGTGTGATCGTCAGCCAGTGGATCTCTGAGCGGAGTGAGTGAGTGGAGGCGGGGCTCATTTGCATATTCATAGAACCGCGCATACTAAATGAGGCGAGGGTGTCGGATTACATTCAAGATATTTTAAGGCATGAAGAATTTTTTTCCAATTAAAAAACATTTAAATATGCAATTTTGGTGATCAAAGATGAGTTTTAAGGGATACAATTATTGACTACAGGGGGACTTTAACTAATAGATATCACCATACTTCACAAGTTAATTAATCACAATTACAAAATGCAAATCTACAAAAGCATATAGATAAAGTGCAACACACTAAACACCTAAATGTGTTTTGGATGTTTTCTTTCCACTAGTCTGAAACAAGACATGTTATGGAAGCAAAATTGACCCGTTCATGGAAAAACAATGGTTTCTGAAGCATCTCACTTTACAAACAGAGCTGAATGAAATCATCCCTGACCTCTAATCACACCTGAAACATTCAAACTGTTTCGGGATGTTTATGAAAGTTTCCTCCTGCATCTCCTCTGGATCTTCTAATGGTGCAGAGCAGACACGAATCATTCCAGGAACAACTGAAGACTTTCTGAAACGTAAGATAATGCTCACGATAATCATACAGACACACAATCTGCTGCATCGTGCTTCAATTCACAGTTTGAGTGACAGATGATGATTTTCTGCAGCTGGAGGACAGAATAATTAATAGTTTCCACATCTTGAATATAAAACATTTTTCACGTCTGGACTTTGCGTTCAGATAAAACTCCTTCATTATGTTTCTTTGAAGCACCAGGTGAGAACATCTCAATATTCAGCTCAACTCAAACTACAATCCGTCTGAACATAAACACATTATTTATGGCCACAGTCTTCACAGGACATTCAAACAAATCCTGTCGGAGCTTTTTCCCCTCAGAGCATCCAGCGAATGCTGATTGTGTTTGGAAGTGGCTTTTATAAAAGTCGCTCGAATCAGATCCGCTCTTTGTTTGGACTCACTCCAAGTTCAGAATATAAACAAGGAGTTTTTCATTTTTATTCACAGTCACTGGAGACAATGAGGAATGCTTTGAAAGCCAACATTTTAAAAGGCTCATATCATGGAAAACAGGATTTTTGGGGCTCTTTTGAAATACTCTGATGATGTGGATGTCTTGTGGTCTTCAGTTGTGCTTTCGCCACGTACTTTGTAGATTTCACAGCAGTTTATTACCCAACAGCCCATGCAAAACACTGAATTGAGAGTGAAAACTTGGGTAATAAAGGCTGAGAGCAATGTATAATGCAAACTTAATTCTGCCATGAAGGAGATCCAGCATCTCTAATACATGTAAACCAACACAAATAAGTTAACTAGCAGAAGTTAGTTAGTCAAACAAACAAACAAACAAACAAAAAGATAGACATATAGATAAATAGACATAGATGGATATACAGAGATAGATGGATAGACAAATAGATAGATAGATGGATAGACAGATAAACTAGGGCTGTCAAAAGATTAATCGCGATTAATCGCCTCCAAAATAAAAGTTTGTGTTTACATAATATATGTGTGTGTACTGTGTATAATTATTTTGTATATATAAATACACACACATGCATGTGTATATTTAAGAAATATTTGCATACATATACTGTATATATTTATATATAATTTATATTATATATAAATATAATTTTTTTATATAAAAATTACACATTTTTCTTAAATATATACAAGCATGTGTGTGTATGTATATATACAAATTCAATTATACACAGTACACACACATATATTATTTAAACACAAACTTTTATTTTTGGATGCGATTAATCGCGATTAATCTTTTGACAGCCCTAAGATAAACATATAGATGGATAGACAGATAAACATATAGATGGATAGACAGATAAACATATAGATGGATAGATAGACAGACACATAGATAGACAGATAGATAGACAGACAGATAGATAGATGGATAGATATATGATAGACAGACAGATAGATGGATAGATAGACAGATAAGATAGATAGATGATAGATAGATAGATGGATAGATAGACAGATAGATGATAGATAGACAGATAGATGGATGGATAGACAGATAGATAGATGGATAGATAGACAGATAGATAGATGGATAGATAGACAGATAGATATAGATGGATAGACAGATGGATAGATAGACAGATAGATGGATAGACAGATAGATAGATAGACAGATAGATAGACAGATACAGATAGATAGACAGACAGACAGACAGACAGACAGACAGATAAACAGATAGATAGATAGAAATATAGATGGATAGACAGATAGATAGACAGATAGATAAACAGATAGATAGATGGATAGACAGATATATAGATAGATGGATAGATACATAGACAGATAGATAGATAGATAGACAGATAGATGGATAGATAGACAGATAGATAGATGATAGATACAGACAGATAGATAGATAGATAGATGATAGATACATAGACAGATAGATAGATAGATATATAGATAGATAGATGGATAGATAGACAGATAGATAGACGGATAGATAGATAGACAGATAGATAGATGGATAGGACAGGACAGATAGATAGATAGATGATAGATAGATAGATGGATAGATAGACAGACAGATAGATAGATAGATAGATAGGACAGGACAGATAGATAGATGATAGATAGATAGATGGATAGATAGACAGATAGATAGATAGATAGGACAGGACAGATAGATGATAGATAGACAGACAGATAGATAGACAGATGGATAGATAGATGGATAGACAGATAGATAGATGGATGGATAGACAGATAGATAGATGGATAGATAGACAGATAGATAGATGGATAGATAGACAGATAGATATAGATGGATAGACAGATGGATAGATAGACAGATAGATGGATAGACAGATAGATAGATAGACAGATAGATAGACAGATACAGATAGATAGACAGACAGACAGACAGATAAACAGATAGATAGATAGATAGAAATATAGATGGATAGACAGATAGATAGATAGATAGACAGATAGATAAACAGATAGATAGATGGATAGACAGATATATAGATAGATGGATAGATACATAGACAGATAGATAGATAGATAGACAGATAGATGGATAGATAGACAGATAGATAGATGATAGATACAGACAGATAGATAGATAGATAGATGATAGATACATAGACAGATAGATAGATAGATATATAGATAGATAGATGGATAGATAGACAGATAGATAGACGGATAGATAGATAGACAGATAGATAGACAGATAGATAGGACAGATAGATAGATAGATGATAGATAGATAGATGGATAGGACAGGACAGATAGATAGATAGATGATAGATAGATAGATGGATAGATAGACAGACAGATAGATAGATAGATAGATAGGACAGGACAGATAGATAGATAGATGATAGATAGATAGATAGATGGATAGATAGACAGATAGACAGATAGATAGACAGGCAGATAGATGATAGATAGACAGACAGATAGATAGACAGATGGATAGATAGATGGATAGACAGATAGATAGATAGATAGGACAGGACAGATAGATGATAGATAGATAGATGGATAGATAGACAGACAGATAGATAGACAGACAGACAGACAGATAGATGGATAGACAGATAGATAGATGGATAGACAGACAGATAGATAGACAGATGGATAGATAGATGGATAGACAGATATTTAGATAGACATAGATAAATGGATAGATAGACAGAAGGATAGACAGATATATAGATAGACAGAGATAGATAGACAGATAGATATATGGATAGATAGACAGACAGATGGATAGACAGATATATAGATATATATAGATGGATAGACAGATAGATAGATGGATAGACAGATAGATAGATAGACAGATAGATAGACAGATAGATAGATAGACAGACAGATGGATAGACAGATAGATATATGGATAAATAGATAGACAGATAGATAGATGACAGATAAATAGACAGATGGATAGACAGATATATAGATATATATAGATGGATAGACAGATAGATAGATAGACAGATAGACAGATGGATAAATAGATAGGACAGGTAGATAGATGTATAGACAGATAGATAGATAGATAGATAGATAGATAGATAGATAGATAGATAGATAGATAGATAGATAGATAAGCACACCCTCACCTACGAGCATCAATAAATAATCGCTTTATTTTTCAAAATCATGCATGTCTTTGATGTTCCCTTTACAGATCACACACAGGTATATTGCGCACAACTCTACACGGTACACTAAAGTCTGGTTATTTCCACATGAGGTTTTTTTTGTTATCAAAATTCTTTACACGAGTAAAATTTCTCTCACATAGTCGCGCGGCTGGTTCTTTTTTTTTTTTTTAGCCCATTTGTTGTTATTGCAATGATTCACATTGTTTCATATATAACAAATAAGAAAAGCATCTGGTCTTTGTCATGGCTATGAAAGAAAGTGCAGTGGTTTCCTGAAGGATGAGAAATGTCCGTCAGAACGCAGGACGATCCTGAAGTCTGTGTGTGACGAGATCGAGTCGCAGTTCTGCAGGAGTGAAGCATGAGGTGAGCTCCTGCAGGGAGCGCTGATGTTCACTCCTCCGTCGCCGTAGGGTGTAGGGTATAGTGTGTAGGGCGTAGTGTGTAGGGCGTAGTGTGCAGGACATAGAGTGTAGTGTGAAGGGCGTAGTGTGTAGGGCGTGGTGTGCAGGGCATAGAGTGTAGTGTGAAGGGCGTAGTGTGTAGGGCGTGGTGTGCAGGGCATAGAGTGTAGTGTGAAGGGCGTAGTGTGTAGGGCGTAGTGTGCAGGACATAGAGTGTAGTGTGAAGGGCGTAGTGTGTAGGGCGTGGTGTGCAGGGCATAGAGTGTAGTGTGAAGGGCGTAGTGTGTAAGGCGTAGTGTGCAGGACATAAGAGTGTAATGTGTAGGGTGTAGTGTGCAGGACATAGAGTGTAGTGTGTAGGGTATAGGTCGTAGTGTGCAGGACATAGAGTGTAGTGTGTAGGGTCTAGGGTGTAGTATATAGTGTGTAGGGCATAGTGTATAGGGTGTAGGGTTTAGTTAATAGGGTGTAGTGTGTAGTGTATAGGGTGTAGTGTATAGGGTTTAGTGTATAGTGTGTATAGGGTCTAAGGTGTAGTTTATAGTATGTAGTGTGTAGGGTTTAGTGTACAGTGCGTAGGGTTTAATGTGTATAGGGTCTAGACCAGTGTTCTTTAACCCTGCTCCTGAAGGACCCCCAACACTGCACGCTTTCTTTGTCTCTCTCTAATCAAACACACCTGATTCAACTCATCAGCTCATTATCACATGGGTTGATGAGAGCTGATGAGTTGAATCAGGTGTGTTTGATTAGGGAGAGACAAAGAAAGCGTGCAGTGTTGGGGGTCCTTCAGGAGCAGGGTTGAAGAACACTGGTCTAGGGTGTAGTGTATAGTGTGTAGGGTATAGTGTGTAGGGTGTAGTGTGTAGGGTGGACTCCCTGAACGGGTATTGCTTCTGTGTCAAACTAAATCTAGTGCGAATGCGAATTGGACGTATTCTTGGCGAAGGACAGAGGAAAGTCTGTGATATAATATGTGAAGGGACAGAGACACCCTAAATGCTCTTAAACCTATAAAACTGTGATATAGATCAGCTTGCATCTTTACGTTTCAAATGTTTCCTTAAACTTGCATAATAAACATGCAATGAAAGATTGTTCTGAAGGATATTGTTCTATATAAAGAGTGAGTCTGCTGAGGGAGTCTCTTCTTCATCTTGCATAAGGCACCGGATCCGTCTAAAGAAACGTGCAGCGCTCGCTCTTCTCTTCCTCCCATCAATCCTCCTCCTCCTCCTCCTCTTCAATTAGTCTTTGAGTTCGTTAATGAAATGAAGAAGCGTCGGACGGCAGGAAAGTGTGGATCTTCAGCTGTAAACTTCAAATGTTCACTGCGAGTCAAAAGAACCGCCACTGAAGAGAGCCATCCATGTGTGTGTGTGTGTGTGTGTGTGTGTGCGTTTTAATTGAGCTGGTCCTCGTATTGTTTCCGGAAACAGTCGCCAGCAGGAAAGAATTCCCAGCAACGCTCCTGGTACATTTTCCAAACGTACGACTCCTGAAAGACAAACGAGAGTGTGTGTTGAATAGCAGAAGCTGTTCTCGGCTCTGTCCCAAACTCTCGATCACACATGGAGTGTGTCACTGACGTCTGGACAGAACCATCAGAACATGAGAACATGCAGGAGAGGATGATGGGAAATACCTGGCCTGTGTGCTCGGTTTCATCCTTGTTGATGAGATACATGAA
>NC_138238.1:801055-818555 GCF_964197995.2 Scardinius erythrophthalmus | reverse complement strand
TGCAATGATATTTCTCTTGTCATAATCACCGCCTTCCATCATTAGCATTTCTTATTTCACGCTCCTCATTACCGCTGTGTTCCTGACTGAGAGCAGTTGTGTTGAGAACATGAGCCTGGTCTGTCACTCACTGTGTGTTGATGACCAGCCGGTCCCACTGGCCTTTAATATCGTCTTCTGAAGGCTGTTCAGTGATGTAGAGACCGTCAAACTCCAGCTTTCTGGCCACCTCCTTCTCTCGCTTGAAGATCACCAGAGGAACCTGGAGGACAAACACAATATGAGCCATATGAATCATCACAGCTCTGTTTTCTATTAAAGGCATTTCAGAAATAACAATTGGAGCGTTTATTAAAACGCTATTAGACTGATACTGCTGGGCATTTCATCGGTTATGTAAATCTGGCAGGTTTATTGTTTCAGTAACTGGATTTCATTAGAATTAATGAAAGTTCACCTAAAATGTGCCTTGGGAGAATAATATTAGAGTTTAAAACACTTTTAAGACCAGTGTTGTTTGTGTTGGTCATGTTATCTGTCAAACTCTACACTATTCTGGTCCACACACAATGGGTTTTAGGTAAAGATGCACCCATATGAAAATGTTGGCCAATACCAATAACCGATTATTCTTTATATTTGAAAGCCGATAACCGATATATTGGCCGATAAATCTAAATCCAAATTTTTATATACATTTTGAGAGCCTGATTCCAAAAACAAGTCTCATCCTTAAAATCCACGTTCCAAACACAATTATAATGTTCTTATTATAATTTTATGCAGCCGATATGACCTGCAAATGTTGCACTGAATTGTATTTTCCTTTCTTGAAGTGATTTCAATCATATTTCAAGCAATTCAAACAGTGGAACAGTGCGCATCTGAAGTGTCTCAGCTGAAGGAAATAATACATTATTCATCGGCTTTAAATATCATCCAAATTTTCTTATCGGGCTGATAACGATAACATTATAATTTATCATATATCGGCTGATACTGATGTGGTGGCCGATATATATCGTGCATCCCTATTCTTAAGTGAATTATTGGCTGCTGTGAGCATGAAACTATTAATTTAGAAACCATTAATGATTAAATAAATTTCAGCATTTAGGTTTGATGATGTTTTAGTTTACATTCATAGAGTAAATAATTCTGGTTCTGTAAAATCTGTTTTCTGAAGCGGTGGAGAAGCACTGATCCGCTGTCTCGTACCTTTAAAGATGCACTGTGTAATATTTAGGAGGATCTGTTGACAGGAATACAATATCATAAACAATACAAATTTTCAGTGATGTATAAAAGACCTTACTTAATGAACCGTTATGTGTTTATTAGCTTAGAATGAGCCATTTCTATCTACACACACCGCGGGTCCGCTTACATTGAAATGTTTCTACGGTGGCCCTGAACGGACAAACCCGTTTCGTCACTATGTTGTTCTTCATGTAAAGAAGCTCGCTAAAGTCAGCGAATAAAACACTGACACAATGATGAATAGGTAACAATAATATTCGCAATAACATCGTTTTACTGGATAATCAAGTAAACCTATTTTCTTCATTTATCTTTGTAAAGAAACCTCTAGTTTAACTGGCTACTCTCTGCTGTCTCAGACGATGACATCACTTCCTGTCGGCCACCGTAACTTCTGTTGAGTGCAGTTCACAACCTCACCACTAGATAAAAGTCACACACTGCACCTTTAAGCAGTAGTAGCCGATGATGCAGAAGAAGGAGATGACGGTGTGCAGAACGGCTAAGATGCGCAGGGTGGGCTCCATGTATCCGCTGCTCTCCTCCAGCACGAAGTGCACAGCGACGGGCCGGGAGCCGGAGCCGTCCAGGGGGTTCCACCGAACGCTGGTGTCTGAGGACCCGCTGAACAGCACCTCCTTCCCCTCGCTCAGGGCCGACGACGTGGACACCTTCACCAGGGACCAAACTAAAGCTCAGGGCCCGCTTGCATGAAGCACCTTCAGCTTTTCCCTTCAGTATGAGACTTCAGCCATGATTTCCCCTCGGCTAAGGGAATGACTGAAGAGTGTTGCATTTAATCCCTAAAACGGTTCTCTTGGGTAAGGGAAACTGTTAAGTGTTTTGCAACCCAGGTTTTGCCGTTATAAAATTCGATTGCTGCCATGGACACGTTATTTGTTAATAAGTTTCACAGAAAACAGCATGACACGGATAAGGAAAACCAAAAGGACCAGATGAGACAGAAACTCAAATTGATAGTTTACTCAAAACTGATAATTCTGTCATCATACTCACCCTCATGTCGGTCTAAACCCATAAGACTTTCATTCATATTTAGAAACAAATAAAGATATTTGTAATATTCGCTCATCATTTCTTTCCATTTATTGAAAGACATAAAAGTAATCGATATGATTTAGGCTGTGTCGGAAGCGCAAATGCTTGAGGTTTGTTCTTGCGCGCGTCGCACACTTTGAGCTTCCGTTAACCATGTAAGATGTGCTTTACGTGAAAAAACGGCAAATTAAAATTTGTTTATCAAATAAAGCGGCTGATCGCGTATAACACTTAAGGTGAAGTTTTGCAAACCTTATGTCATACTTAGGAAAATGACGGTTAAGGGGCTTTATGCAACACTTATCGTTTTTTAAGAGATTACTTAAAGGGAAAATAGATACTTCAGGGAAATTCTTAGGGTGTATGACGTTTCCCCTAAAGAAACCCTAAGGTAACACTGAAGAGTTATTTTTTGCAACACTCTTAAGTTTAAGGGAAACCTAAGGGTGTTCTTAAGGGAAAATTACACTTAAGGTGCTTTATGCAACCGGGCACAGATACACAAACATTACAGCGGAGAAAACACTGGAAATAATTTGTGATGATGAAAGTCGAAAGTAGTGCGAATTACCTTGTAAAACAGCAGAATGAAGTTGATTGCAAAGGCCACAAACAAAGCCAACATTCTCATGTTGTAGAAGTTTCGTGCAAAATAGTTCTGCAGGAGAAGAGACAGAGACACCGCGTAAAGCACACTTCCTCTTGCATGGAATTATGGGACACAAACAGGAGATCTCAGGGCTCTGACCAGCAGCTTGCGTTGGTAAGCGATGATCTTCTTCCAGAAGGCTGACTCCTGCAGATCAGGCTCATCGGCTCTGGAGTAGTGCAGTCTCACCTTACGCTTCACCGCTTCCTCCTTCTTCTTTTGTGCTTTCTCACCATTTTCCCTTCTTAGAAAGGGGACGAATCAGAACTCAGATTGCAAATATTATGATGACGACACAAACACTGTCGGCCTCAACAAACACATTTGCATGTCAGCAAGACTTACTCTGCTTTCTCAGGCACTGATTTGGTCTCCTCCACAACTTCATTGTTGTCAGTCGAGGATGAAGAGCCCTTTGTCTGACAGAACCAACAGCGAACGAGTTAATAACCCAGCAGAAACATGTCATTACTGATACGGAGCTGCGACAAACGGTGATTGTGATTCACAGAGTGCAACATGTTCCTGGATCAACATCTTTGTGGAACAACATTTCCATCAACCAATCAGATTTGAGGGACAGGTTTATAGTGTATGTCAAGTTTAAAACCAGGGTTAGGGTTAGGTGTAGAGGTTGGGATTGGGTTAGGACTAGAACAGTGCCGGAAAACTTGACAACCGCATCACCGGTCCGCCAAAACACATCTTTTGTATGTGAATGCTGTTTTTAGTGAATATTATGTCACGAGTGAAGCACAAAGCTTTGTTTACAAAAGAAATAATAGGTAAGCAATTAAATGTTACATTCCAGCCATGGAAACCTTTGGATTCGTGCCGAATGAGAGGTCCGTCACGTGAGCCATTGTCAGCTTTGTATTATGTTTTGCGATCTGGTCACCTGATTATTTTAAATTTAACAATATTTCCTTGGACGTGGAATATCTTGTTTCTTTTTCAAAATTTTCACTCACATCTTGCCCATGCGTTTCTTCCTTTGGTTCACTTTAAATTTGTCCTACAGTGTTTTTTCTACTTTATCACAGTATAATGTGAATTATACCATTTTGCTTGCACATCAAATTCTATTTAACACAGTTTGTGCCTGTTATGGTAAGACATGTTAAGTTTATTTGTATAGCGGATTTCAGTTTTGCTCTGGCAGGACAAAATCAAACATAGCCGGGGAAGATAAGATTAGCTCTTCAGACCTTTTACAACAAGGGTCAGTTGCTTGGAACATTAGGAGAAAATATGAAGAGATTGGAAAAGAGAATGACTGTCCCACACCCCTCTCAAAGCGTAGAGCAGTAGATATATGACGCATATTTGTCGGGAAATATAAAATGAATGTTTTTTTAAATAATATGTAACTTTCTTCTATTATTTAGGTTACCAATTTTTACTGATATTTATTTATATGTTTTACATGCTGTAGTGCGGTGTTTCACTGACGGAAGAGCTCAAATAAACACGTGCGTCTGTTCAATAAATATGCTGATCCAGGAACATGTCTTACTTGGGAAAATCCCTGCGACCCATTTATGCACTAACACCATTAAAACGGTTACATGTCAAGCCCTGATTAGGAAATGTTTTCAGACAAGAATGTTGTTTCAGGATCAATAATATATGTTGATATAGGAACATGTCTTACTTGGTGACCCATTTATGCACTAACCCCATTAAAAGCGTTACCTGGAGTCGTCTGCGGAGCTCAGGCGAGGGAGTGTGTGGCTGTGGGACGGGCGTACTGAGCATATCCGTGATGCTGGCGTTGGGATTGTGAGGCATGAGTTTATACTGCCCTCCCTCTCTCTTCAGATCAAGGCCGAATATATCGGAGAGGACGTCGGTGTCGTCTGTGGCCGCGGTCAGATCGGCCAGGTCTTCCTCAGGGGAGGTTTTATCGATGTGCTTCTTCTCGCCCTCCTCCATCTCTCCCCTCACGTCGTCTTGAGTCGGGTCGGGCATGTTGGCCAGGAGCTCGGAAACCTTCATGGTCTTGGCGTTCTCCACCAGACTCCCTCCGAGGAAACTGTTATACGTGATCCTGAAGAATCCCCGAGCGACGCTGAAGGCGAAGTGCAGCAAACCCAGCAGAACGCTCCAATAGAAGGACACTAGCGTAGTCACCATGTCCTTCACCGTCATCTTCTTGGCTTTCTTCACCTGCTTCTTGAGGCTCTTCATGGACAGCACCTTCATTAGGAGCATCACGTTGTACCGTAGAGCGAAGAGAGCCGTTCGGACGGTGGTGACGGAGAAGAAGCCCATCTCGGGACTCTCCTCCTCGGGTTTCTCTCTCTCGCTGTCTTCTTTGCTAGCCAAGCGCTCGGCAGCGTCGGACATCTGCGCCGCTAACTGCATCTCGAAGATCGTGTCTTCGCAGAAATTCACAAAGAGCTCCATTTTCTCCTTCTCACCACCTTCGTTCACCACGTCGAAGATGAACTGGCGTTTGGATTCCTTGACCTGTGGCTTCTCCCATTGGGTGCGACTGGACTCGCTAATCTCGAAGTACACGCGTTCGATGCGCTTAGCGCTGCCCATGATCTCGATTCGGCCCAGGTACGGCTGGAAATAGTTCAGCACGCTCTCGGCCAACTCTAGGAAGGTCTGGAGGCGAGAATCGTGAGGCATGTGCTCTGAGAGATTGGTTAAGAGAACGGCAACGTTGAAGCCGATGTCCTTCGCCGGCTCGTGGAAGCGTTCGACGAACTCTTCATAGTCCAAGAGCTCGTTTTCATCCGTTTCCGCACAGGAGAGCAGGAATTCTGTCTCGGATTGGGTGTAATGTTTATGGCTCTCCATGGCCTTGTGGAAATCCCTCTTGGAGATGACGCCTTTTCCATCGGGGTCGTACTCTTTGAAGGCATCCGACGACGTCAGATCTTTCAGTTTGAGGAACATGTCGAAGAACTTCAGAATCATCTCCACGTTGTTTGAGGACTCCACCAACATGTCCACCATCTGCTTCCCAATGGTGCCATTCACAACGTTTCCTAAAATGAAGGGAAGATGATTAGGGTAATTTATCTTCCTGGGGTGTGTTTCCCGTACAACGCCGTAACTCGCTGCTTAACTATCATAGTACAATAGAACAAACACGTCACGATATTTCGGACCAGGCCCTTATTTAAATAATTCATACGCAGAATAAAGGGGCGGGGCCTGGTTGAGTTAGTTAGTAGTGTGTTAAACTGGCGGTTATGGTAAGGGGCGGGACATTTCCCAAACACACTCAAAGTGCCCGACCAATCACAACACACTACTCCAGCCGACCAATCAGAGCACAGTGTGCTTTTCAGAAGGAGGGGCTTCATAGAGACAGGAACTAAACGGGTGTGTGTTTCCAGTATAAAGCCGTAACTCGCTGCTTCATTACCATAGTACGATGCATCGTTGAAGAAATCAACTAGCTAGTCACGACTGTTTCCCAAAACCGTATTGTCGCAAATTGGTCGTTCAAACACGTTGGTTAATGATGTCACGCAGGTGGTGGAGTAATAACTACTTTTAATTAGACTGCTTGAGATCGAATTAACGCTAGATGTTTTGCTATAAATTACAGACATGCATCTGAGGACTATTTCTCATTTTGCTTTATTTCCAGATTCAATCATAGGCTCGTTCTTACGCACTAGAGCTCGTTCACACATGCGCACTCTTCAAAAACTACGCTTTAAATCTCTTGACAAACTAAAAGACGTAAAAGACATTTGTATGTATTCTAAATAAAAGATATAGGTTGTATTGAAAGTCAGCTTGCTTATTTGGCTCAAGATCAGGATTTATTGAATCCACATGCAAACAAGAAACTGCTTCTAACCACAGATCGACGCTGTCGTTCACAAACACACAACTCTGCGATGCTGTTTGCTAATGTTCGTTAGAACTACGGTTTCGGGAATACCGAATCGTCGAACTTCTGATAACAATTAAAACTTGAGACCATAAGTTGGCTGATGATGCTTTTGGGAAACGCACCCCTGGTCGGGAACATTACTAACTAATCATTCGATCAAACAATGTGAACTGACCCTCCAACATGGACAAGAGCATCACAACCATGTCCTTCTGCAGATCCATGAGCTCCTTCAACAGCTCGATTTGGCTTGAATCCTGCAGCATAAATCATATCACAGTAAGTAAACCAGGGGATAACCGGGGTTCTGCGTGTCAAGGCTCTCATTTCAAGAAGATTTATTGAGCATCACTGTAGATGTTTACCTGAGACAGCTTCATCTGCATATGTGCAAAAACGTGCAGGAACCCAACAACCGCGTCCCACAGGCGACTGTGAGCGAGGCTCTGCTGATTCCCTGTGCAAGGGCCCTGAAAACACACACTGGGTATTATTAAGCTGTTCCACGAGTCCGTCCACATCGTGGAAATCAGGAGATCGGCCGTACCTGAATGTACTCTGTGAGAGTGTTGAAGACTTGTTTGGCTACATTGATTGCTTTGGAGAAATTCCGTTGGCCTTGTTCATCAATGACGTCTTTCCCAGAATAATACCAGTAGAAATCGCTGATGGACTCCTGAGGACGAGAGCACACACACACACGCGTGTCAGATGTGTGTTAGCGGAGTGTGATGGTGTTCACGGAGGAGCGCTCACCTGGACTCTGAGCAGGTAATCCACCGTAGATATGATGATGTTGACCGTTGTGTTGTTGCCCGTCTGCGTTCGCAGGTAGTTCTGAAAATCTGATGCACGAACACACAATTTTTGTCATTAACCGTTCTCTAAAAAGGCAAAGCGACATCATACTGTGCATGAGGGACCTAATGAGGCTCGTGGATAATAACTGTAGGTCACCAAATCACTGTAAATGTGGTTACTAGTAGCACCAGCAGTATATAACATCTACCTTTATTGATCTAATCAATTCCTGATGGACAAAATCTTGCTCTATATTTTTTCATAATCCTTTTTTTGACTCAGAAACACATCATATTATGAAAGTAAAATGTTCACTATTGTTTACAGCAGAGGTTTTCAAACTGAGGGCTAGGGGTCTGGTTAAAAACAGTATAAAAACTAACATTTGATTAAATTTTTAAATGTATTAAAATGAATTAATAAAAATGTATTTAAATAAATAAATAAATAAATATTAAATAAATTGATGATTATATGAAATAAAATTTGATGCAAATAAAAAATTAATAAAAAAATAAAAAAACATTTGATTAAAATAAAACATTAAACATGATTTAAATAACATACATTTGATTCAAATAAATTGATAAAATTTGATTTAAGTACATAAATAATTAAGTACATAAATAAAACCACATTTGTTTTGGAAAATAACCAAAGTTTTATGTAAATAAACAAATACATTTGATTAAAATAAATAAATGTGACTTAAATAAAAATGATTTAAATAAATAATTTTGTAATAAAATTGATTAAAATGAATAAATTGATTAAAATAAATAAAACATTGATGTAGATAAATAATAAATAAACAAAAATATTAGATTAAAATAAAAATACAGTATAATTTAATTTTAAATAAATAATATTAAAATAAATAAATAATAAATGAATACATTTGACAAAAAATTATTAAAATAGATAAATTTAATTTTATTTATGAAAAAAATACATCTGAACAGTATAGTAGAATGGTGAGTAGAAAAAAATGCAGACGTAACATAATAGAAACTTAATATTTTTCAAATAATATTATGCACGTTCATAATATTAACCTTTCACTGTATTAATTTGTTCTTTATAAATGAAAATATATTGTTGCCTTTGAAACTGGAGGATGCTTGAGGATGATCATATTTGAAGCACACTACACACACTACACACACACACTACACACGGTGCACAGGTGAGACGCACCTGAGTTGTGTCCCTCACACAGCAGCTGGAGGAAGCGGAAGAGGTCACAGGTGAACTCGTCATCTTGCATGACCTTTTCACCTGCGCGCAGCAGAGTCACACGTTAGAGCCGTGTGAACACACTGACTGCGTATGAGCTCGGGTCCACAGACGTCTGGGGTCAGAGGTCACGGGTCAGATCCCGAGAGTCGCAGCAGAATCTGAACCTGCCTCATGTTTGCATCAGTGAATCTCCTGTTTACTACTGTGAAGTCATCTCAGAGGATGACACGAATGCAATAACAATATATTATGGTTATTTTCTGCTGGTATCCCTCAATATGAACGACATGAGAGATCTGACGGTGTCACCTGACCCCTGAGACGTCTGCAGACAGAGAGCATGAGGAACATGTTTGAGGAAGAGCAGCTGTGCTCCAAACACCAGTTCACAACTATAGAATAACCTCCAGAAACACAGAAATGTTGTTCTCACACGCCGACCTGAAAGTGCTTGAACTTTCCTTCAGTTGAGTATCTGAGGGGTTCTGTTCCCACACCGAGTGAGCTCCCTACATAGACAGCGTGATAAGATGAAAGGAAGATGGCATTATTGTGGTTTTTTTAGCATTGCATCTTGAAAAATATTGCAAAATAATACAAATTTTCCTCTAAAATAAAAATGCATGTCGTACACAGATCATGCAACCTCAGAAAGCCATAGGAAATGTTCGTTATTAATATAATTATAATTCATTCCTCACTGGATAATGATGAAAAGTGGTAAAGTCTTGCTGTCCATGCAGAACGCTCAGTTTGGGGTTTGTAACAGAGCAAATGTGTGAGATGAAAGAAGCGTTTTACGTGTTTCAGATCGCAGGACAAGCGCACTTTCAGCTGAGCGTCAGTGTGAGGACCAACCAGAAACTCCACGCTGGGATTATTACAAATAACTCTGAATGCAGCATGCAGATACAAAATGACGCCACTGCATTTACTACACATTATGATAAGAATACATGTAAATACACAATATGAAATATCAGTTATCTGTGGTTTGGTTAGACTTCCTCTGGTCCATCATTCCCACCAGCACTAAAACGCCAAACTGAACGGATGACGAAACCAGTCAACAGAAATGCAGATGGATGATACGATAGAAAACACGACACTGATCTCCAGAAAACATAAAAACAATCACTCTGAAAATAACAGAAACAGCCTGACCAGAAACAAAGAAGGGACAGGGGAAGAAACAGCAGGAACGACAGCACACGACAGCGACTGAACATCTCAGACCATCAGTGAGGAAGAGGAGGAGAGACCACCTTCATCATCATCATTATCATCATCATCATCCTCTCAGACCACAACACACCACAGAGACACACACACACACACACTCCTAACCAAACACCCAGCCGCTGCGCCACTGAGAGCAGGAGGGGGAGGAGCTTACAGACGACAGCTCCGCCCACAGAGACGCACGGCTGCTTCTGATAGGCTGAGACGATCTACGGGTGTTTCTGCAACTACTGCCACTGAGGTCGCACACACATCCTTTACTTTTACTACTCTTCAGATGCCGTGTGTAGATTTTACCCTTATCACGTCACATAAAACAATAAAAATATTACCCTAAATTATAAGAATTATTCCTCTTAAATAATAAAAAATAGTCCTTTAAATAATAAAACAATAAAACAAAATTCTGCACAAGTAATACAAATTATCACTATAAAATAAGGAAAAGTATTTAAATAAAATTCTCTAAAACAATAAAAATGCTCTAAAATAATAAAATATCCCTCTTAATATAATAAAAAAATAACATTACTCCAAAACAAAATAAATATTCCTCTAAAATAATAAAAGAATATTCCTCTTAAATAATCCAAATATTCCTCTATAATCACAATCTAAGCAGATAAGATTGAAGATTTCTTCCTTTCCAATCAAGCTTTAATTCTGTCAAAAAAATGTGAATAGTGTCAAAACATTTTCATTTTATTTAATCTATATAAAATGCTAGCTACTAGCTAAGTTAGCCTAAGACAGAAATGTCATTTTATTCTAAAAATAATTAAAATGGCATTTCCACCAGAGAATGAATTCTGATTTTGAGTGATGGATCCGACAGCATTCTCCACCGCTGGACACTTAGTAGACAAATAAAATAAATATAAAAAGTTTAATTTCTCAAATGTGCTCATAGTTGAAGAAACACCCTGAAATATGAGCTAGCTTTACATGTCAACGATGCCGTTTTCCGTTATCGGTCAGAACGAGTGTCGGTGTCTCTAACAGAACAGAGCAGAAACCTGAGAGCAAAGCCAGCGCGTGATTGGCCTGCGCTCCAGCGGGGGCGGGGCTTGTGACAGGTAACGCAGGGCAGAGGGAAGGTGTTGGGCTCAGGGTCACACACAGCGAAACCACAGCGAAACGGCAGAAGGCATAATTACCACGCTCATGAGTGATGACTGAGAAAGGGGAAGACGAAGGTGCGTTAACCCAAAAAAAGAAGAAGAAGAAAAAAAAGGAAAGAAAAAAGTGAGAGGTCATACAGGTCACAAGGTCAGTCGTTGTTGACTTTGGATTCAATCAGCACCATTCTGAACAATCACACGGTGCGATTTAACACGAACACGAGTCTAACCAGGCGTGACAACTGGGATATCTGTCCGCACTGATGACAGCCAATCAGAACGCACCGTTACACGAGGACCAATGAGAGGCAGAGACAGAAACCGAGCAGTCGACGGCGCCTGGTTAGGACTAGTTTAATACACAACCACAAGTGTTCACCTTAACTTACAGGTCTGACTTTAGCAGAAATGAGGCTGATTGAATCCAAACCCGAGTGAGTAAAGTGCAGAACTGCTTAGAGGGAATAATGAGAAATAAAGGCGAAATTCAGAGAGAAATAAAGAATCAGAGAGAGAGAGAGAGAGAGAGAAACACTTGTGCAGGTTAAAGGAATAGTGCAGACGAACATGAACCTTCTGTCGCTCGTTTCAGTCCAAACCTGCAGGACCTTCTTTAATCAGTGGAACATGAACATGATGCGCACAATATTCATGATCCTCTTTTACAGTGAAAGAAAACGATTCTGTTGAGCTCTAAACACATGCACTATAATGATATTTTAATCAGGTTTTATGTCCTCTTTGGTCTCATATACATTTATAACCGTTCAAATGTTTGGGGTCATTACAATACTTTTATTCTTTAAGGACGCATTTAATTAATCAAAAGTGACAGTAAAGACATTTATAATGTTACAAAAGATTATATTTCAAATAAATGCTGTTCTTTTGAACTTTCAATTCTTAAGCAAATCCTGAAAAAACGATATATGACGGTTTCCATAAAAATATGAACTGTTTTCAGCATTGATAATAATCAAATCATCATATTAGAGTGATTTGTGAAGGATCATGTGACACTGAAGACTGGAGTAATGATGCTGAACATTCAGCTTTGATCACAGGAATAAATTACACTTTACTGTATATTCACATAGAAAACAGATGATTTACACTGGAATAATATTCACTGTTTTTACTGTATTTTTGATCAAATTAGAGCAGATTATGTGTGCATGATCTTTTGTGTGTTCCACTGAAGACAGAAACTCTTGCTGGTTTGGAGCGACGTGAGTCACGTGACGGCGAGTAAACGACAGAATGTTCATTTTCGGGTGAACTATCCCTTTAAAAGTCATGTTACAACACAGCAAACATAAAGAAACCTGAAAAAGAACTCAAGGAATATAAAATTCATGCTTTGAGACTTATGAAATGAGGTTTGAAAATAATTTTCAGTTCACTTAAAATGGTCACATGATACAGGAGACATGAGCACATGTTAGGGTAGGGTGAGTGTCTCACACACACAGTTGAGTGCTCTTGTTTCTCAAGTCTGAGCATTTCTGCTTCCAAACGTCTGAAGACCATATCAAACATTCATCGTCATCATACACTCGAACACAAACATAAAGAAAAGGATAAAATAATTCAGTTTGACAGAGACATCTTCAACACAAAAGTAGCATTACTGTGTTTTAGGAGCAATAACTCAACTAAATTAACAGAAAAATGGTGGAATGAACATGACGATTTCATGCTTGAAAAAATTACCCATTATATCACATGACAGAATGACACAGATCAAGCTGTAATCATAGTTATTGATCATAAATCAGGTGTTTGTGTTCATATCAGTCATACCTGATCCTTCCTCCGTCACCATCCCGAGACCTTCCGCTTTATTCTGCCTCTCAAACGCGTTCAGATCCAGAACACTGGAGCACAAACATCCAGCACTGACTTCACAACTCATGAATTTTGCAACATCGACATGGTTATTGAACTGAACTGATCTGGATATTGTCTTCTGTGGAGAATTTAAATGCGTCTCTTATTTGAGGACGTCTGCATCGCTGCATCGAGACAGTCTGTCGTATGGACTATAATCTGGACTATATCAGTCACTGTTGTATGTGTGTCGTACCTGCATGACTGCATGAGTCCCGCCAGACTCTGGAAAAACCCAACGTCCCGCTTGTCTTTCAGGTAGTCCAGCATTTTCTGCACAACAAAAAGCAGATCGAACACATCAGACCAGAGCTGCAAGAACCAAGGGATCCTGTGACGCACCGCTGAAGTTCAGCTTATACCAAGCTTCATAAATATGAATGTACTTTTTTATTGTATTTATAGTATATCATGCAAACTAAACTAAGCTGAAACAAACCATGGTAGCAGATACACTGCAAAATATGATGTTCTTCCTCAGTATTTCTGCCTTGGTTTCCAGCACAGATATCTAAAAATTCTTAAAGTCCCCCTGTAATCAATAAATCTATCGCTTAAAACTCACCTTTGATCACCAAAATTACATATTTAAATGATTTTTCCTTGCAAATTTGAATGTAACTCGACACCCTTGCCTCATTAGTATACACGGTTCTATGAATATGCAAATGAGCCCCGCCTCCACTCACTCAGCTCAGAGATCCACTGGTTGACGATCACACGTTGATCTGATTGGTTACAAGGTAGTTTGTGACGAGAAAATACTCAGCAATGGTGTCGACTTATGAATTTACACATGGTTTGTCTTAAAGCATATTAAAAACACCACATAGACACACAAACAACATTAAAAACTGGATTTTCACCACAGGGGGACTTTAAATCAAGATACATTTACATTTACTGACTTTAAAACAAGATACATTTACTGGAGAAGCAAAATGACTGAAGATATTAAGTCTTGTTTTCTATCAAAATAAAGTGAATTTGTGTTTAAAACAGGAACAAATATCTGTCACTGGGGTCAGAGAAATAATCTTGTTTGCAAATGGTTTAAAAAATGGATTACTTCACAACTATAATTAGGTTGTGTGTCCATCAAGGCCAGCGTAATGTTTCAGTTGTTCTCATCGGGAGCGGCGTGACGAGGAGCCGAGCGTCTATTTGATCATTACCTTGTCTATGTTTTTGTGCGTTTGAGCTGTTGCATTAAATGTGCTATACAAATAAATAAATTAAATGAATAAATTAAATGAAATATCCCATTTTGATGTTTTTTTTTCCGGACGCCTAGAGTCGAGAAACGTTAAAGTTTTGAGCTCATCACTGTCGCTTCCCAGTTCCCACCCAGCCGTCCAATCACAGTGGAGGAGGGGCGGGGCAAATCCCACACCGACCAATCGCCACAAAATGATGTAAAGCTGTTGACCTGCTGGACTGTGGAGTTTCCCCCGTTGAGTATGGCGATTCCCAGCTTGAGCGTGGAGGCCACCATCGGCCCCATCTCTCCTGCACAACAGACACACTCCCATCAGCCCCTGATCACAGAACACATGACCAGCTGAGGGTTTCTGAGAGTGTGTGTTTCTGACCTTTGCTGGCGCTGATGGTCTGCAGAACCATCTCTGCGGCGCCGCGGTCGTGGAGTCTGGCCTGCTGATACAGCAGCTTCTGCTTCTCCATCTCTTTCTCCTGCAGACCGACGGGAAAGAGGCAGAACACAAGCTCACTGGTGAAGCTCCATAGCGGAAAACAGATCAAGGCTAATCATATGTAGTGATACAACATTTACCAATACAGTGGTAACACAATAAGGTTCATTAGTCAACATTAGTTAGTGTATTTACTAACATGAACTAACCACGAGCAATACAGTATTTATTAATCTTTAATGTTAGTTAATAATAATCCAGCTGTTCATTGTTTGTTCATGCTAGTTCACAGTGCATTAACTAATGTTAACAAATACAGCCTTTGATTTTGATAATGTATTAGTAAATGTTGAAATGAATATTAACTATGATTAATTAATGCTGTAGAAGTATTGCTTATTCTCAGTTCACCTTATTGTAAAGTGTTACCATGTACATTATTAGAATCAAAAGTTGCATTAGTTAAGGCATTGTCATGAACAATGAAATAACATTGATGAAGATTAATAAATGCTTTAAATAAATGTTCATGTTAGCTAATGCATTAGTAATTTCACTAACTGGAACGTGAACACACAGAAACCATGCGACTTGTGCTCAATACACAATAAACCATTAAAGCTCCAACTGAGGAATATTTCCCCAAACTTTCTAAACTTTAAATCACACAGTGCCAGTGAAACGACAGCATGAAGTGGTCTGCTGGTTTTAGCTGGTCAAGTCTGCTGGTTTTAAAGGGGTTTTGGGCTGGGAGATCTGTTCAAACCATAGACTGTGTAAAACACCGGGCGTAGTGTCCGTGACGTCACCTGTAGTGTTTCTGAAGCCCAAAGTGGGCGGACCCGGCCGTCGCCATCTTGCCAGCGTCATTCCCGGATAAACGACAATGTGCGGTGAGGCGGATTAGCTGAGGTGACGTGACGCTAACAGACAGCAGACAAACGGCTAGCAGTGACATCAGCGGCAATCCACCTGTCACTCAAGTGGCCACGCCCTTAATTATGCAGAACTTTAAGGCTTAATATAATTTAAACGGATGAGTTATAAAATAATTCACCCCCCCCACAGTCGTCATGAAGGGCAACATCAGCGATATAGACCAAAACCACTTTCAGCACCAGACTGTAAACATGTGTTTTTCTGCTGTAAAGTTGAGCATTTTAACATGGGGGTTTATGGGATTGAGTCTCTAGTGGCCAGTGGATGAACTGCAGTTTAACTCTCTTCAGTGTTGGACTCAACAGAGAGGCGGGAAGGTTGCAGCTTGGTTTAAACCAGCTAAGACCAGCTGGAACCACCTTTCAGCTGGTCTCCCTCAGCTAATATTCCACCTGATTATTTACATAAATCAAATGAATTCAAGCCCAAAACCAGTTTCCAGTCTAAAGTGGTTTCAGCTGGATTCAGGGCTTCATTCATTGGGTCGTGTGATTTGAACAGGATCGGTCTTCAGAAAGTGTTGCACATTTCGGACACGTACCTCAAAACTCTTCACCTCCTCCTCATCCTCTTCCTCTTCATCATGACAGCTCTGTGAGTGGTTCATCAAACGGCACATTAATCTGAGCAGAAGCACTTATGAAGTTCTTCAGAGCAGTTCTGGACTAGTCTTACCTTGGCCATGATGTCAGCGTACGCCATGTAGAGATGATCCTCCTCTAGTTTACTGCAACAGAGGGATGTGGCATGAGCCAATCATAGTGGTTTGGACTGTGTATTAATATGAGAAAGGAAACCCACCATTTCTCGGTCAGCGCGGTTCTGCTGAAGAGTTGTATGAGCTGGTGTAACGGGTCGATGTGTTTGATCATCTCGTCCTCCTCTGACGGCTCCTCTCCGCCTGGTTTCTGAAACATCAAACAGCCTCAGACACGCGAACACACAACACAACGACCAACAACCAGTCCATCACACGCAAACACACAACACAACGACCAACAACCAGTCCATCACATGCAAACACACAACACAACGACCAACAACCAGTCCATCACACGCAAACACACAACACAACGACCAACAACCAGTCCATCACACGCAAACACACAACACAACGACCAACAACCAGTCCATCACACGCAAACACAAAATCGGGCCGTTCTCTTGCCCTTGAACGGACACATACACACACAATTGCCTAAACTTCCGTCTCGTCAAGTGTTCTCTCGGTTCTGTCATGAGTGAAGAGTTGAGAAAGAAACCGGATGTTTGTCAGTTTATTCGGTCTTAAAGTGACAGTAGCCTAATATTCCTGCTGTCGTCTGTCATTAATGTTAATAAAACAACAAAATACAGCTTTAACAAAGATGAAACTATATTTAATTTCTACAGTGAACAAATAGTGTTTTTACATTTAGGCTTAATTATTCATTTCTGTACCTGTTATTTAGTATTAATCTGTGCTTGTAATTTGTGTATTGGTTCTTATTTTATTATTGACTGTTCACTTGTCTTTAATAATTTAACTTTATCAGTTAGGCTAGTAGTTTTTGATGTGGTATCAAAGAACTTCAAGTGAGCTTTAAGTAATAAATGAAAAGCAAAGTTAACCCCCCCCCCCCCATATATATATTTATTTATTTTTAGCTGATCCGAAAATGTATCTGATCCGTGGCTCAAAAAACGTAAATGATCCGAACCGTGAGTTTTGTGATCCGTTACACCAGTAGCCGTTTACAGATGTGTGGAGTAAACCACTGCAGACTTATGAGCGTTCGTCCAG
>NC_138238.1:793555-796055 GCF_964197995.2 Scardinius erythrophthalmus | reverse complement strand
ACACGTCAATTTCGCAAAAACTCCCATATATCGCCAAAAGGGTTTTTCCGCTCGCATGAGGGGGTTTTCAGGCAATTCAAAAAAGGACTATTTCGCAAAGCTGCAATGGAAACATTTTTTGTGCATTTACAGTCCCTGACGTAGATGATGCGGTGTGTTTGGACAGAAGACGAGACGGAGCTCTTTATTAAACTCATAAAACACAAAAGAATTATAGGAATACTGGATTCTAAACCTCAAAGAAATGCAGCGATCACGAGCTTGAAGCAGAAACTCCCAGAAACTCCTCATGTGCCGCTGATAACACGCCTACGTCTCCTTCCATTAATAATAATGACGTATCGCGAGGGAAAAAAATGACGTTTCAGTCACATAACATCGGTTAATGGAAACGCAGTCATTTCGCAATCATTTTTTATCAACATTTAGAAAATATCCCAAAAGTTTTGTGCAAATCTGTAATGGAAACGTGTCTATAAAGACCTTAAAATAACACCATGAATCTGCAGAGAAATGACAGCAGGCGACCGAGATTTTGAGGACCATAAATATCACAATGCTAGAATGTGATTGGTTCAGCCGAGACAGGTGTGTGTGTGTGTGTGTGTGTGGGGCGTACCTGCTCTCTCTCTGGAGCCTTTGCAGTTGTATATGGAGTGTGTGTTGTGTTTGTTGAGACTGGGCTCGAGGAAGGCCACGGGGAACGCTCCTGAGAACGCAGCGAGACACTCGCCGAGAGCCGGACGATGCCTGAACACAACAGAACTATCAGCACAGCATCACTAACACACACAATCACTACATCTGTCTAGGAAATAATCGAGTTGTTCAGGAATTCATTGATTTCTTTTAAATGAATCCACGTGTTTAGGATGAATCACTTTGTTTAAGATGAATTTGTGTAGAAAAAATCGCGTTGTTTAGGATGCATCGCTATTTTGTATTTAGGAGATACTTAATACAAATAAATATCAAATATTTTTGGTTTAAAGAGTCTGCGAAATGAATCCACATTAATCAGACGGTGTATTAGCTGTGATTTACCTCTCAACATAAATACTTTTACTGGTTCCAAGTGAGTACAAACTGTTTAATATCCGATAGCAGGACACCTGGACATCATCCACTGCAACGACACAGAACAACAGGAAGATCCGGCATCAGATCCAAGATATACGAGTTATTAAACAGCAGGAGTCTGATATATATAGTCAAACCAACATTTATTCACACACCTTCAACATTTCTCACATTATCAGTTTATTCACTATAGTTTAGAGAACGGTAATAAAATATGAGCAGAACTCAGTTGATATTTGACTGGTTTTGTCCGTCCTTCTGTTAGACTGTCTCACACATGAATTATGTTGAATATCTGTCAGCTGTTAAATTTAACTACACAATTAGATAATACCAGTTTAGCTCAACCAATCACCAAGCAATGCTTCATTGTGTTCAGTGTGTGTGTAAAAAGAGCATTAGCAATTAAAGACAACACACTTCAGCAGAACATGATCAGCTCAAAGTGTCTCAATCATTTTGGCTCCCATATTTTTATAATTTTTACTGGTAGTCTCTGTATGAAGAGTTTCTGGGTATAATATGTCACAGTTTACTTTATTTTGCTCTCCTCACTTACATAAATGAACTCTAGTGTCCTGATCACACTAGTAAAAACATATGAATAATGAATAATTCTTGGTTTGAGTGTATATAGTGCAGGTCAATGACAGGTGAGAGGTCAGCGGACTCACGGATGAGATCCTCCCCGAACATGTTCTGTGCGATGTGCTCGAACAGCGAGGACAGCACCGGCAGGAGCGCCACCGTCGTGTAGTTGATGATCTGTGTGACGCCCTTGGGTTGCGATCGCGTGTGTGTGAACTGACCCTGACGCAGGTTCTCCAAGGTCTTCTCCAAATCTTCTGATGCGTTCTCGAAAAACGCCCTCAGAGCCGCTTTGACCGAGTCCTGACCGGTCTTCATCACAGTCCTGGACACAGAACACAGTCCTGAGCCACACACTGGACACTGTGCATCAACATCTGTGTCCTTCACCCTTACAGAACAAACATATATGGGAATACACTCCAAAATATGATGCGAAATTTTACATAATACATTTCCATATATGGGAAACTAGTGCTTATATGTTTCAATATACTGTAATAAATGCATTGATAATGAATGCCTAAATGAAGACAAAAATAGCATTACATGTAATATTCACAAAGTTTTATCCTTTATTGTGTACATATATTGCACATACTGTACATGTTACCATATAATTGTGAATATATGTTGTGAACACACACACATATATATATATATATATATATATATATATATATGTACACACACACACACACACACACACACACACACACACACACACACACACATTCACGGAATGAGTTACAACAGATTTTTAGTTCCCAGCATGCTTTGCTTCTGACTGTTAAAGGAGAGTAAATATTAAAATGAAGTGTTATTAATGTGT
>NC_138238.1:721055-788555 GCF_964197995.2 Scardinius erythrophthalmus | reverse complement strand
CGATCAGTGGCGCGGATACAGTGTTTTCTCTTGTGGCTCGCGCCCACCGCAATGTCACTCCGACACGCGCTTCGTTGCGGAGATCGATCTATTTATGAGGCGCCGTCTATATGATTATGTGCGCGGAGAGTTTGTGTGTGTGTGTGTGTGTGTGTGTGTGTGTGTGTGCTCGCGTCTCAGATGAGTATGCGCGGAGAGTTCCGCGCGTCTCGTGTGTGTAGAGTTTGCGTGTTTGTGCGTGAGCGACTTTAGATGTGATGTTGAGCATTTCATATTAGTTTGAGCATTCAGCAGTATACATGTATGACTACTTAGTAGGCCTATGTGTATGCAAGGGTTTCATATGTGCGTGAATGAAGTTTGATTTAAAGGGATACTCCACTTTAAAATGAAAATTCTGTCATCATATACTCACCCTCATGTTGTTTCAATTCTTTATGAATTTCTTTCTTCTGCTGAACAGAAAGGAAGATATTTAGAATAATATCAGTAACCAGACAGTTTCTGGTCTCATTTACTTCCATAGTATTTTTTTTTCCTACTAGCCTATGGAAGTCAATGAGACCAGAAACTGTCTGGTTACTGATATTATTCTAAATATCTTCCTTTCTGTTCAGCAGAAGAAAGAAATTCATACAGGTTTGAAACAACATGAGGGTGAGTATATGATGACAGAATTTTCATTTTAAAGTGGAGTATCCCTTTAAGCCCTAGACAACACCTATCTATTCATTCTGGTGAAATCACAAAATATAATGGACACAAAGTGTCCCTGCTTGATATACAACCACTGATGAGCATAATCATAAAAAATAAAAAAAAAAAAAATAAACTACGAATGCGGATTAGAACCCAAAACCTCTGACATGCCTGACTAAAGTTCAAGTTCAGCTGCCAGTGTTCCTCTTCGCATAAGTCTAATATTTTTCGGCTACATCAGTAGCCTTTTAAAGGGCACATTTTTTCATTTAATCAGAAATCAGAAAATCTTTTTCAGAAAATCAAACACACACACACACACACACACACACACACACACACACACACACACACACACACAGAGGTATTATTTTTTTGATAAAGTGTGTGCAGTTTAGTTTTGTTAAGTACCGTTTCAAGAACCGTTTAAGCACCGGAACCGTTTGAAAAATACCGAGTAGGTACTGGTATCGGATAAAACCCAACCGATACCCAACCCTAGTCCACACCAATGAACGATAACGGTCTGTTTATTTTAAGTAGAGCCCTGCACGGGCCTCAAATCTAAGCCCGAGCCCGACCCGTGTACGACAGCTCATCAGAATTATCAGCCCGAGTCCGACCCGAGCCCGTTTTTTTTTTTTTTTTCACAGCGGCAGACTGCCCTATTTGCAGCCGTTAAAATAGGTCCGTTTTGTTAGTTATGTTTCTTTTCTTTTCATTTCTTTATTAAGTTAATTAAGACAAATGTTTTGAGCATTTTTTTTTAAATGACGACCAAGCAGCCGAGCCGACAGCGAGTAAAACATGTTTGATCAATTTAGCCTCTCAAATCAACGCTAATACTTTACTTGGCTACAATAAAATCCATAAATATAAAACACTTTAAGCATATCACACAGACAGTTAAGTTTAATGTTTATTTATTAAACCACAGTGAGTAAAACAATTTTTTTTGAAATACTGAGGCAGGCTCAGGCTGCTCGCAACAGCGCTCGCAAACGAAATGAGCAATAGCCTACAATCTAAACAAATTAAATAAAATAAATCAAAAACAAACTTGCAGGTTATCTTACCTAAAAAAATGCACCACAGAACATGGCCATTCTTTTTTTCCAGTAGTTTCCAACAGTTAAACGAAAATAAAGTCCAATCAAACGAAAAGTTAGAACAGTCTCTTACAGAGCATCGTGGAGTAAAAGAATAGCATCCACAGTGGAAGGTTTTAACCCTGTCCTCCTCTCTTCTGTCACTCTTCCCGCTGCGCTGAAGACACGTTCGCTGCTGCGATTTTTCTCTTCATATTCTCCATTATTTGCACATGAGGTGAATCGTGGGTTGCGCTGACGGGAAACCTTCTGTGTGCGTGCGTGCGTGAAACTGTCATGTCAATCATATGTCAGTGTAATTATAAGATTATGAAAGTTATGAGGTTATGAAATGTCTATGTTTGTTTTTCTATCGTCGACGTCAACTTCTCATATTTTTTTAATTAATGTCTAAAAATATAAAAAGAAGGATAACCCAAAAAAGGCCCTAGGGGCGTGAAAAAGTCGGGGCCCGTCGGGCTCGGGCTGAAATGCAGGGCTCTAATTCTAAGCGTGTGTGTCCAGCATCACTGAACATGTTTCTGCTGTTCTTGATCGTGCATTTGGCTGACGTTGTCAATATAGTGGAATAAAAACACTTTTTTTACTGCAACTTCAAAGGAAGCGAGACGATGTTGTGGAAACGAGCGATGTTCTGATTGGCTGTCAGTGTTTTATTGTTCAACAGCTGAAAAAAAAAATCGTTCCGAAAGTGATCCCAACGATATCGTTTCTCTGTATCGGTATCGTTATCGCTGCGGTGTGAATCTGCTATTCTTTAACACTGAGAACGATTTTTAGAACGATATGTTTATGGTTATGGCTGGTGTGAACGGAGTGTTGTGTGTACATCTCAGTGAAGCGTCTCCACTCACGTGCAGGTCTCGGGACAGCGTCACGTTGCTCATGTCTACAGGCCGAGGACTGAAACCATGAGCGCCCTCTATGGAGCGCTGTGGGGGTCAAAGGTCACACTCATTAGTATTCAGATTTGATTGCACTAAGTTTGCATCATTGATTCTGTTATTTTCCTGTTTGAAACCTCAGACGATGACATCACTCACTCTGGCAGTGGTTTATGAATATGGGTGTTTCTTGTTATAGTATCTAAATTATCTCAGTTTTAAAAAATATAACAGTGTAACAGAATCCCTGTTATGTTGTAGCCGCTTCATTAAATAAAATATAAAGTAAATGTTTGTAGTTATTAGCACATCCAGGTCTACAATTTCAAAGGATTTGGGAGCAACTATTATCAGTGGTCAGTTTTTTGTATATAATGAAAAAAAAAAAGTGTGTATGAAGCTGTCAAGTGTGTTGTTTTCCATCTTTGAAATGGTTTAAAAATACCTACTTGTATGTGACAGGTGACTTTCTTTTCTCAATTTGTTTTTATATATCAACATAAAGTATACTGTGGTCATTTTACAACAATGTTGTTATTGCAGAACTTAGAGCTTATGACCTGACTGGACAGGGAGATCCTGCGCGTGCGGCTGTGTAACGTGGACACCTCGCTCTCTCTCGTCCTCTCGATGCTCCAGCTCCACGACAGCATGGTCTTCAGACTCTCTCGGATCGGCCAGCGGTAAACCTCCTTATCCTGAAGCACAGCAGAACACACACTGGCATCACTGCGCTTCCCTCCTCCGCACTCAGAGTTCACTCAGAGAGCTTCTGTACCTTCTCAGACAGACACTTGTACGGCTTCAGCAGCGGATGAACTTTAGACGACTCACAGATCTGCTCTCCGTGAACCCAGCCGACGGCAAACTACACACCAACACATCAATGAACTCAATTAACACTGGTGCACACTTACTGGTTTCATGTTAAACTACAGTCCAGCTACTCGCTTGAAAAGTTAAAAGTACTACAGTAGTGCATGCATTATGAAGGAGTTCGACGAATCAGACTCAAAGCTACAGATGAGAGAGAGGAAAATTCTAGAAGATCATGTTTGATTGTTGATTCGGCTCATTTAATTGAAGAATTAAATAAAAATGACACACTAAACCAGTCATTAATGGTAAGCAGCACTAGATGGAGTAAATTGCTCGTTTTCTGCCACGGAATAACAAATAAAAAGTAATTGCGACTTTTTATCTCGCAATTCTACATTTTTTAAGCTTCCAATGTTACAGGAAAAGTTTAAAAGAAAGGACTTTTACTAGTTATCTACTCCCCAACATCAGCAGAGAGGAGGACAAAATGCAGACAAAAATATAAATAAGAGAGATAGAATTCATTGTGGATTATTTTAAATGGTGTATTTTTGTTTGTTTAACTTGTTTCTGTAAAGCGCTTTGAGATGTACAGTTAAAAGAAAATAAAGATTATTATTATTATTATTCTAGAATTCATCAATTTTCCTACTGAAAGGAAAGCAGCTCTGACCTTCTCCATGGACCACTTCTCATGGGAATATTCTGCATATTTATTGATGAAATGGTCGAGCTTCTCAGGAACAACAACACTGCAGAAACAGAAGCAGAAGCACATCTGATAAACTCCTCAGACCAGGTCTAGATGCAGATGACGTGGATGCTGTGTGTGAGTCTGACCTGCTGGTGTCGGCCGGCTGCGGGTTGAAGTTTCCCTCCGCGTCCATAGACGACTGCTTCTCCATCATGGCCACGTAGTTTGACTCCATGTAATCAGGAGGTAAAGCTCCGGCCACTGCGCTCAGACACGGCAGCGCCAACTTGAACAACTCCACGTCATACTTCTGCACACACACACATTTAATATTTAATATTCAACAATATTATTGATCTCCTGCATTGACACCATTATATGAGAACTGAACTGAGCTGGACGATGACATCATGGTTTTCTCTGTATGTAAGCAATAAGATACAAGAGACTAGTGCTGTATGGTGAATAAGTCACGGCTGAAGGGCGTTGTTCGGCTTGACTCGACGAATCAGTCGTGACTTATTCACGATACAGCACTAGCCTCTCGTACCTTATTGCTTTTATAAAACGGTTACCACACACTACAAATATTAAAGCTGACAAATTTGTATCTATGCAACATTCATTAAGTGAAATCACTAAAAGCCTTCCTTCCGCTGGAAAAAATAGTCCCTGACCGTAAACAGCAACAGAAGTTAAAGAAGTTATTTCGCCGTTAGATGGAGACAAAGACTGTCTTTATGAGTGAGTCAGTCAGTAGAGAAGACTTTTATATTGAAAGGACTCAAACTTGTGATCACGGAGAAGGAAGACGCAATGACAGAGGACTATAGGCTCGGGAAAACCCCTGAACTGTTAACAGGACAAGAAATCACAGCGGACATTCAAACTGATTTTTTTTATGATGAATAAAGGACTGACCTGAAGGACAATGCTATATCTACTGTAAATGCAGGTACACTCGCTTACTCGATCTCTCACAATACTCTACTCTAGTTCAATGAACAATATTGATCGTGTTTAAGTTGCTAAGAGTGGTTGCTGTGGTGTTGTGTAGTGATGCATAGAACCGTTGGGTGAAGCGGTCATAGTCGTGTTTTATCGTGAATAAAACAAAGCTATTGACCAATCAGAATCAAGGATTGGAACTAACCGTTTTATAAATATATATAAATGAACTAAATTAATAACTTTTTTACAACAAAAATGAAACATCACTGAATTTACTTAAGCTGGACTGTGACACTGTTTTCTTCTGAAAACAAACTTTGTTGCATTATTTCCTGTTATCTCTCTAAAGCTGCTCTGTTGTAAAAAGCGCTATATAAATAAAGGTGACTTTACTTGACTTGACACACGTATACAATTTTAATTATTCAAACTTCTGATCACCCTCAGACACACGAGAAATGAGCTTCTGATAGAGCGAAACATCACCTTTCTGGCCAGAGCGTCAAAGATTCCCCAGAAGAGTTTTCTGGAGAGATGCAGCTCCTCGTCGGACGCGGCGCCGAAGCTTCCCCAGCCTCCCGACAGACAGTAGTACTTCCAGCAGCGCTCGTAGTGATTGGTCAGGAGCTGCAGGAGGACACGCCCACCAGAGCTGAGTTACACAGTACAGGTTTCCTGATGGAAACGCGAGTTCAGACGGAGGCTCACCTTCAGAGGCATCTTCGTGTGTTCGTTGAGCACGGGAACGTCGAACACCAGGCGCCGCAGCAGATGCTGCATCATCGACGGCCGCAGCTTCCTGAAATGTCATCAGTGAATATGTAAATCAGGGCACTGTCGAATTAAATATGATCTCATTTGCATATATTTCTAGATTGTTGACATTATTGTGAGTGGAAATCTCTTTTTATCACTCAGAAATCATTCTAATATGATGATTTGCTGCTCAAGAAACATTTATGATTATTATTAATGTTGAAAACAGTTATTTACATTTTCATTTCAGGATTCTTTGATGAATAGAAAGTTCAAAAGAACAGCGATTATCTGCAATAGAAGCTTTTGTAACATTAAACCAAGCGGCAACCTCCCTGACTCTCTCTAGAAACCAACACGGAAGTGAATTAAACGGCAATTCATCGACTGGCCACTAGAGACCGGCTGCAGAAGAGAGTCAGATCTGCATCTCCCCCATGTTAAAATGCCCAACTTTACAGCAGAAAAACACACGTTTACAGTCTGGAGCTAAAAGTGGCTTTGGTCTATAAAGCTAATGTTGCCCTTCATGACGACTGTGAGGGGGGTGAATTATTTTATAACTCATCCGTTTACATTATATTAAGCCTTAAAGTTCTGCATAATTAAAGGTGTCCACTTTTGAGTGACAGGTGGATTCCCGCTGCTGTGGTCATTAGTCATCATTAGCCGTCTGTCTGCTGTCTGTTACAGTAAAGACATTTATAATGTTACAAAAGATTCTGTTTGAAATAAATGCAGTTCTTTTGAACTTTCTATTCGTCAAAGAATCCTGATTTTTTTTTTACACGACTGTTTTCAACATTGATAGTAATAATGAACGTTTAACTGGTAGTGTATATATGAATGAAACTGTAAAGTTTGGTGTGTGTAAAGCTGCTGAAGTGGAGATTTCTGACTTTAAAGAGATGATTTGAAATGGAAATAGATGAAGTGCATTAAAATAAATACTTAAATACATAACAGTTACTACTGTACTCTAGTCTCTCTGAGAACCGGTGATATTTTGAGCAAAATATGATATTTTTGTATTATTATGGTAACACTTTACAATAAGGTTCATTAGTTAACATTAGTCAATGTATTAACTAACAATGAGCAATGCGTGTGTTGCAGTATTTAGCACTGGTAGCTAGCCCTCACCCGCACACGGCCAGCAGGCACTCCTCGATGGCGTCTCTCTGGGCTTTGGTGAGACAGCAGCCTTTAGACAGCCTGTAGACGGTGTGCAGGAGCGAGTCGATGAGGGACGCGAACGGCTCCGTCCCCGCGAACAGAGGAGCGCATTTAGTGAGCAGAGGCAGGACCGCGGTGCACAGGTACCGGTTCAGGGCCAGAGCCATGTCTGTGGCACTCAGAGCCGCCTGGGGGTCAGAGGTCACACACAACCAGGATCAGGAGAGGTCAGGGGTCAGAGGTCACACACAACCAGGATCAGGAGATGTCAGGGGTCACACACAACCAGGATCAGGAGAGGTCAGAGGTCACACACAACCAGGGTCAGGAGAGGTCAGGGGTCAGAGGTCACACACAACCAGGATCAGGAGATGTCAGGGGTCACACACAACCAGGATCAGGAGAAGTCAGGGGTCAGAGGTCACACATAACCAGGATCAGGAGATGTCAGGGGTCACACACAACCAGGTACAGGAGAGGTCAGGGGTCAGAGGTCACACACAACCAGGATCAGGAGAGGCCAGGGGTCACACACAACCAGGATCAGGAGAGGTCAGGGGTCAGAGGTCACACACAACCAGGATCAGGAGATGTCAGGGGTCACACACAACCAGGATCAGGAGAGGTCAGAGGTCACACACAACCAGGATCAGGAGAGGTCACACACAACCAGGATCAAGAGAGGTCACACACAACCAGGATCAAGAGAGGTCAGAGGTCACACACAACCAGGATCAAGAGAGGTCAGAGGTCACACACAACCAGGATCAAGAGAGGTCAGAGGTCACACACAACCAGGACCAGGAGAGGTCAGAGGTCACACACAACCAGGATCAGGAGATGTCAGGGGTCACACACAACCAGGATCAAGAGAGGTCACACACAACCAGGATCAAGAGAGGTCAGAGGTCACACAGAACCAGGATCAGGAGAGGTCAAAGATACCGCACACTCAACTAGCTGTGATTCAACCCAAAGTTGGGAGTTTAACCCTCAGAGGTCGGAGATCACGCCGGCGTGATCTGCTCGATTTTTTTCCTTATGAGTTGATTGAGACCCGAAATTCTCTTTTGACTTTGATTTTACAAAACAAGTTTCATACATCAATCGATTCTGTTAAATGTGTATTATTTTTGTGTATACTCACAATAAAAACAAAGTGTTGTGCTTTTTGCCAAATGAAGAAAAATAAACACGAAGCGAGTTCTGCCTTCTCTGTGTCCGTGTAGTCCATTCTGAAACGCGTCCGAAAATGAGCTGTAGCTCAGTGAATACTCAGTCAAACAGGCATTCAGACACACAGGAATGAACCTTGAATTCTCTTCTTTTTAATGAAGTAATTTATATAAAAAACAAATATTCTCATCTTGTAAAATCTGTATTAAAAGAGAGCGATTCCAGTCGACCTAATTAGAGCTAATTCAAATGTAATGTGACTCCGCCCACGGAGAGCGCGTGCTATTCAAACGCAAATGGCTGAGGTAATCCGCGCAATCCTGTGAACGCCCCCTGTATTAGCTCGAGACAACCAAAACACAAGTTTATTCAGAACATTACTTGTTTACAACACAGCGCTGTGAGGAATAATGAGGAATACGAGGAATATGAGCTGAGGAATACTAGTAAGTTTTTCCTTCTCGGGTTTCATTCTGTTTATGAATGAATGAACGGCATAGATGCGCGCTGTTTACCACAGCTGGCAAAAAACAACATTATGTTCTCCATTATGGACGCGAGCGCTCTAAAACTTTCACAGAGACCTCAAAACAGAAAGTACAAATCCTTTCTTTAAAACGAATTTCGTTTTGTATCAATTGTATCTTAATTTTAATATTTTTTTCATTAACAAATTTCCTGGATTTAAAGTAAATAGGCCTATAGGCTAGCAATCACAACATAAGGTGCTTGAACTGGAGATCATCATGAATCATGAGCCTACTCGCCTCACATGTCTAAAAAATGTGAAATATATTTACAGAAAGCTGTTTCTAAACAAAACCATCCAAAACAAAAAAACTATAGCCTAATAAATGTGCATTTATCCGGTGCGTTCACTAGCCTACTGCAAAGATCGCGAGTCAAAAGCCTATCGTCAACGAATGATGATTTTTTTAGCAAACCGTATTGCTATACTGAGATAGGTAAAAATCGACTGAAATATGTTGAAATAAAATGTAGGCTATTTATATAAGCAACGTAAACTGCAAATTAACATTTATATGCCCTAATATTTCATGAAAACAATGTTACAGTCAGGCGAAATATGAAAGACAACATTTTGTTTAGTATATTTGGGTACAGTTTTTACTGTAGAATATACTGCCTCGTCAAATAAGCTTTTGTTTAGCAATTTCTATATATAAAATAGCCTACTATTTTTGTCAAAAATAAAGTCATCAACTAAGATGTTAGCTGTAATGAATACATAGATAAAATGTAGGCCTATAATCTTTTTTTTTTTTTTTTTTACAAAGAAAGAGTACACATGAAATATTGTTGAAATTGTAGGCTAATTATTGTTGTAATTGTAACCTTTTTAATAAAATAGCAAAACATATTTACAAGATAGATGTAAGCAAAATCTTAAATGGTCAATATAAGTCTTCTTCAAAAGATCCTTTGTCCTTGCATTGTGGCTCAGCCAATTTCACACCTGTGTGAATGGCTCATTATGCAGAGTGGGTGGTAATTCAGGTGTAAACCACTCCTCGTTCACGCCCCCTCGCATATTGGCTTTCCAAGCAAAACCTGTTTTACATCAATTTAAATCAATGTATGGTTTTATGTGAACAATAAAGCAAGACTATTTTCAAATAATTTTGAAGAAAAAATTCTAGGCGAGGACATCCATTGGTCAAAAGTCTTATTGACACATATTTACTATGTGTTTTGAGGCCTTATTTCAGAAATTTTAGTTTTTAGTTTTTTCAATATCCATGCATAAACATTATTCTCTCAAAAATGAAAACATGTACATTCACGTGGCTCACATATTATTGTAGCCCTGTTTGTGCTTTATAGAGTGAATTTACACCTTTGCCATTAATATGTTTATAAGCAACTGAAAAAAGCACAAATGTCAGGGCATGTCAGAACATCTCAAGGGCCCCAAAAACAGCCCAGACTCCAGAGGGTTAACTTGTGCTCAAAACTGGAATAACGGAAAAATGTTTGCGAATGTGTTTCCATATGTGTTCAAGAGAACAAAATCATCACTTCCTGGGAAATTGGTGCAAAATATGAGTAATAAAACTGTAAGTTGCTGTAATCTGTGTCTTGTTCCCTCCATCATAAACGAGTGTGTCTCGAGCGTCAGACGAAACACAGTAAACGCTGCCATGTTCACTTGCGTTCCGGAACACACTCGTGTGTGTGAGACACTTCTGGAGGGAATTACACCAGATCATTCTGAACACACACTTCGACTCCGCCGTTTCAGAAACACCAAACCAACATTAGAGACGCTGCGATGCCATTGGTCCACTGGTTACTCCAGTTATCCAATCACAGCCTCTGATCCAAAGTCAGTTGCTCATCAAGGGATTAATGCACGTCTTGTTATTAGATAAAAACCGTATGCACTCAATTAAAACGATACATTTTTTAATGCACATTTATGCACATCTTGGCATTTCTATACAGCTTTTTTCATGCAATATCCCAAAATTTTCATAAAAATGGGTGGATGAAACTAGCTACTGAGGGGTCATGTGACTCACCGTGTCCAATGAGGCGGCGGCTCTGAGGTCAGGGAGGAAACCCACTTCCAGCAGGTGCAGGAGGAAGTTCTGGTCCTCGATGCCGTAAACCCGGTCCAGGAACAAAACCATGGCCGCTTTGTGATCAGGACAGAACCCTGCTGACATATCCGGCTCGATCACGGTACCGTCTGAATGCACAAGCATAATCAATACTCATCAAGATATCAGGTTACCGCCTAACTAAATCATCCAAAATGACAAGATTAATAACCCCTCTGGTGCTCATGTCCGTCAAAAATGACAGAAATTAATTTTCTTATTTCAATGAAATAAATGTACGATTTTAGTTCGATAATGTTTTTAATTTAATATTTAGTATTTTTAGGAGAATTTATGGTACTAAATTATATTTATACTGTATTTATAATCCATTTATTCACTTTTTGAGCATAGACCTGAAAATTAAATCTCCAACTTAAACTGTGGTAAATCTTGAACGCTTTAGAGCGACAGACTGAAGTTTGATCTCCTTTCAAAGACGACACTTGGCAGATTATTGCTCAAGTGAAGAAAGTTTAAAAAAGTGAACTTAAAAAAAGCTACAGAATTTTACATTTATTGTTATGAAAAATGCACAAACATACTATTTTCACATAAATCTAAACAAGGTGTGTTAAAAATTTGAGCCTGATCAAAAAATTAGTGTGACTATTTTTTCAGGACCATTTAACCTGTTCGAATCATGTGCATGATTTTGCCAAAGCAAGTGCCAGTGCCAAAACCTTTACCAAGTTTCGTACAATTCCGATGAAGAAATTATTAAAAAAAATTTTGGTCAAAAAATGCCAGAGGAGCACCAGAGGTTTAGCAGTGATAGCCAGACCTTTAGCCAGCGTGGGCATGAGGAACGGGATGCTGATCACTCCCACCAGATCCTCAATGGGAATGAGAGAGCGCAGGATGGCTCGGATACGGATGGCCTCTCCCTTCCCGGCGTGGATCAGCTGACGGAGGAGAAAGACACCATGTCATCAGTACCAGAACTCATACATCACATCAGCGTCACATGAGAGGAACATGAAGCTTTACACGGTCTCCTAACCAGATTAATCCGAGATTTTGGCTGGAACAACAACATACAGAGAACAAGAGTGATAATCTCAGGGACTGATGATGTGCTTTATTTAATGTTGAAAGAGTCTAATGTGAGTCTGAATATAATTTATAGCCGTACAGAAAGCATGGATAATCCTCTCAGATCTTGAAAATAAAGGAAACAAGAACGTTCAATCTGTCACAAATCACAGCCAATCAGAAGAGCGTGTGGGCCGAGCCTCTCTGCACTCGGATCCAAATCAATCGCAAATCTGTTAGGGCACGGTGTTGTGTGAGTGAAGATGATTGACAGGGGGAAACACACACATGAACTCACATGCATCTCTGGAGCGCAGCGGCCCAACAGGTCGATCAGAGCAGCGTAGAAGGTCATGATGGCGTTTCCCATGTGAATGGTGTCGTCTTCCTCTTCCTCCATCACGTCAGTACTGCGAGACACAGATCATCAGCGGTGTGATTATGATGTGTGTTAGGCAGATAATTAAGCTCTGATGACAAAATAAAGCCGATTAAACAGAAGCTCACCCGTACTTGCTGGATGCGTGAGAACAAAACTCACTGGTTTTTGAGCTTCTGTTTAATACACAGTATTTGAGAGCTCATCAATGTTTAAATGTGAATAAAAGCCTTAATTAAATCTGTTCATCATTTAAAGTGATCGTGCCTCTTCAGAAGACTTGGATTACACCGCTCCAATCATATGGGTTTATTTTATTCTTATCTGTTTAAGCTTTATGAGCGTTCAAGAGTTTTGGGTGAACAGACTTTCAATGGAGGGACAGAAATCTCTGATTCAAAGATGAACTAAAGTCTTATGGGTTTGAACAACATGAGGGGAGTAAATAGTAGAATTGCAATTTAACATTAATATCGTAATATCGAAGTGCATGTAAACATGCTATCCCTTTAAAACCCTGCAGATGTGACCCTGCCACTGCATTTAGAGCTCGACCCATTTTAGACAGTGTTTCTGGAGCAGCGGACAGTGACATTTCAGGACCAGCGAAGAGAAAGGAGGGATGTGTGCGGATCACGACACTGATGTCCTACATCTGCTGCATGGATGCTTGTGTTCAGGACCAGTGCTGGGGAAAGGTACTTTTGAAAGTAATGCAACAATATTGCGTTACCGCTTTAAAACCCTCATCCTTCCCTCGCACTTTGTAACACATCTGTCCCTTGGGGGGCAAAATGAACCGATTAATAATAACATGATGAATCACGAAATGAGCATTTGCACTAAATCTGCGCAGATTTGTCTTACACGAACTTCCCCAGCAAAGTGAGTAAACATAGTAACACGCCAAATTGGCTTGTGATTTGACAGCGTTATCCGCCACTGTTGTTTATACCCGCATTTGGCGGGTGTTCTTCATTTCAAACCCTGAATGCGTTCCCCCAACCCTGTTCAGCGCATCATCTCCCGTGAGTGTGCGTTCAGTGTGTGTTTGGTGCGTTTGGTGTGTTCAGTGTGTGCTTGGTGTGTTCAGTGTGTGTTTGGTGCGTTTGGTGTGTGTTTGGTGCGTTCGGTGTGTGTTTGGTGCGTTCAGTGTGTGTTTGGTGCGTTCAGTGTGTGTTTGGTGCGTTCGGTGTGTGTTTGGTGCGTTCAGTGTGTGTTTGGTGCGTTCGGTGTGTGTTTGGTGCGTTCAGTGTGTGTTTGGTGCGTTCAGTGTGTGTTTGGTGCGTTCGGTGTGTGTTTGGTGCGTTTGGTGTGTTCAGTGTGTGTTTGGTGCGTTTGGTGTGTTCAGTGTGTGCTTGGTGTGTTCAGTGTGTGTTTGGTGCGTTCGGTGTGTGTTTGGTGCGTTCGGTGTGTGTTTGGTGCGTTCAGTGTGTGTTTGGTGCGTTCAGTGTGTGTTTGGTGTGTTCAGTGTGTGCTTGGTGTGTTCAGTGTGTGTTTGGTGCGTTCAGTGTGTGTTTGGTGCGTTTGGTGTGTTCAGTGTGTGCTTGGTGTGTTCAGTGTGTGTTTGGTGCGTTCGGTGTGTGTTTGGTGCGTTCGGTGTGTGTTTGGTGCGTTCAGTGTGTGTTTGGTGCGTTCGGTGTGTGTTTGGTGCGTTCAGTGTGTGTTTGGTGCGTTCGGTGTGTGTTTGGTGCGTTCAGTGTGTGTTTGGTGCGTTCGGTGTGTGTTTGGTGCGTTCAGTGTGTGTTTGGTGCGTTCGGTGTGTGTTTGGTGCGTTCAGTGTGTGTTTGGTGCGTTCAGTGTGTGTTTGGTGCATTCGGTGTGTGTTTGGTGCGTTCAGTGTGTGTTTGGTGCGTTCGGTGTGTGTTTGGTGCGTTCAGTGTGTGTTTGGTGCGTTCGGTGTGTGTTTGGTGCGTTCAGTGTGTGTTTGGTGCGTTCGGTGTGCGTTTGGTGTGTTCAGTGTGTGCTTGGTGTGTTCAGTGTGTGTTTGGTGCGTTCAGTGTGTGTTTGGTGCGTTCGGTGTGTGTTTGGTGCGTTCAGTGTGTGTTTGGTGCGTTCGGTGTGTGTTTGGTGCGTTCAGTGTGTGTTTGGTGCGTTCGGTGTGTGTTTGGTGCGTTCGGTGTGTGTTTGGTGCGTTCGGTGTGTTCAGTGTGTGTTTGGTGTGTTCAGTGTGTGTTTGGTGCGTTCGGTGTGTGTTTGGTGCGTTCGGTGTGTTCAGTGTGTGTTTGGTGTGTTCAGTGTGTGTTTGGTGCGTTCGGTGTGTGTTTGGTGCGTTCAGTGTGTGTTCAGTGTGTGTTTGGTGTGTTCAGTGTGTGTTTGGTGCGTTCAGAGTGTGTTTGGTGTGTTCAGTGTGTGTTTGGTGTGTTCAGTGTGTGTTTGGTGCGTTCAGAGTGTGTTTGGTGCGTTCAGTGTGTGTTTGGTGCGTTCAGAGTGTGTTTGGTGCGTTCGGTGTGTTCAGTGTGTGTTTGGTGCGTTCAGTGTGTGTTTGGTGTGTTCAGTGTGTGTTTGGTGCGTTCAGTGTGTGTTCAGTGTGTGTTTGGTGTGTTCAGTGTGTGTTTGGTGTGTTCAGTGTGTGTTTGGTGCGTTCAGAGTGTGTTTGGTGTGTTCAGTGTGTGTTTGGTGTGTTCAGTGTGTGTTTGGTGCGTTCAGAGTGTGTTTGGTGCGTTCAGTGTGTGTTTGGTGCGTTCAGAGTGTGTTTGGTGCGTTCAGAGTGTGTTTGGTGTGTTCAGTGTGTGTTTGGTGCGTTCAGAGTGTGTTTGGTGCGTTCAGAGTGTGTTTGGTGTGTTCAGTGTGTGTTTGGTGTGTTCAGTGTGTGTTTGGTGCGTTCAGAGTGTGTTTGGTGCGTTCAGTGTGTGTTTGGTGCGTTCAGAGTGTGTTTGGTGCGTTCAGTGTGTGTTCAGTGTGTGTTTGGTGCGTTCAGAGTGTGTTTGGTGCGTTCAGTGTGTGTTTGGTGCGTTCAGTGTGTGTTCAGTGTGTGTTTGGTGCGTTCAGAGTGTGTTTGGTGCGTTCAGTGTGTGTTTGGTGCGTTCAGAGTGTGTTTGGTGCGTTCAGAGTGTGTTTGGTGTGTTCAGTGTGTGTTTGGTGTGTTCAGTGTGTGTTTGGTGCGTTCAGAGTGTGTTTGGTGCGTTCAGTGTGTGTTTGGTGCGTTCAGAGTGTGTTTGGTCGTACAGGGTTCTGCTCTCCTCTGTGGTGGGCGAGGGCCCGTCTCGACCGGGATCTTCTGAGATCTTGATGGCCTCCTCCATGGCCGCCAGAAGCCCGTTCCCGCCTTCTCCACGCAGGGCGGGGCCAAAACACTCCGGCCGGCGAATCAGGAGCCGCACGACCACATTAGCGTTCTCCTCCACGCTCTCACCTGAGAGAGGCCAAACAACACACAACTACTCAACAAACTCCATGCAGACACTATAAAGCACAAGATCATGATTAGTGGAAATCGTCATTATTATCGTGCCGTTTTTGCCAAGTTGGCAAAGTGTGACTTTTATTTTGACAGCGTTTCATTCTCCAGAAGTGGATCCGGTCGGAACACACACCGTTACAGAAGACTGCAAATCTGAGGAAGTCCAGGTATCGTTCGCCCTCCACCGGGTTCCAGCCGATGTCAGGATAGCCTTTAGATATCAGCATTACACAGCTCTGAAGACCACAGCCGGCCAGATACTGGACCACCTGACACACACACACACACACACACACACACACATTTACAATACATTTACATTTATGCAATAGGCAGACGCTTTTATCCAAAGCGACTTACATTGCATTTCAAGGTGCAGATTTACATTCTTATCAGTTCTTGCTTTCCCTGGGAATCGAACCCATGACCTTGGCGTTGCAAGTGCCAACGCTCTACTGATAATTTCCTGATGATTTCCTCTCCCCCATGTGTTCCAAGATATTTATGTCTTTTTCAGGTCATTTAAAAAAAACAAAAAAAACTAAACAAAAAAACTTTTATATACTTTTTAACCACAAATGCTGGTCTTGCATTAGCTGTGATGCGCCACACATTACGCAATCAGGTTGAAAGGTCACACGTGTTCCGGTTCATAAATGTAGAGTGAAAAACTCCTCCAAAAACTTTCTCCTCCAACTTCAAAATTGTTCGACATCGTTGTTTTAACTTTTATTTTTTTTGTAAATGGCGTTTGACTGTAAACACTGGGTCTGTTCTTCCGCCTACGTCAGGCGTGACCTTTCAACCTGATTACGTAATTAGTGTCGCTTCACAGCTAGTGCAAGACCAGCATTAGTGGTTAAAAGTATATAAGTGTTTATGTTGTTATAAAACGTCCGCTGGTTTGTCTAGATGAGACTCTTATTCCTCGGCTGGATCGTGTCGAGACTTTGAAGCTGCACTGAAACTCACAGGACCTTCAACCCGTTGGACTGCATTGAAGTCACTATATGGAGGAAAATCCTGGAATGTTTTCCTCAAAAACCTTAATTTCTTTTCCACTGAAGAGAGAAAGACATGAACACCTCTTGGATGACGTGGGGGAGAGGACATTTTTAATCTGAAGTGAACTGATCCTTTAACAGGTTAAACGACAGTAATGAAGTAAAACTCCTGTTCAGAAGAGACAGAGATGTGAACCTTCTCGAGGTCTGGTTCTCTCAGCGCCAGAGCCAGCTCATTATTATCCATCACTGATGCGGCGGCCACATCTAGAGGAGTGGATCCTCTCATCGACGGAGACGCTGAGGAGAACAAACACACACATGATGACTGTAGGGTCTAACACACACACACGACTCAAGCTCAGATATCCAGACTAGTGATACGGGAGTCGATTCCTCAACTCTGAAAAGCCCTCGAGTCATTGTTGACTCACTGATTCTCTAATCCCTATATAGAGCATGGCAGACGAGTGCACTACTTCAGCAAGGAGTCAATGAAATGAAGGGAGGAATGATGTATTACACCGTACATCAGAGAGCTGGAACTGTGACAGAAACAACTTAGTCATGTGCGTTTAGCTTCAATAAACGACTGTTTTCATTATTTCATTTTCATTATAAATGAGATGAATTCAATGAAGAAAATGTGTTGAAAGTTATGGAGCAATAAAGAGTTTATTGTCAAAAACAGTTGTAGTTATTGAGTCAACACTGGCACCAATGTTCTGCTCCTCCTTCCATAGGACGCAAGACTCAACAACCCAAAAAGAAAAACGCGCTAACCCATAAAAGGTGCTCTTCTCGTCACACATGTGCAGTGAATTAAACATAACATAAAAGAAAACTTTTCTCGTTTATTTAATTCTGCCACAAAATTTGACCATTGTTAATGTAGTGAAGGAGTTAATCCATCCACTCATACGGCTGAGCTGTGCGGAGGTCTTACCGAGGCCCACGCTGCTGTTCTCCAGGAGGTAGCTGAGATGATCGAACATGGCCTTCTGGTTCTGACGGCTGATCCGGCAGAAGTAGCACAGGAACCGGCAGCAGTTCGCCACCATCTTAGGAAAGGTGATTTCCTGAAGACCGAAGGATATTCGTTCAGCGAAAACCGAAACGACTGATTCCTAAAACTGAGTTCTGAGACGCTCACACTGCTTATTACTGTAAAACTGCTTTGAGGCAATCTGAAATAAACATGACACTGATGCTGAACCGAGTTAACCGTTCATCTTGACGTTAGTAATGAAGCTTTACGTAAGAGATCATAAACCATGACCAGAGTGCGTAAAAGATGTTTTTCTGTGAGCAGAAAGAGAGTGTTGTGATAATAACTAACTTTATTTTCTATAGCGCCTTATAGCACCAAGTTGGATCTCAAAGTGCTTAACAAGAATTAATTAAAAATACTTTGAAGTATTGCTATCAAACATGCTATCAAGTTAATTTAAGATTAACATTAGACAACACTAGCCAATCACAATCCAGTATTACACAGAAACAGGTCAGAGAGTTCAAGCAAAACTGTTCAGATGTAGTAATAAAGCCTGAAACTCATAAGAAATATAGTATTTTTCTTGGTCAGTGAAACCGCGGTGTGTTTTGGCATCTCTCACCTTGGACTCTCCTCCGCCCAGCACGTTCACCATCACCTCCATCACGGTCTCGTGCATCCCCAGCGCTCGCATCAGGTTCGGGTGCTGGTAAAACACCTTGTTATTCATGATGTCACTGCAGACGAGACAGAGGTCAGAGGTCAGGCTGGAATCTGAGACAAACGCTCCACTGCTTTATATGTAATATTCAAAATATTCACATAATATATCTATATTTGTCTGAATTACATTTTTATACTTATTTAATAGCATGTTATAACTGAATGGCCCCTTTAAATGCATGGTTTGCTCTATACTGCCCCCTGTGGCTGATTGTGCTTCACCTGAGGCCGTGAATCATGAGCTTCTCCTCCTCGCGGCCCATCCTGACGCTGAGCAGCGAGCGGATCTGCCCCAGAGACGCCAGCAGGCTGATGGTGTCCTCCACGGAGACGGCGTTGATGGTGTAGGTCTTGGGCAGCGCCCGCACCTGACCCCCGATGCCGTCGTACTGCCGGTGGAGGAGCACGAACATCGCCCGCACCAGCTCCGGGTCCTCGATCACCGACTCCTGCGCCCAGCGGACCATGGTCTCCGAGATCAGCTGCTGAAGAGTGCCTGAGGACACACACACCAGCGGCGTCAGGCCTTCCTTCGGCAACATCTACACACTCTGAACTGTAGAGTTTTCAGGACTGCAGAGACCCTGAGGAGGAGCTCAGAACTCACTGGGTTTCTTTGCTTTCTTTTTCTTTGGTGTTTCAGTCATTTTGTTCTTCAGGTATTTGACCTTCTCCACCAGAGACATCAGACGACCCCTGATGGTGAAATCACTGTCTCCGTCTCCGGATTTATCATCATCCATCTCAATGCCTGCAGAGCACACACACAAACACATACACACACATAAACACACACAAAACAGCAAACAGCAAAACATTAGATTGAAATGAAACATGATTTATCAGCCTTTTTAACTGCTGAGGTCTGGCTCACTCGTCAGCATTCGACAGCTTTATATTAGGAGTAAATCACACATCACTCATAAAACAATAACACAAACTCAATAGATCATGAATGAAGATGTTTTTCTGACCCCAGTGGCAAGAACAGTTATAACAGAAGATACATTATTATTATCTCGTGTTTATAATGGATGTTTAGATGAGGTTGATCAGAGAAGAAGCTTCACCGCAGTGAGTCATGAGATCCTCATGGAAGTCCAGCAGCTGCTCACGGATGTCCTCGGGACACGGACAGTCCTGCTTCTCGTGCTTAAAATTCAGCAGCATGTTGATCTGAAAACACACACACACAGACACAAACACACATATGCACACACACGCACACAAACATATGAAATAATGTAAGGACAATTGATTTGATTAATCCAGCATTGATTTGACCAATACCATTTGGTCAAGATAGAGATAAATAAAATGTCAATAAAAAATACACATATAATATATATAAACATGCATTATAATACTGAATGATGTGACTGTCCTTCATGTGCAGCATTTGTTATATGAACAGGAAAATACCAGTGGAGCAAGTTATTACATTTTAATCAAAGATGATAAAGATACGCATTTTTCTTCTTTGCAACAACATGATCAATAAAACCAGGTGAATCACACAAAGAACATGAGAGTCATATTAGAAAATATGATTTCTTATGACTTCTCTTTTTGTAATAAATAAAATGAAGCATGCAAGCAAATTCCATCCCAAATTCTCATCAGCATAATATAAAACAACACGGTTGCAGCACAGTACAGAAATACTGCAAGAAACTAATGAAACAATTCTGTCCACGTGGCTGATGCGCTGTTTTATTATTTGATTCATAAAATCAGCATGACTTAGATCATTAAATCCATGACCAGAAGCATCACCATCATGTGCACTTTTTAACAATCGATATAAAGTGTGATTGTTTATTTTCCACATGATCAGAGCTCGGGATGAAAGGAGGTGAATGTGGTGAAGGACGAGCTGCTCCTGACCTGTTCCTGCGGAGGCGAGCGGAACTCTTTGGTTTTGCGCGCCGTGAGAGCGGCCGACATGTTCAGCGCCTGCATCACTTCATTATAGCGGAAGCGCTGGTTCTCCTGAAGATTGGCCACGAAGTCGTCGGAGAAGGCGACCACAGCCTCGATGCGGTGACGCACCTGACAGTCGCACAGGTACTGGAGCAGGTGACACATCTGAGCACACACACACCAGTCAGCTTTACTTCACAGCGATAAACAGGACAAAACAGATGCAAACCTCATTATATATGAGACACATTCAAATGCACCTGTAAAGCAGCTCTTAAAGGGATAGTACACCAAAAAATGAAAATTAGCTCATGAAGCGATGCGTTTGTGTGAGAAAAATATCCACATTTAACACGTTACAAAGTAATATTCTAGCTTCCGGCCAAACGAACATACGTAGCCTAAAGCACAACTTACGACGTCATGGCGTAGCGTAAATATCAGCAGTGCGTCGCATTACTCGCTTAAGTTGCACTTTAGACTTAATGTTAAGGCATCTCCTCACCTGGAGTTTGACGGGTTCAGGAAGCTTCATCTGTAAAAGTCCTTCTTTGGGCATCTTTCCTCTCAGACCATGTTCCTCGGCCCCGCCCCCTTCCAGACGGCCCCGCCCACCTCCATCCTCAGCCCCGCCCCCTCGGTCCTGCGAGAACACGCTGGGCTCGATCAGCTGCAGGATGGTCTTCAGGTCCCCGTTGTGGAAGATGCCCATGATGAGGAGTGTGTAGAAGAGCTTGATGAGCGGAACGAACAGGAACTCAGTGCTGCCGCCCACGGGGTCGCGCACGTGAAGACTCCCCTCGCGCACCGCCTCCGTTAGCATCTCCATCGTGCGGCTCTTCAGCGTCTCCAGCGGGAACTCGGGGCTGAACTGGAAGCACAGTGAGCTGGAGCCCAGCGGAGCCACGAAGCTGGGCGAGGAGAAGCGCATGCGCGGCTGCAGAGACGTGCTCAGGCCGATGCCCGGCAGCCCGTGCTTCTTCTTCTCGTCGGGGAACAGCGTGATGCTCTTGGTCTCCGCCGTCATGGGCACGATGTACTCGGAGTTCATCATGAGGCGCGCGGTGGCGTAGCTGCTCAGGTGGATGTCGATGAGCAGGTCGTAGTATCCGGTGCGCAGGAGGCCTGGCATGTATTTGTTCTGGATGGCGTAGAGGAGCTGAGACTCGTCAGCGTGACTGCAGAGAGCGTGCGCCACTCGGTTGTTCCCCAGCGCACAGATGGCCGAGTACAAGCGCAGTGTGTGATAGTGGAACTGCAGCAGGTCCAGCTGCTCCGTCAGCTCCAGGATGTCCAGAGACCTGACACACACACACAGCGTCAGTGAACAAACTCTGAGGACTAATGCAAATCTATCTATCTAAACCATCGGCTGGACATCACATTAATGAGAAACAGAAACATAATTCATGGTTACATTTAATTATGACTGATCCACCTTTGAAATAAATCAATTCAGATCAGAGCCAGACACAAAACTTCCACTAAACACTCACTCACTGTGTAACAATTGCTTCAAATTGTTCATTTCTAGTGTTTTTAGGGCTTACAAATAAATACAGTTTTGGTGAATCTGTAGAATGTCTTTAGTGTCCATATTAGAGACATATTTTAATTATATGCATCTTATTCTATTTATATATTCTTATATATGAATATATAATTAGAATTATATATTCTAATTATATGCATAAAACTCAACCCTGTTACTTACTAAAGAGTGTGAGTGTGTTACTTATGTGTGTGTGTCTGTGTGCGTGTACATGTGTTTGTGTGTGTGTGTGAATGTGTGCATATGTGTGTGCATGTGTGTGTGTGTGTGTGTGTGTGTGTGTGTGTGAGTTAGTGACTGTGTGTGTGATGTACCTGTTCTCCTCAGGTATATGGAGGGTCATGAACTGCAGCGGTTCTGAACTCTGCACCATCCAGCCCAGTCTCTCGTTGACCCTGGTGACCTCTGACCTCAGGAACTGATTGGGCACACGGCTCCACAGCACAGGCGTGAGGAACTGCACATGTAACCGCGGCGGACACTGAGGAACCACATTCTTACGTTCGCTTTTAAACAGCCCAGCAGAGAGCGGCATGACGCTCTACACACACACAGAATGTAAAGTTAGCAAACTTCATCATCTCAGATGTTCCTGCATGAGCTAAACTTACACTCGCCCTGTTTGTGCAAACGGAGAGAAAATAAAAATAGCCTCAACATCCTTTGTGTGCGTGTGTGTACGTGTTTTTCTATCCCGGTTAGGGACTTAACCCTGAATGCACACACACTCAAGGAGACTCGTGTCACTGTGGGACTAAATTGAGGAACACAAGCGTATAAATCATGCGGAATGAGTTTTTTGAAAATGTAAAAATGCAGAAAGTTTTGTGTGATGAGTAGGTTTAGGGGTCGGGTTAGCGTGTGTGTGTGTGATGAGTAGGTTTAGGGGTTAGCATGTGTGTGTGTGTGTGTGTGTGTGTGATGAGTAGGTTTAGGGGTCGGGTTAGCGTGTGTGTGTGTGTGTGTGTGTGTGTGTGTGTGATAGTGGTGTCAACAATAATCGATTCGGCGATGCATCGCAATGCGGGGCATGCACGATTCAGCTTCGATGCGGAAAAGTGCCATAATCGATTATGTCACTGTTTATTTTCTAGCCTTGAGTTGGACAATAAAGTTGTGAAGTTTCAATTACTTCCGGGACTTTTAAACATCAAAATAACATTTATTAATATGTATTCTTGTCAAAATGACATATAAACATCTTTTCCTGTTCTATTTTGCCTGGAAACGCTTCCAACACGCTTGCGTGTCACGTGAAAAATAGGCGTCGGTTCTATTTCTAGCATGCACGCGTTTTCCGCGCGTGATGTGTCACGCAGGCAGTGTGCAAGCTCTACCTGTTAACATGGGAGCCGAAAAAAAAACCGGACACGCCACACAGCCAGCCAGTGTGTCGCCGGCCTTACGCGGTGTGTAAAACCTGCCACACTAAAATCAAGCACGTTGGCAATACAACTAACTTTAGTTAGTTTAAAAAAACACTTATGTTCACTGCTGGAAAAAGTTGGCTGTTATTATTGCTCTATTTAATTTCAAATGGTTCTAAAGCAGAGAGAAGAGAAACATTTCTCATTCAAAGCACTGAAAGCAGTGATTTATGTTTTCTTTTTCAGTTTTCAGTTTTGAAAATGCCATATCCAATACCCTGTACCATTCAATTTTATTTTATTTAATGACATTTATGTCAAAGATACAGGAGAGTGATAATACACACATAGCAGCCAATAAAATCTGTTGTTCAATATCTGACTGCTTGTATTGCCTCATGACTGATGAAAAATTTGCCTTGTTGTGTGCAGTAGAATTTTGATGCATCGCAATGCATCTTAGAATCGAATTGAATCGAATCGTTACCTGGTGAATCGTAATCGAATCGAATTGTGAGGGCAGTGCCAATGCACACCCCTAGTGTGTGATGAGTAGGTTTAGGGGTCGGGTTAGTGTGTGTGTGTGTGTGTGTGTGATGAGTAGGTTTAGGGGTCGGGTTAGTGTGTGTGTGTGTGTGATGAGTAGGTTTAGGGGTCGGGTTAGTGTGTGTGTGTGTGTGTGTGTGTGTGTGTGATGAGTAGGTTTAGGGGTCGGGTTAGTGTGTGTGTGTGTGTGTGTGATGAGTAGGTTTAGGGGTCGGGTTAGTGTGTGTGTGTGTGTGTGATGAGAAGGTTTAGGGGTCGGGTTAGTGTGTGTGTGTGTGTGTGTGTGATGAGTAGGTTTAGGGGTCAGGTTAGTGTGTGTGTGTGTGTGTGTGTGATGAGTAGGTTTAGGGGTCGGGTTAGTGTGTGTGTGTGTGTGTGTGTGTGATGAGTAGGTTTAGGGGTCGGGTTAGTGTGTGTGTGTGTGTGATGAGTAGGTTTAGGGGTCGGGTTAGTGTGTGTGTGTGTGTGATGAGTAGGTTTAGGGGTCGGGTTAGTGTGTGTGTGTGTGTGTGATGAGTAAGTTTAGGGGTCGGGTTAGTGTGTGTGTGTGTGTGTGTGTGATGAGTAGGTTTAGGGGTCGGGTTAGTGTGTGTGTGTGTGTGATGAGTAGGTTTAGGGGTCGGGTTAGTGTGTGTGTGTGTGTGATGAGTAGGTTTAGGGGTCGGGTTAGTGTGTGTGTGTGTGTGATGAGTAGGTTTAGGGGTCGGGTTAGTGTGTGTGTGTGTGTGTGTGTGTGTGTGTGATGAGTAGGTTTAGGGGTCGGGTTAGTGTGTGTGTGTGTGTGTGTGTGTGTGTGTGATGAGTAGGTTTAGGGGTCGGGTTAGTGTGTGTGTGTGTGTGTGTGTGTGTGTGTGTGTGTGTGTGATGAGTAGGTTTAGGGGTCGGGTTAGTGTGTGTGTGTGTGTGTGTAGGTGTGTGTGTGTGTGTGTGTGTGTGATGAGTAGGTTTAGGGGTCGGGTTAGTTTCTGTGTGTGAATGTGTGTGTGTGAATGTGTGTGTGTGTTTGTGTGAATGAAATCTCACCTTGATGCGTCCCAGCTCGAACTGGAAGACGTTTGGACTGGTTGCCTGCGCAAACACTGCAGGGAAGAGTTTAGTGCTGGGCTCCACCTGCACACACACACAGTTCAGCTGTTAGTCAGGGTTAGGGTCAGGGTTAAGGTCAGTGTTAAGGTCAGGGTTAGGGTCAGGGTCAGTGTTAGGGTCAAGGTTAGGGTCAGTGTTAGGGTCAGTGTTAAGCTCAGTGTTAGGGTCAGGGTCAGTGTTAGGGTCAGGGTTAGGGTCAGTGTTAGGGTCAGTGTTAAGCTCAGTGTTAGGGTCAGGGTCAGTGTTAGAGTCAGTGTCAGTGTTAAGCTCAGTGTTAGGGTCAGTGTTAAGCTCAGTGTTAGGGTCAGGGTCAGTGTTAGAGTCAGTGTCAGTGTTAAGCTCAGTGTTAGGGTCAGTGTTAAGCTCAGGGTTAGGGTCAGGGTCAGTGTTAGAGTCAGTGTCAGTGTTAAGCTCAGTGTTAGGGTCAGTGTTAAGCTCAGGGTTAGGGTCAGGGTCAGTGTTAGAGTCAGTGTCAGTGTTAAGCTCAGTGTTAGGGTCAGTGTTAAGCTCAGGGTTAGGGTCAGGGTCAGTGTTAGGGTCAGGGTCAGTGTTAGGGTCAGGGTTAGGGTCAGTGTTAGGGTCAGTGTTAAGCTCAGGGTTAGGGTCAGTGTTAAGCTCAGGGTTAGGGTCAGGGTCAGTGTTAGAGTCAGTGTCAGTGTTAAGCTCAGTGTTAGGGTCAGTGTTAAGCTCAGGGTTAGGATCAGGGTCAGGGTCAGGGTCAGTCCTTCACCACAGGATCCTCAGATCTCTCACCTGATAGTAAGTGCTGAGCTCTTTGCCGTTGGAGGTGAAGGTGAGGAGGCCGTTAGCAGAGTCCACCAGACAGCCGATCTCCAGCCCGCTGTTACTGCGGCCCTGACTGGGACTGGAGCACTCGCCCCCCCACACCATGTAGCAGTTACTGCGCTTAATGCTGCACACACACACACACACACACACACACACACACACACACACATCAGATACTGTTACTGTACAGACAACCTGTACATGCCACACATCACACTCACAAACCAACAGACATACAGAACACACATCTATCTATTCAATTTCCACTGACCAACAATAGAGACTTTATTCTATTCTCTATTCAACTCTATTTCTAATTCTATTTCTGTAATTCCCAGTAATGTTCTGTTTGTTGTCTGTGTTTGAAACTGTGTCATTGTAGACAGAATCATGCCAACCTCTCGTGAACTTTGCCCTTCTCGTCTCCCAGGGTAACGGTGACCGTTCGGACCTTGTTGAGCTCGAAGGCCGGATCATACTGATGGAAGTCTGAGGTCACCCATCCGACCCAAACACTGGAGGGCTCCTGCCCCGGGAAGATCCTCACTGAGTAGTAATACTGACACAAACAAAGACAGAAGCGCCACATATATAACAGTGAACGTGACACTGAGGCGTGTGTAGGGTTGGGAATCGAAAAAGGTCCGGAATCGGATATTTGTTATAAAATAAAACGTTTGATTCCTCTGATTGATTCCTTTCTGATCATTTCAATTTAACTTTAAACCGTTGAAGCGCAAGAGACTCTGTTTTCTGTTCTCATGTGTATCAGTGTATTAGATCCGTGCAGCTCTTAAAGTGACAGCAGCCTAATATTCCTGCTCTATAAGAACACTAATATTCCTATTAGTGCTAATATTATTTATAAACACTAATAAATAGTGATTGCTATTTTAATTTATTTGTTTTTGCTCATTTATTTTATTTGTTTTATTGTTTCTTAATGCTTGAAGTTTATATTAGTTCGGCTAGTTGTTCTTCTATGGTGTTTTTAAACCACAGGCAAACGCTCCTTGTGTGAGTGTTCTTTAGCCTGTTGATTTCTGTTACTGATATTCAGCTACAATTCAATGTTTTGCAATTAGACTGCAATAAAAAAAATGTTTTTTACCTTATTGGAATTGAAATTAGGAATCGATAAGATTCAGAATTGAAATTGGAATCGGAATCGTTCAAATTCAAACGATACCCATGTGACAGTCTGATGCTGGTCATGTGACAAGACTTTACTGTGTCTCTCTCTCTCACCGTTGATGCTTGTATGAGATTCTCACAGTCGTCTCTCTCATCAGCCAAAACCTCCTCTGAGAGACGAGTGCTAGAGTTACTGCTGTTCATTTCGGGCTTCGTTCTTTTCAACATGAACCTGAAACAAACACACTTGCAGTTACAGACACAAACATTTTACCAAACACTAGAAGTGGAACGGATCGCAGTTCGTACCTCACGGTTCGACACGCATGCGATTCGTGGATTAACCGCTAAATTTATCAATAGATAAATAGCGCTAAATACCATCATAGAGTGTTTATAATTTGGACATGTTTTGTCTTGCCAATTTACACATTCAAACAATTTTAAACGAAGCGAAAATCGAAACTTGAAGCGTGCGCAGAGAGAGAGAGAGAGAGAGAGAGAGAGAGAGAGAGAGAGAGAGAGAGAGAGAGAGAGAGAGAGAGAGAGAGAGAGTGTGTGTGAGTAATTGAGAGTGTGTGTGTGAGTGTGTGTGTGCGAGACAGAGAGAGAGAGAGAGAGAGAGAGAGAGAGAGAGAGAGAGAGAGAGAGAGAGAGAGAGAGAGAGAGAGAGAGAGAGAGGTGTTTCAGACAGCGCTCACACCGAATTGATTCCTCTTTCACGTTCTCTTGCCCTTGAATGGACTCATAAACACACAATTATGTCTAAGTGAGCTTTAAGTAATAAATGAAAAGCAAAGTTACATTTACCCCCATATATATATTTATTTATTTATTTTTTGCTGATCCGAAAAATTATCTGATTCGTGGCACAAAAACCGTAAATGATCCGAATCGTGAATTTTGTGATCCGTTGCACCACTAGCAAACACATTATCATCCCCTGTGTGTGTGTATAATCCACCTCTGTTTGATTTTGGAGGGTTTCTCCTGATTGTGATCTTTGTGGTTGTTGAATTCGTCTCGATCTCTGTCGGGCCCGTTCGAGCTCACGTGACTGTGTGGCGTTTTCATCAGGACCTCAAAGTCCGACACCGTCTCGAAATCCTCCAGATCTCTCTTGGGAGAGAAGAAGCTGCCGTTAGCCGCTAGCGTCCCGCCGGGCGAGCGTGCGAACGCCTCCGAGCACTCGATGGGCATGCTGAGACGGTAGAACATGATGTCTGTGTTACTGTTCTGTGAGCCGAACGACCTCTGGGTGACCTTTAGGCACGGCGGGCTCTCCACCGTCCCGTCGATCCTCGTGACCTGGAAAACACACACAGAATCCCGTAAACGCTCAGAATGGTGCGGCTCGTCTCAAAGTCAAGTCACCTTTATTTATACAGCGCTTTTTACAACACAGATTGTTATTATAATGCAACAGTTTGTTTCCAGAAGAAAATAGCGTTACAGTCCAGCTTAAGTAAGTTCAGTGATGGTTCATTTTTGTTGTAAAAAAGTTATTAATTTAGTTCATTTATATATACTGTATATATATATCCGTTCTGGAGAAAACCGTGATGTCATTGTCCAGCTCAGTTCAGTTCTCATATAATGGGGTCAATGCAGGAGATCAATAATATTGTTGAATATTAAATTAAATGTCCCCAACTAATGAAGCCAAAAGCTAATGGTGACAAAGGCGAATAATGAGACAAAATGGAGATAAAACCCTCGTGAGAAGAACCCAGACTCAGTCGCTCAGTTCTCCTCTGGCCAACGAACCAACAGTGTATGATTATGATTCAGGCAGCATTATTGGTCAGAAGTCAGATTGGATTGGAACATTTAGAATATTGTTTTTAAGCACGCGTGTGACCTCTGACCTCTATGTGCTCGTGGTTGAGCGGCGCGGGGATGAACTGAGGCAGTCGTTTGCTGATCCACATGGTCAGGTCTCGGTTCATGTTGACGGCGAAGGGTTCGTAGCCCTCCTGCAGGCCACAGATGGTGAAGTACTTCAGCGTGCTCACGTCCTTCCCGAAGTTCATCCGGCCCACCTGACAAACTCCCAGACTGCAGACCGGGATGAAACCTGAGGAAAACACGTCAATCATCACCACCGCTAGTGCTGAAGCCACAGGGTTTAACTCACACACACACACACACACACACACACACACACACACACACACACACACACACACACACACACACACACACACACCTGCGGAACAAAGTGCAGAGTAAGACAATGTCAAGCAGGTTAACTAAATCCATAAAAATTAATATTACAAATTAATAATAACTATATAGAAATTATCAAAGGTTCTGAGTTTATGATTAAAATAACAAATATCGGAATATCACACACACACACTCTCTCACATACACACACTTTCTCTCTCACATACACACACACACTCTCTCTCACACACACACACACACACACACACACACACACTTTCTCTCTCACATACACACATACACACATACACACACACACACACACATACACTCTCTCACATACACACACACACACACACACTTTCTCTCTCACATACACACACACACACACACATACACACACACACACACACACACACTCTCTCTCTCTTATACACACACTGTCTCTCACACACACACACACACACACACACTTTCTCTCACACACACACACACACACACACACACACACACACACACACACACACACACACTCTCTCGCATACACACACACACACACACACACACACACTTTCTCTCTCACATACACACACACACACACACACACACACTTTCACACACATACACACACTCACTCTCTCTCTCACACACACACACACACACACACTCTCTAACACAAACATACACACACTCTCTCTCACACACACACACACACACATTTTCTCTCTTTCATACACACACACACACACACACACACACACACACACACACACACACGCATGCACGCATGCACGCACACACACACACACACACACACACACACACACACGCACGCACGCATGCATGCACACACACACACACACACACTCCCTCTTTCAAAACAAGGATTTGAGTTTATAATTTTAATAACAAATATTTGCCAATGTAGTCAAAAAAATTCTAATTTAATTAAAAAAGAACATACGATTATTTTTCGGCCCCAATTGGCAGATATTTGCTGTTGTTTTAAACAAAAAATCACTTAATTTTAATACATTTCTCAGAAAACAGAAGATTTTGTATCTCCAGACATCTTCCAGGTGTATCTTCACATGAACATACTGAAGAAGAGCAGCAGTGTTTGTAGAGTAGTTAAAGCAAGACTGCAGTTTCTGATACTCTCGCAAATGACAGAGATACTGCTGACATCACAGAATGAGCCAGATGTGCTGACGCATATGAACACACAGTGTGTGTATGTGTGTGTGTGTGTCAGTGGCCAGCAGGTGGCACTGATCTGATCTCTGCTGCTGCTCATCTGTGATACAGCAACATTCACCTGATGCTCACGGGAAACACTCGTTTAACGAGACAGAACAGCTGCTGCAACACACTTGATGTTGTTTCCCAACATTCTTTAAAACATACAAGTTGGAACAACATGAGGGAGAGTAAATGACTACAGAATGATCAACTAGAGCTGTCGTTCAACAAAGTGCCAATTTCACACAACACGCAGGATTATCATCACACGTCACTCACCGTCCCAAACTTCAAAATCTTTGAAGGCGAGTTCTGAGCCGGAGTCGTCGAGCAGCACTTCTCCGTTGAGCGTGAACATGATGGTTCGCTCGTTCATGTCCACCATACACCCGACCACGTCTCCTGACGCCCAGGAGCGGCCGAAGTGCTCGTTCCCCTGGTGCCAGCGCTGGGCCTGCACACGTGTAACGGGGAAAATAAATTAATTATGAATTGTGCCAAAATGCCTGTTCTAGTAAAGCAATTTCATTATGTTTAATGTTAATGTGTATTAAATACATCTAAGTACAGGGGATTTGGAGTGTGAATGTGAGTGGAGTGTGAGTGTGAGTGGACTGGAGTGTGAGTGGACTGGAGTGTGAGCGGAGTGTGAGTATGAGTGTGAGCGGAGTGTGAGTGTGAGCGGAGTGTGAGTGGAGTGTGAATGGACTTGAGTGTGAGTGTGAGTGGAGTGTGAGTGTGAGTGTGAGTGGAGTGTGAGTGTGAGCGGAGTGTGAGTGTGAGTGTGAGTGTGAGCGGAGTGTGAGTGTGAGTGGACTGGAGTGTGAATGTGAGCGGAGTGTGAGTGTGAGTGGAGTGAGAGTGTGAGTGGAGTGTGAGTGTGACTGGAGTGTGAGTGTGAGCGGAGTGTGAGTAGAGTGTGAGTGGACTTGAGTGTGAGTGTGAGCGGAGTGTGAGTTGAGTGTGAGTGGACTTGAGTGTGAGTGTGAGTGAAGTGTGAGTGCGAGCGGAGTGTGAGTGTGAGCGGACTGGAGTGTGAGTGTGAGCGGAGTGTGAGTGTGAGTGGAGTGAGAGTGTGAGTGGAGTGAGAGTGTGAGTGTGACTGGAGTGTGAGTGTGAGCGGAGTGTGAGTGTGAGCGGAGTGTGAGTGTGAGTGGAGTGAGAGTGTGAGTGTGACTGGAGTGTGAGTGTGAGCGGAGTGTGAGTTGAGTGTGAGTGGACTTGAGTGTGAGTGTGAGTGGAGTGTGAGTGTGAGTGTGAGTGGAGTGTGAGTGTGAGTGTGAGCGGAGTGTGAGTGTGAGTGGACTGGAGTGTGAGTTTGAGTGTGAGTGGAGTGTGAGTGTGAGTGGACTGGAGTGTGAGTGGAGTGTGAGTGTGAGTGTGAGTGGACTGAAGTGTTAGTGGAGTGTGAGTGTGAGTGGAGTGTGAGTGGAGTGTGAGTTTGATTGGACTGGAGTGTGAGTGGACTGGGGTGTGAGTGTGAGTGGAGTGTGATTGTGACTGGAGTGTGAGTGTGAGTGAAAGTGTGAGCGTGAGCGGAGTGTGAGTGTGAGCGGAGTGTGAGTGGACTGGAGTGTGAGTGTGAGTGTGAGTGGAGTGTGAGCAGAGTGTGAGCGTGAGCGGAATGTGAGCGTGAGCGGAATGTGAGCGTGAGCGGAGTGTGAGCGTGAGCGGAGTGTGAGTGGAGTGTGAGTGGACTGGAGTGTGAGCAGAGTGTGAGTGGACTGGAGTGTGAGCAGAGTGTGAGTGTGAGTGGAGTGTGAGCGTGAGCGGAGTGTGAGTGGACTGGAGTGTGAGTGTGAGTGGACTGGAGTGTGAGTGTGAGTGGAGTGTGAGTGTGAGTGGAGTGTGAGTGTGAGTGTGTGTGTGAGTGTGAGTGGAGTGTGAGCGTGAGCGGAGTGTGAGTGTGAGTGGACTGGAGTGTGAGTGTGAGTGGAGTGTGAGTGTGAGTGTGAGTGTGAGTGGAGTGTGAGTGTGAGTGGAGTGTGAGTGTGAGTGGAGTGGAGTGTGAGTGTTAGTGGAGTGTGAGTGTTAGTGGAGTGTGAGTGTTAGTGGAGTGTGAGTGGAGTGTGAGTGTGAGTGGAGTGTGAGTGTGAGTGGAGTGTGAGTGGAGTGTGAGTGTGAGTGGAGTGTGAGTGGAGTGTGAGTGTGAGTGGACTGGGGTATGAGTGTGAGTGTGAGTGGAGTGTGAGTGTGAGTGGACTGGGGTGTGAGTGTGAGCGGCGTGTGAGTGGAGTGTGAGTGTGAGTGTGAGTGGAGTGTGAGTGTGAGTGTGACTGGAGTGTGAGTGTGAGTGTGTGAGCAGAGTGGAGTGTGAGTGGAGTGAGAGTGTGAGCGTGAGCGGAGTATGAGTGGACTGGAGTGTGAGTGTGAGCAGAGTGTGAGTGGAGTGTGAGTGTGAATGTGAGTGTGAGTGTGAGCAGAGTGTGAGCGTGAGCGGAGTGTGAGTGAGCGGAGTGTATGGCGTCATTTTTTAATCAAATGTTATGAGCGTGTAAGACATGCTCACGAGCACATTATGTTATTTCACACGCGCAAAAATGAACCTTCAGCTGGCATGATAAAAGTACTCGCGCACGAATTCAACAACCGAGAGGTGTACAGGTAGCTGCGAGCGAGCGCCTGGCATACTCTCATGCTTGTACAGTGGAATCCTGCTCGCAGAGTGCTGTTTTGCTCGCGCAGTGGATTTCTGCTCGCTCAGCTGATTTCTGCTCGCTCGAGTCTACATGACTTTTGACAATTTGGGGGCGGAAACCAAGGAGGGCACTGACCCTCTTATGATTGGTCACTTTCATCATGGAAAATCTTGGGAAACCCTAACCCCGCCCACCTTCAGACGCAGCGCGAGTCACTCAGCTCGCTCTGCTACTCCGGCTATCTGTGTATATTTTAGGCAACGAAATATGTGATAAAACACCTTACTAACTATTTTTGTTTTCATTTAAAGAAATCTTAAACATGATAGCCACACAAATGTGGTTCATGCAACGCGTATTGATTATATTCACTGCACATAGCGTTTGCCTATTTATAAAAAAAAAAATATATATATATAAAACACAAACCTGCCTCTTTTCGTTTTAAATATAATATAAAAACATTAAACATTTTAATATGGCCCAGGCAATATGTGCATTTGTACTAAACAACAGATTTTGCAGTAAACAACATTACAGTTTTTAAATTTTTAAATACATGTGAGTGTGAGCGGAGTGTGAGTGTGAGTGGAGTGAGAGTGTGAGTGGAGTGTGAGCGGAGTGTGAGTGTGAGTGGAGTGAGAGTGTGAGTGGAGTGTGAGCATGAGTGGAGTGTGAGTGGACTGGAGTGTGAGCGGAGTGTGAGTGGAGTGAGAGTGTGAGTGGAGTGTGAGCGGAGTGTGAGTGTGAGCAGAGTGTGAGTGTGAGTGTGAGCGTGAGTGGAGTGTGAGTGTGAGTGGAGTGTGAGCGGAGTGTGAGTGTGAGTGGAGTGAGAGTGTGAGTGGAGTGTGAGCGTGAGTGGAGTGTGAGTATAAGTGGACTGGAGTGTGTGAGTGTGCGAGCAGAGTGGAGTGGAGTGTGAGCGGAGTGTGAGTGTGAGTGGAGTGTGAGCGGAGTATGAGTGTGAGTGTGAGCGGAGTATGAGTGTGAGTGTGAGCGGAGTGTGAGCAGAGTGTGAGCAGAGTGTGAGTGTGAGTGGAGTGTGTGTGTGAGTGTGAGTGTGAGTATAAGTGGACTGGAGTGTGTGAGTGTGCGAGCAGAGTGGAGCGGAGTGTGAGCGGAGTGTGAGTGTGAGTATAAGTGGACTGGAGTGTGTGAGTGTGCGAGCAGAGTGGAGCGGAGTGTGAGTGTGAGTGGAGTGTGAGCGGAGTATGAGTGTGAGTATGAGTGTGAGTATGAGTGTGAGTATGAGTGTGAGTGTGAGCGGAGTGTGAGTGGAGTGTGAGTGTGAGTATGAGTGTGAGTGTGAGCGGAGTGGAGTGTGAGTATGAGTGTGAGTATGAGTGTGAGTGTGAGCGGAGTGTGAGTGTGAGTGGAGTGAGAGTGTGAGTGGAGTGTGAGCGGAGTGTGAGTGTGAGTGGAGTGAGAGTGTGAGTGGAGTGTGAGCGTGAGTGGAGTGTGAGTGGAGTGTGAGCGGAGTGTGAGTGTGAGTGGAGTGAGAGTGTGAGTGGAGTGTGAGCGTGAGTGGAGTGTGAGTATAAGTGGACTGGAGTGTGTGAGTGTGCGAGCAGAGTGGAGTGGAGTGTGAGCGGAGTGTGAGTGTGAGTGGAGTGTGAGCAGAGTATGAGTGTGAGTGTGAGCGGAGTATGAGTGTGAGCGGAGTGTGAGTGTGAGTGGAGTGTGTGTGTGAGTGTGAGTATAAGTGGACTGGAGTGTGTGAGTGTGCGAGCAGAGTGGAGCGGAGTGTGAGTGTGAGTGGAGTGTGAGCGGAGTATGAGTGTGAGTATGAGTGTGAGTGTGAGCGGAGTGTGAGTGTGAGTGGAGTGTGAGTGTAAGTGTGAGCGGAGTGGAGTGTGAGTGTGAGTATGAGTGTGAGTGTGAGCGGAGTGTGAGTGTGAGTGGAGTGTGAGTATGAGTGTGAGTATGAGTGTGAGTGTGAGCGGAGTGTGAGTGTGAGTGGAGTGTGAGTGTGAGTATGAGTGTGAGTGTGAGCGGAGTGGAGTGTGAGTATGAGTGTGAGTATGAGTGTGAGTGGAGTGTGAGTATGAGTGTGAGTATGAGTGTGAGTGTGAGCGGAGTGTGAGTGTGACTGGAGTGTGAGTGTGAGCGGAGTGTGAGTGTGAGTGGAGTGTGAGTATGAGTGTGAGTATGAGTGTGAGCGGAGTGTGAGTGGAGTGTGAGTGTGAGTATGAGTGTGAGCGGAGTGGAGTGTGAGTATGAGTGTGAGTGTGAGCGGAGTGTGAGTGTGAGTGGAGTGTGAGCAGAGTATGAGTGTGAGTGTGAGCGGAGTATGAGTGTGAGCGGAGTGTGAGCGGAGTGTGAGCGGAGTGTGAGTGGAGTGTGTGTATAAGTGGACTGGAGTGTGTGAGTGTGCGAGCAGAGTGGAGCGGAGTGTGAGCGGAGTGTGAGTGTGAGTGGAGTGTGAGCGGAGTATGAGTGTGAGTATGAGTGTGAGCGGAGAGTGAGTGGAGTGTGAGTATGAGTATGAGTGTGAGTGTGAGTGTGAGCGGAGTGGAGTGTGAGTGTGAGTGGAGTGTGAGTGTAAGTGTGAGTGTGAGTATGAGTGTGAGTATGAGTGTGAGTGTGAGCGGAGTGTGAGTGTGAGTGGAGTGTGAGTATGAGTGTGAGTGTGAGTGTGAGCGGAGTGTGAGTGTGAGTGGAGTGTGAGTATGAGTGTGAGTGTGAGCGGAGTGGAGTGTGAGTATGAGTGTGAGTGTGAGCGGAGTGTGAGTGTGACTGGAGTGTGAGTGTGAGCGGAGTGTGAGTGTGAGTGGAGTGTGAGTATGAGTGTGAGTATGAGTGTGAGTGTGAGTGGAGTGTGAGTATGAGTGTGAGTATGAGTGTGAGTATGAGTGTGAGTGTGAGCGGAGTGTGAGTGTGACTGGAGTGTGAGTGTGAGCGGAGTGTGAGTGTGAGTGGAGTGTGAGTATGAGTGTGAGTATGAGTGTGAGCGGAGTGTGAGTGTGAGTATGAGTGTGAGTGTGAGTGTGAGCGGAGTGGAGTGTGAGTATGAGTGTGAGTATGAGTGTGAGTATGAGTGTGAGTGTGAGTGTGAGCGGAGTGTGAGTGTGACTGGAGTGTGAGTGTGACTGGAGTGTGAGTATGAGCGGAGTGTGAGTGTGAGTGGAGTGTGAGCAGAGCGGTGTGATTTTGAATGGAGGGCGGAGCGGATTTTTTTCTCGCTCTGAGAGCGCTCCACTACCGCTGCATCACGAGTACAATTCATCTTAACAACGGGCCGTTATAGAACTGCACTTTTAGTAAGGATTCACACGTTAAACACATTTAGCTAGCATGATACAGATGGATCACTCAAATCAGAAAAAAATGTGAAGGTTATGATGACGCCGATGGACATGAGTGGCTGCAGAGGTTATAGTTCTCAAGATAACTTGTAAGACTAGACTTAGCAGTTAATGCAACTAGCCTCTGATTGTAATGGGGTTTATTCTGAGGCTTGACCTTGAATCCGTCGAAGACGAAGGCCTGCTCGTCCGATCCGAGCTCCTGGTCCGGCAGACATCCGGGCCTGGCCCATCCCACCCGCATCTCCCCCGCCGTCACCACCTCCAGCTCGAAGTACCACCGGCCCACACTCACGCTGTACGACTTCTCGGCCCGGAAGATCCGGAAGCGTTCGGCAGACAGAAGACCCTCGTCTGCTCGACCAGCTGCGCAAAACATACAAAAAAAAAAAAAAAAGACTGTTGTAACAGTGCGTAAATCAGACATTTCAGGCTATAGTAAAGTCTAACGCTAATAAGCCTTATGCCAAAATTATGACGAAATTGTCGGTCATTAAATAAGAAAACTAAATAACTGTGTAGATGATTTGCTTTGTGTAACCCAACATCAGACATTAGGCCGAAGTTTTTTTTTGAAAACAGTGCCGCGACCAATAAATCACTCCTTTACAGGCTGCCTGCTCATTCACTGTCCTCGCGGCTGCGGCAACTCGCGCTCGCTTATCAATGCATTTTAATTCGCGCCTACGGTATCTTTGTTGAACTTCAAAAAAAGAAAAAGATGCTGCAGCCAATAAGCAGCCGGCGGGGGCTGGCTGCAGGACGACTCAACCTCCACGGACAGTTTTTAATGTTTTATCAGACAATAACTACTCAAGAATTTGCTTTAGTATAATTTTCGGGACAATTAGGGCCGGATTCGGGATTCGGGACAACAGCTTAGATTTCGGGACTGTCCCGAATTTTTCGGGACGTCTGGTCACCCTACCAGTGCATGAAAAATGTTTTTGCCTGTTGTGTCTCACATTAATCTCTTGTTCTCCAAAACTATGACAAAATCACATTTAGAAGATATTTGCATTCAAACTGTACAGACTCTTTCTGCTGAAACACCAGAAGACCAGATTTTCTGTCCAATCAAATGCTCTGTGGACTCTAGCCCCGCCCCCAACACTGAAGCTGCGGCTAGTCATGTTTAATACAACAACACATCAAGGAACTACTTTACTATCATGAATGTATTATTATAGTTTGTTGATATTTCAATTTAGATTTTACTTTTGATATTTTGTTTTAATTTTAATTTCAATAAGTTTGTTGTGTTTTTGTCATTGTTTTTTGTTTTGTTTTTTAAATGTCTATATAGTTTTATTAAGTTTTAGTTTATTTATTAGTTTTCGCTATTTTTGTACTTCAGTTTAAACTAAATAAGTTTATTATTATTATTATTCAGTTAAAGTTTAATTCATTTAAAGTAATGAAAATGTTATTTTAGTATCATTGATATACCATAATAGTTCTGGTAATATTTTGAATTTTATATTTTCTGTTTTCATTTTAATTTTAGCTAAAGTTTGATTAATTTTGATGTGTTTTTGTCCCTTGTAATAGTCTATATAGTTTTTATTTGTTATTTTAGTTTATTTAGTAATTTTAAAATATTTTATATTATCTATTTTATTTTAATTTTAGTAAGTTTTAGTAATTTTGTTGTGTGTTTTTGTCCTTTATATTAATCTATATAGTTGTTTTTATTTTTAGCTTATTAGTTTTAGTTATTTTAGCACAATAGTAGCAACTAGCTGAAATAAATAAGTTTTTTTATATTTTATTTAATTTCAAATAATAAAAATGTAATTTTTTTGGTTTTACTTTTAGTTCAGGATAATAACCCTGCTATCGATGTCAGATGAGCGCAGTACTCGATGAGGGCAGTGTGTGTAGTGTGTTATTCTCATGGTACCGTGGTCCTGATCCGGAGCCTCCAGGTTGTATCCGTATCCCAGCAGTGTCCGCACAGCTTCCCGAAGACTGTCCTTGTTTGATTTCTTGGTCCTCTCGTCCAGAAGAACGTACGGAACGAGACGAGGGTTTCTCCGGCTCTTGATGTCCTGCAGAGACACAGAGACGTGTGTGTGAGAGACTCGTCCTGATCCAGACAGACCTGAACCTCACTGCTTCAGGCTCACACTGTCAGTGCGTGTAAATCACAGTCGAGTCATTCCTAATGTAAAATCAATGTAAAACCATAGTATTCATATGCCTATTTTTAAACACTTATAAAGAACAATAGAGGAGAGAAGACCAGCACCACTTCCCTTTCATGAAGGTTCAGTTTCTCACTTTTAATCATGACTTTGTGGTGGCGTTCATTTGTGTTCAACTCTGTCTTTCTGACACGACTTGAACGCAACATTTAAAACAGTCCAACCATGCAGTGCACATTTCGGAAGCACCTATGTAGGGTTTGGGACGGAGCCTGTCTGATGCACACTACACACACTACACACACTGACCTGCTGTATGCCGTATGTCCAGCCCTGTCGGATGCGGTCTCTGGCCCACACGTTGTGAGCGTTCTCTGCCAGTTTGTCCACCATGGCCTCCTGGGTCGACGCCAGTTTGATGTGGCTCAGGTCCATCGGTGCCGGTTTATACCCGCAGGAGAGCTCGTACCTGACAGCAGAACACACGCTAACCCATCCGTACGCGAACACACTAGATCAACCAACACTAACCACACGCTTAGAAGAGCAGGTTCTATATGGAAGGGTCTGAGAAAGCCCTACAACAGGGCTCTCATTTATAAAGCTGTGCGTAGGATCCGCACTAAGAGTGTATCTGACCCCAAAACCCAAAAATGGCGTACGCCAAAAAATATACTCATAATGAATATTAAAGTGGTTTCGCTCAGATCATCATCAGTGTTGTTAAACTGCTTTATCTCCAGATGTTCGTACGCAGGATCAGAGTTACTTACAGGTGTACTCACACATCCTTCAGTCAAGTGTGTTATTATAGATCATAACTCATGCGTGGGAAGTGGCGTACACACGTTTATAAACGAGACCCCAGAGCTAGTTAGCTTAACTAGACGTCTGATGGTGACAGCAGAGTCTGAATATATCCAGACACATAAACATGTTAATATAAGGTGAAGCTTCACACACTCACTTGGCTGACAGCTTGAGATTTTTGACGTTCTCTGCCGCTCGTTCATCAGCCACACCGACATGACAGCCGAGCGCCAGAAGAGTCCTGCACACACACATCATATCTCTCACACACACATCAGATCCCTCACACTCATCATCACATCACACACACACATCAGATCTCTCATACTCATCACCACATCATACACACACACACACACACATCTGATCTCTCACACTCATCATCACATCACACACACACACATCAGATCTCTCATACTCATCACCACATCACACACACACACACACACACACACATCTGATCTCTCACACTCATCATCAAATCATGCACACACATAATTAAAACTTTTAATTAAAATTAAAATTGAGCTATGGGAGCTATTGCTTTCAAACAGTAGAGCGTTAGCACTTGCAACACCAAGATCATGGGTTCGATTCCCAGGGAAAGCAAGAACTGATAAGAATGTAAATGTGTATCTTGAAATACAATGTAATTCGCTTTGGATAAAAGTGTAAAACTCCACTGTAGATGTAGTTATAATGACACATATTACAGCTAAAAAACAAACAGAAATCATATAAAACTAGGCTGTTATGTTTATTAAGTTCATGCTAATATTAATCATTTTGGTATTTAATTTAATTCGATTTTTATTCACTTTTGCGTGTGAAAAACTTCCAGCAGAACATGGAGCCGGAGGGTTAAACCATATATGAATGTAAAATTGCCCCAAAATAAAATACCATTCAATAAAAACATCTTCAATTATAACTAAATAGTCATTTTTAGTAAATCACGACCTCAAACGAATAAACATGCTTACTTGAGCGTCTCCTGAGACATCTGCAGGTTGTAGCTGCGCTCTTGCTCAGGAAGTCTGGAGAACTCGACCAGACACGGGTGCTGGCGTTTGTTATCATCCCTCACCTGCATCATCAACAACAGGGGATCATGTGTGTGTTATACATCTGAGCACTCATAACAGGATGAAATTCATCAAAATCTCAATTCATCAGAAAGAGGGTCATAGTGAAGAGAGAGACCCTAACATCACACCGTGTGACTTACTGTAAACACACTGTGACCAATCAGAGAGCTGGAACACAGACTCCGGTGTCAGAGGCTTTAAGACACCGCTCTATATAAAGCTGCTTTAAACGAACATGAATCCTGAACAGCTCTATACAAGTAAACTTGAGGCCCAGAGTTTTCCACACACATAATATACAGAAAAATACACGTTTAATGTTAATTTTACAGATTTTATAGGGAATAAATGAGGAACATTAAAAGATTATGGCAGGAACTTCAACTTTATTTACAGAAATTAAAACCAAGAACATATTATGATTATTTTGTCACGTGAAGGCTAATAATTAATGAAATCATAAAAATGGCAAATTAAAATAAATCTTTTGAAAATAATCAAAATAAAAAATGCTTTTATTATAATGTATTAAAATATTATATTAAATTATGTTATATTTGAAATGAATTACAATTCAAATAAATAATTTGAAAATAAAAACAAATATATTCAAAGTAAAATATAAAAAGATTAAACAATGTCTTTGGAATAAATAAAAATAAATTATATATATATATATACATATATATACATATATATAACATTTAATAATTAAGTGATTATTAATCAACAAAAATTTCAAATTAAAATAAATAATTAAAAAATAAAAACAGTAATAAACAATAATGTCCTATAACAAATGAAATATTATATTTCTTTAGCTGCATGTCAACAAGTAATTTTTAACTGACATCAGAGAACACCAAACAAGTGAAAGTTTTGTTAAATTATCTAAATACATATATTTATATTCAGCTGATGAAAATGTTTGTGATTGGCTGATTCAGCAGAAGCGTTTGAAACGTCCACAGAGGAAAGGAACAGAAGGCGTGTGTGTGACGCACCGTTCCGTAGGTCCACCCGAGGTCGATCTTGTTCATCACCCACAGCTCATGGATGTTCTCCGCCAGTTTCTCTCGGATCCGCTCAAGATGTGGCGGCAGCACGATCTACACGCCAGAAACACCATCACACACACACGATCATCACACCTGAACATGTTCATGAACGGCACAAAGAACATGAGAATGTGTGTGTGTGTGTGTGTGTGAGTGTGTGTGTGTGTGTGTGTGTACTTGTACAGCTATCTTTGTGAAGACCAGTTTGAGTTTTAGACCATTGGAGTGAGGACATGTTGGCCGGTCCTCAGTGTCTGAGAGCCTTTAAAGTGTTTGAGGGTCAAGACTTGGTTTTAGGGATAAGGTTATAATGAGGTCAAGGGTCGGTTTAGGGTCAGGGGTTGGGTTAGGCACTTAGTTGTGATGGGTAAGGTTAGGGTAAGCGGCTAGAGATTGCATTGTGTCAATGAATGTCCTCATAAAGATAGATGTACAAGAGTGTGTGTGTGTGTGTGTGTGTGTGTGTACCTGACTGGTGTCCACAGGTGTAGGGGTGAAGGCTGCCTGTGACAGTGTGACCGTGGGTCCGAGGAGGTCTCGTGTTCTCCCGTGATCATGTTTATACTCCTGACTGTTCTCCACTCTCAGCTTCTCTCGCGGTAAAACTGCCTCGAAACATGGAGCGTAACCGGATGGAGGCAGGAACTTGAACTCGCCATGACGACCGCCCAACAGGAAGCGTACTCTGAGGAGGAGGAGGAGGAGGAGCGTTAACGTCAACAATAACCACTAATACTATAATGAACCATAATGATAACTTAACTATAAAGTTTTAATCGTTTTAATCACAACACAGAGGAATGATTTATCACGATTTTCCAGCTGATGAAGGATAAAAACACTAACAGCCAATCAGAATCCATCCAGCTTTAAAGAGCTCAAGCATTTAAAGGGATAGTTCAACCAAAAATGAAAAGTGAGCCCATGATTTACTCACCCTCAAGTCATTCCAGGTGTGTATGACATTCTTCTTTCAGACAAACACAATCAGAGTTATATAAAAAGATGTCCTGACTCTTCCAAGCTTTATAATGGCAGTGAAAGACAGTGAAAGTAAATCATGGGCTAATTTTAATTTTTGGGTGAACTATCCCTTTAAAGCGGCAGACGACAAAACTGTCTCAGCCAATCACAAGAGTTCAGGGCAGGGCCGTCTGTCAGACTGACCAATGAGCAGAGGGGGCGGGGCTAAAGTGACTCACTTGACTCCAGCGGAGAAGGACACAACAGGGAAGAAGAGTCCGTCGGAGTTGAAGTTCTCGAACATGCCCTGGACAGGCTGGCCATTGATCCTGAAGGAGATGCTGGGAGCGCTGAGGTCCAGACAGCAGCTGACCACGTCCTCGGCCCGAAGCAGGTGCTGATTGGGTGAGCTGACCGAACGCGCCACACAACCTGCCAATCACAGACCATGTTACATTTCACATCATCGCCTATGGCTCATTGAACTGCTGGTGATGTGCTGTTTTTACCACCATCAGCAGATATCTCACATACACGTTTACTCAGCTGCCCAATACTGGTCTATATACTGGTTTTGATGGCAAATGTTATGACTGATAATTATAGCCGATAATGATTAGGTTTTCTCAGCACACTTCTGGATACAAATGTGTCCCCAAAATAGGGTTAAAGGGGTGGTATAACGCCCTTTTCACGAGATGTAAAGTAAGTCTCTGTTGTCCCCAGAGTGTGTGTGTGTGTGAAGCTTCAGCTCAGAATACCCCACAGATATTTCGCACAGCATGTTAAAGTTCTCCCTTTTTGAGGGTCAGTAAAAACGCGTCGTTTAGTGTGTGTCCCTTCAAATGCAAATGAGCTGCTGCTCCCGGAGCTTCAAGAGCTTGTGTGTGTGTATGTGTGTGTGTGTGTGTGTGTGTGTTAGCAGCTCAAGTTACCTCACACACACGCACTAAAATGTCAGAAACTGTTCTGCCTTTTATGTTTAAACTGGAGTCGGACAATGATGAGACTCAACGGCTAGTTGATGAGTTTGTGTTGCTGATGTGGAGTTAACTATTTTAAATTAGCATATTCTGTCATGATAATCTATAAATCGCTCGTGTGGGAACTGTTGTACGATGCCTACAGAGTGACATGATACTGCATTTGTGTTATGAACTGTATTGCAATAAATGTGAAAAGACGGATGCGACAGCTTTAGCCTGAACTCACAAATGAGCTCGACTACAACAACTCTTCCTCTTCTCAACATGCACGGCGTGTTCCCGGGGGCGGGGTTATGTACATTTTAGAGTTGGTGATGTCACTAACCTGGGGGTGGGGTTATGTAAATTTTAGGGTTAGTGATGTCACTAACCCGGGAGGAATGTGGTGTAGTCTCTACCAGACATTTGTTGTAGTCCTTAAAACGATTTCTTTGAAACCAAATATCTCCCTTTGCTTTGAACTTTGAGCGTTGTAACTTTGCAGATGTTGTTTATGCTCAAACAGCAACATTACACACTAACTAAAGTTAGAACAGTGAAATCATAATCAACCACCCCTTTAAATAGGTACACATGAATCTGTCATGAAGCTGAAAGACCCGCATATAAGCACAGCATAACAGTGAATAACACTACTGATTAAAGAACAGGAAGGAAAAGTGCAGATGTGTTGTTACCTGCCCACAGGTGAAGGCCGTCGAAGCCGTACGAGTAGAGGTCGTCCCCGACGCCGTTGCCGCCCCATCCCTCTCCTCCGCCCGGATACGGCGCGTATCCCTGAGTCGAGGCCCAGCCCACCCGCAGGTGCGTGGGCTCCCCCGTCACGAACGCCTGCACCTGGTCCACGATGAGCTCATAATACCACTTCCTGTACTGGGCGGAGCCTTCACTCACACCGAGGAAGATGTTGGGCCTCATGCTGAACGAGAAACACAGAGATTGAGTGATTTGCTGCGTCTCAATTCACATACTTATACTACGCCCTCAAAGTATGTACTCTTTTTGTGAAGAAAAAGTGCAAACTTTTGAGTGTGTAGCAGAAGAGTAGACAAGCTTTGGGACACACTATCACGTCATACAGCTGCGACGGTTTAACGGTTGCTGTCGCTTAGTTACACGCATCCTGTCACACAAACTGGCCTGTCAATCATAATGTCACGCAAACTGGCCTGTCAATCATAATGTCACGCAAACTGGCCTGTCAATCATCCTGTCACACAAACTGGCCTGTCAATCATAATGTCACGCAAACTGGCCTGTCAATCATAATGTCACGCAAACTGGCCTGTCAATCATAATGTCACGCAAACTGGCCTGTCACGCAAACTGGCCTGTCAATCATCCTGTCACGCAAACTGCCTGTCAATCATCCTGTCACGCAAACTGGCCTGTCAATCATAATGTCACGCAAACTGGCCTGTCAATCATCCTGTCACGCAAACTGCCTGTCAATCATCCTGTCACGCAAACTGGCCTGTCAATCATAATGTCACGCAAACTGGCCTGTCAATCATCCTGTCACACAAACTGGCCTGTCAATCATAATGTCACGCAAACTGGCCTGTCAATCATAATGTCACGCAAACTGGCCTGTCAATCATAATGTCACGCAAACTGGCCAATCATGATTGCCTGTCAATCATCCTGTCACGCAAACTGGCCTGTCAATCATCCTGTCACGCAAACTGGCCTGTCAATCATCCTGTCACGCAAACTGGCCTGTCAATCATCCTGTCACGCAAACTGGCCTGTCAATCATCCTGTCACGCAAACTGGCCTGTCAATCATCCTGTCACGCAAACTGGCCTGTCAATCATCCTGTCACGCAAACTGGCCTGTCAATCATCCTGTCACGCAAACTGGCCTGTCAGTCCTCTTGTCACGCAAACTGGCCTGTCAATCATCCTGTCACGCAAACTGGCCTGTCAATCATCCTGTCACGCAAACTGGCCTGTCAATCATAATGTCACGCAAACTGGCCTGTCAATCATCCTGTCACGCAAACTGGCCTGTCAATCATAATGTCACGCAAACTGGCCTGTCAATCATAATGTCACGCAAACTGGCCTGTCAATCATAATGTCACGCAAACTGGCCTGTCAATCATAATGTCACGCAAACTGGCCTGTCAATCATAATGTCACGCAAACTGGCCTGTCAATCATCCTGTCACGCAAACTGGCCTGTCAATCATCCTGTCACGCAAACTGGCCTGTCAATCATCCTGTCACGCAAACTGGCCTGTCAATCATCCTGTCACGCAAACTGGCCTGTCAATCATCCTGTCACGCAAACTGGCCTGTCAGTCATCTTGTCACGCAAACTGGCCTGTCAATCATCCTGTCACGCAAACTGGCCTGTCAATCATCCTGTCACACAAACTGGCCTGTCAATCATCCTGTCACGCAAACTGGCCTGTCAATCATAATGTCACGCAAACTGGCCTGTCAATCATCCTGTCACTAACTGGCCTGTCAATCATCTTGTCACGCAAACTGGCCTGTCAATCATCCTGTCACGCAAACTGGCCTGTCAATCATCCTGTCACGCAAACTGGCCTGTCAATCATCCTGTCACGCAAACTGGCCTGTCAATCATAATGTCACGCAAACTGGCCTGTCAATCATCCTGTCACTAACTGGCCTGTCAATCATCTTGTCACGCAAACTGGCCTGTCAATCATCCTGTCACGCAAACTGTTGTCACGCAAACTGGCCTGTCAATCATCCTGTCACGCAAACTGGCCTGTCAATCATCCTGTCACGCAAACTGGCCTGTCAATCATCCTGTCACGCAAACTGTTGTCACGCAAACTGGCCTGTCAATCATCCTGTCACGCAAACTGGCCTGTCAATCATCCTGTCACGCAAACTGTTGTCACGCAAACTGGCCTGTCAATCATCCTGTCACGCAAACTGTTGTCACGCAAACTGGCCTGTCAATCATCCTGTCACGCAAACTGTTGTCACGCAAACTGGCCTGTCAATCATCCTGTCACGCAAACTGGCCTGTCAATCATCCTGTCACGCAAACTGGCCTGTCAATCATCCTGTCACGCAAACTGTTGTCACGCAAACTGGCCTGTCAATCATCCTGTCACGCAAACTGGCCTGTCAATCATCCTGTCACGCAAACTGTTGTCACGCAAACTGGCCTGTCAATCATCCTGTCACGCAAACTGTTGTCACGCAAACTGGCCTGTCAATCATCCTGTCACGCAAACTGGCCTGTCAGTCCTCTTGTCACGCAAACTGGCCTGTCAATCATCCTGTCACGCAAACTGGCCTGTCAATCATCCTGTCACGCAAACTGGCCTGTCAGTCCTCTTTTCACGCAAACTGGCCTGTCAGTCATCTTGTCACGCAAACTGGCCTGTCAATCATCCTGTCACGCAAACTGGCCTGTCAATCATCCTGTCACACAAACTGGCCTGTCAATCATCCTGTCACGCAAACTGGCCTGTCAATCATAATGTCACGCAAACTGGCCTGTCAATCATCCTGTCACTAACTGGCCTGTCAATCATCTTGTCACGCAAACTGGCCTGTCAATCATCCTGTCACGCAAACTGGCCTGTCAATCATCCTGTCACACAAACTGGCCTGTCAATCATCCTGTCACGCAAACTGGCCTGTCAATCATCCTGTCACGCAAACTGGCCTGTCAATCATAATGTCACGCAAACTGGCCTGTCAATCATCCTGTCACTAACTGGCCTGTCAATCATCTTGTCACGCAAACTGGCCTGTCAATCATCCTGTCACGCAAACTGGCCTGTCAATCATCCTGTCACGCAAACTGGCCTGTCAATCATCCTGTCACGCAAACTGTTGTCACGCAAACTGGCCTGTCAATCATCCTGTCACGCAAACTGTTGTCACGCAAACTGGCCTGTCAATCATCCTGTCACGCAAACTGTTGTCACGCAAACTGGCCTGTCAATCATCCTGTCACGCAAACTGGCCTGTCAATCATCCTGTCACGCAAACTGGCCTGTCAATCATCCTGTCACGCAAACTGTTGTCACGCAAACTGGCCTGTCAATCATCCTGTCACGCAAACTGGCCTGTCAATCATCCTGTCACGCAAACTGTTGTCACGCAAACTGGCCTGTCAATCATCCTGTCACGCAAACTGTTGTCACGCAAACTGGCCTGTCAATCATCCTGTCACGCAAACTGGCCTGTCAGTCCTCTTGTCACGCAAACTGGCCTGTCAATCATCCTGTCACGCAAACTGGCCTGTCAATCATCCTGTCACGCAAACTGGCCTGTCAGTCCTCTTTTCACGCAAACTGGCCTGTCAATCATCCTGTCACGCAAACTGGCCTGTCAGTCATCTTGTCACGCAAACTGGCCTGTCAATCATCCTGTCACGCAAACTGGCCTGTCAATCATCCTGTCACACAAACTGGCCTGTCAATCATCCTGTCACGCAAACTGGCCTGTCAATCATAATGTCACGCAAACTGGCCTGTCAATCATCCTGTCACTAACTGGCCTGTCAATCATCTTGTCACGCAAACTGGCCTGTCAATCATCCTGTCACGCAAACTGGCCTGTCAATCATCCTGTCACACAAACTGGCCTGTCAATCATCCTGTCACGCAAACTGTTGTCACGCAAACTGGCCTGTCAATCATCCTGTCACGCAAACTGGCCTGTCAATCATCCTGTCACGCAAACTGGCCTGTCAGTCCTCTTGTCACGCAAACTGGCCTGTCAATCATCCTGTCACGCAAACTGGCCTGTCAGTCCTCTTTTCACGCAAACTGGCCTGTCAATCATCCTGTCACGCAAACTGGCCTGTCAATCATCCTGTCACGCAAACTGGCCTGTCAGTCCTCTTTTCACGCAAACTGGCCTGTCAATCATCCTGTCACGCAAACTGGCCTGTCAATCATCCTGTCACGCAAACTGGCCTGTCAATCATCCTGTCACGCAAACTGGCCTGTCAGTCATCTTGTCACGCAAACTGGCCTGTCAATCATCCTGTCACGCAAACTGGCCTGTCAATCATCCTGTCACACAAACTGGCCTGTCAATCATCCTGTCACGCAAACTGGCCTGTCAATCATCCTGTCACTAACTGGCCTGTCAATCATCTTGTCACGCAAACTGGCCTGTCAATCATCCTGTCACGCAAACTGGCCTGTCAATCATCCTGTCACGCAAACTGGCCTGTCAATCATCCTGTCACGCAAACTGGCCTGTCAATCATCCTGTCACGCAAACTGGCCTGTCAATCATAATGTCACGCAAACTGGCCTGTCAATCATCCTGTCACTAACTGGCCTGTCAATCATCTTGTCACGCAAACTGGCCTGTCAATCATCCTGTCACGCAAACTGGCCTGTCAATCATCCTGTCACACAAACTGGCCTGTCAATCATCCTGTCACGCAAACTGGCCTGTCAATCAACCTGTCACGCAAACTGGCCTGTCAATCATCCTGTCACGCAAACTGGCCTGTCAATCATCTTGTCAAAGATAAAATCCTCCACATTTCATTTCCCAGTTTATCGGAGAGAAATGCAGAAGCTCGTTGATCTGCAGTCGCGGGTCTTTCATGCGGAGACTCTCCACATATTAATGTATGATGATGCATTTAAAAGTTAATGGCCAAATGGATCTTTATAAAAGTCCACATTGTTATTGAAGATGAAATATAACACGGATAACATTAAATAAATATTTTTCTATCAGGTTAAACTTTAATTGGTCACTTAAACCTCTATCTAAACCTCTCACCGCCGCTCGCGCATATTCACCATGTTTTGTAGTTTTCTACAGTTTTTACTCATGTTCAGGCCCGGATTGGGTAATCGGAAGAATCGGGAGAATTCCCGGTGGGCCGCTTCACTTTTGGGCCGGTCGAGGATTTTTTTTTGTTTTTTTTTCGTTTGTTTTTTGTTTCACATTTCAATGTCACGTTAGTAACATTACACGTTCCGCCTTCTGACACTGCAGCGCGCAGCCTCTGCATGGGTTGTACCATGTGAGGGAGTTCTCCCCTCCCCTACTATAGAGTTGGTTGGGTCCACAGTCAGTCTTTTCCAAAACGTTTTAGGTAGGCTACTGCGGCCGCGGGTCCGCGGCATCGCCGGCGCCTACCGCGCCTGGCCGGCCCTACCGTAACGGTACGCGTCAGGGAGGATGGCTGGGAGGAAGAGGCCAGGAGGTATGGAAGCTGGTTTGCGTCACAGAATAAAACGTTATAAAAGATAATTGCGACTTTTTATCTCACACTTGCGAGTTTACATTTCGGAATACATCAGAATTGCGTGAAATAAAGTCTCAATTGCGTGTTATAAAGTCAGAATTGCCTGAAATAAAGTTGCAATTGCGTGTTATAAAGTCAGCATTGCGAGATGGTCAGAATTGCGTGATATTAAATCTCAATTGCGTTTTATAAAGTCAGAATTGCGAGATATAACTGTCAGAATTGCCTGAAATAAAGTTGCAATTGCGTGTTATAAAGTCAGCATTGCGAGATGGTCAAAATTGTGAGATATAAAGTCGCAATTGCGTGTTATAAAGTCAGCATTGTGTGAATTAAAGTCGATTGCTTCTTATAGTAAGAAATTGCAAGATATAAAGTCAGAACTGCGTGAAATAAAGTTGCAATTGCTTCTTTTTAAAGTCAGAAATACAGAATTGCGAGATATAGTCTGAATTGTGTGATATAAAATCGCAATTTCTTCTTATAAAGTCTAAGTGAATTATTATTTAACCTTTACATTATTTGTTGAACTATGGTATTAATACCAACTACACAATAGTAACAACTGAACTGTTGCTTCATTTATCCAAATTGGAAAAAGTGCTAATTTGGAATTCCACCGTGGAAAAAGTGGGCCGGTCTTGGGCATGAACTCCAGGGCTGAAAAGTGGCCCCACTCCGGCCCTGCTCATGTTTGTAGTTCCTCCTCCAAAGCGCAATGGGTTGTGGGTAATATTAGCCTTTATAGTGAGCATGGATCCACACTTCGAAAATCCACCGGAAATAGCAGATCATCCGGGACTTCTGACACACTCTTTTCAACATACCATGCTTTAGGACACACTTATTGTAATCTCACATACTCTTTAGGGTGGATAGTGTGGACACTGAGACGCAGGGTTAGAGTGATTGAGAGAGTGCGAGTGCTGGACAGGAAGTGATGCGTCGCTCTCGTACCTGCTGACGTGGTTGACGAGACGCGTCTGGAGCAGGAGGTCTCGGCCGGGCAGCAGATTATCACAGATCAGGTGCTGATTGGAGCGAACCGCCACGCCGTGACACACGCAGAGAGAACACAGGACATCCAGAACCTGAACATCACGAACACACCGCCGTCAGGCAAGCTAATGGACAACTGGAGCTACAGGCTAATCGTCACCAGCTAGACACGCCACAAAGCAATTTGAAAATATTTAATTTAATAAAATCAAACAGATGCAAATACTGAACAATTAATTTTCATAACAACAGGCATATCATCAGTAAGGATCTTAATTAGGGTGATAGTATTGAACATGAACAGATAAATAACTCAAAGATCATAACCAGCTAAATAAACCATGAAAACTAGAAACTGAACTCAATATAATGGCACGTTCACACTGGGAAATTAATCTGTGAATCGCTTTCAACAGTCCAAATGAACTGAATCAACAACACCACATGAGCATAAAAGAGTTTGACACACACACACACACACACACACACAGTATCTGCAGTCACCTTGTAGTTGCGTCCGTGTTTGTCCAGCAGTGAGATGATGGATTTGATGTGTCCCTCTTTAATGATGTTCAGAGCTTCTGGACTCTCCACCAGAACACAGTGCAAAACCTCCAGAATCCCTGCAGACACACACAACACACACAACACAACCATCACATGACTCAGTGACATCACAAGTGTCTGCCTGAACACACCTGTGCAGTGAACACTCATCACACACACGTTACATGCTACATACCTGATGATGCTTCCAACCTCTCCAGACGACTGATCAGCCAATCCAGAGAGCTGGAGAACTGGGCACAATTCTTCCTGTTTCCTCTGATCAGAGCAGCTACACACACACACACACACACACACACACACACACACACACACACACACACATGGACACAAACAGACAGACACACAGACAGACAGACAGACAGACAGACAGACAGACACACACACAGACACACACAGACACACACACACACACACATGGACACACATGGACACAAACAGACAGAGAGACAGACAGACAGACAGACAGACAGACACACACACAGGCACACACACACACACAGAGACGGATGATGATGTGAAGAGAATAATAAGAACACACATTAGGACAGAAGCTCTTCAGAAGTGGAACAGCTGAGCTATAACTGAATCACAGCAGTGTGAGTGCAGTGTGAGTGTGATCCTGAATATGCCCATTAATGACATGTTTCAGTCATGATCTTAACAAACTATTGTTTTATTTCCTCTTTCCATATTGTGAATAATAAATGTGTATCATTTGAATTAGCTTGTTACACAATGGAGCCACACTTGCACTTGTAATTTCTCACTCACAGTGAGTAACTGTTGCTGTAATGACAGATCTATTTCAGAACGGCGGGTCGGTTTATCTGCCAGTTTTGCACCGCGGTGTCGCCGACCACTGTTCTAGATGATCTACTATGTGTCAGAATATGCAGTGTACAACAGAGCACACTGCAAAAACACTGTGTCCAATACACAACGCACCTGACATTCTCCATTTACTCACTATTTGATCAAAAGTTCAGACATTTTTACACAAACAGAATTATAAAAAAAGAATAATCATTATAATCAGGAACTAGAACGCCATTGTGAATACTGTCCGCCTCTCCTGAGGAACACGGCTGAGACGCGTCTGCGCTCACGGGGTCACACTCAGCAGGTTTACACCCAATATTGATGTGTGCAGATGAAATATGGATCATACCGAGGAGCTCGTAGAGGGAGTTCAGGATGGACTTCCAGGATTCTCCGGCTTCTTTACCGGCAACATCTGCAAAATGAGCCGCACTGCTGTAGACATGCAAGCGATCGATACACTCCAGCACCAGGTTGATCATTCCCTAGAGACACACACACACACACACACACACACACACACACACACACACACACACACACACACACACACACACACACATATGAGCTTGCAGTTGAAATACCAACATCGTCTCAAACCGTTCTCCTGAAATCCCCCTGGATAAAGCTAAACAGGCACACACTGAGTGACAATCATACATTCAGAATCTACAGCTGTAACTGAGTGTGTGAGAAATATTTGAGGTCATGTTTGTGGTTTGTCTGAGTTAACTAGTGCTATTGCTTTATGATCCTGCATGGACACAACAGCAGAAATACTCCTCTGTTCTGAGTTAAATCAAGTATAACTGAGTGTTTGTGTCCTCATGTTCATAAGTTAATCTTTAGATATCATTCACAAAACACACTTTCCTCGAGCAGCTAAACACTTCTGAGATCTCTCTGAAACATCAGGAGACGTCCACGTCAATCTGTGTTTTATTCTACATAAAGTGAAGAAAGTTATTCAGTGACCTCTGAATTAACAAGACAATTTAAACATAAACATTACTATTATTATTATTTCTCCAGAACAGAAGCCCAGAGATCATCTCCTATTATGTTATATGTTAAGGGTCCAACATATATCTCTTATGTAGTAGATGTAGTGTGAGCAGATCAGGGATGGAGATATGCTTTGAGGTTTTATGGGTATTAGTGTCACGATAACAGAATCATCACAGATTTCTGATTAAAATGAAGCCCTCCGAGGCCGACGTTGACGTTGTGTGTGTTGATGTGTGAGTTGTGTGTGTGTGTTGTGTGATCGGCTGGGCTTCGCACCTCCTCCTGGAACAGGTTCTGTCGGCTCTTGAGCGCCCGGAGCCGGTTCTGTTTGTCCTCGTGCTCCAGGTGCTCGTCGGGCGGATGAAAGTATCCGATCAGATCCTGAAGACTCAGACTGACCGACTCGATGGGCAGATCCAGAGAGGACGAGTTTCCCTTCTTACTCAGAGTGTCTAAACCCCTGAAGAAGAGCAGCGTTACTGATAAAACACTGTGTGTGTGTGTGTGTGTGTGTGTGTGTGTGTGTGTGTGTGTGTGTGTGTGTGTGAGTCACCTGATGAAGCAGTTGTGTGTGTGTGTGTGTGTGTCACCTGATGAAGCGGTTGTGTGTGTGTGTGTGTGTCACCTGATGAAGCGGTTGTGTGTGTGTGTGTGTGTGTGTGTGTGTGTGTGTGTGTCACCTGATGAAGCAGTTGTGTGTGTGTGTGTGTGTGTCACCTGATGAAGCGGTTGTGTGTGTGTGTGTGTGTGTGTGTGTGTGTGTGTCACCTGATGAAGCGGTTGTGTGTGTGTGTTTGTGTGTGTGTCACCTGATGAAGCGGTTGTGTGTGTGTGTGTGTGTGTGTCACCTGATGAAGCGGTTGTGTGTGTGTGTGTGTGTGTGTGTGTGTGTGTGTGTGTGTGTCACCTGATGAAGCGGTTGTGTGTGTGTGTGTGTGTCACCTGATGAAGCGGTTGTGTGTGTGTGTGTGTCACCTGATGAAGCGGTTGTGTGTGTGTGTGTGTGTGTGTGTGTGTGTGTGTGTGTGTGTGTGTCACCTGATGAAGCGGTTGTGTGTGTGTGTGTGTGTGTGTGTCACCTGATGAAGCGGTTGTGTGTGTGTGTGTGTGTGTGTGTGTGTGTCACCTGATGAAGCGGTTGTGTTTGTGTGTGTGTGTGTGTGTGTGTGTGTGTGTCACCTGATGAAGCGGTTGTGTGTGTGTGTGTGTGTGTGTGTGTGTGTGTCACCTGATGAAGCGGTTGAACAGGAAAACAGTGCTGCGTATGACTCTAGCGGTGCGCGACTCCTCGTGTTGTGATCGCGAGAGCGTCAATCCATCATCCATGTGACCCTCATGATGCATGATGGCCTAAAACACACACACATCTGTGCATTACATTTATCATCCATACACACACACGGATGTGGTAGAGTGTATCTAATCATGAGGGTGTGAGAGTTTGACGCGTCTGTAATGAATCTCACTCAGAAGCAGCTCAAGGGCGTCACACACTGAACTCTCAGACACACACTTTCCTCCTGTCAAACACTTTCATGTAAAACAGGAGACGGATTGAAATGATTGATTTTAATTGATTGTCACAATGGATTCTTAAATCCTAAGAATCGATCCTTTAGGCTGTGCTGTTCTCAGTTGATGCGTGAACAAAACTTTATTAAGCATTATCTGTAGCTCCTGCCATCCAATAATCACTATAAGCTCTGATACATTTGATATGAAACGAAGTCTCAGCTTTAAAATCCGGTCAGTTTTATCACTAAATTCAGTCAATAAATGTGTGTTTGTGTGTGTTTAATGTGTGTGACAGATCAACCCATCATCTCGTCCTCTTCACTACTAGTTACAGCAGCAAATGAACATCAGTGAACATCAGAAGGAATGCTGAAAGATACAGAACGACTCACTGAAATCAATCATGTCTCATGTGATCCAGCAATCAGTGTTTCTACCGAGGAGAGACGTCAATAAAACTGCTCGAGAACAATAATGTCACGCAATTTACCTCAGAAAAGCCTTTCAGTGACCATAAACTCGATAGTTAGCTAGAACTTTTTTTTTATAATAAAAACTGGCTTATGTGCAATTTAAATGTTTGTATACACATCAGTTGTTAATTGTAGCCTGTAATATAACAGTAATGTAGCGAGTGACAGGCTTCCTGTTTAGTTTACAGAGACTTTTTTCCTTCAGAAAAACTGACGTGTTCTGAACCTGATATATATATATATATATATTTTCATTTCATTTATTTATACAGCACATTTAATGCAACAGCTGTTGCCCAAGTGTTTCACAATCACTAAAAACACAAAAAATAAGAGTACAGAGAGAAAATGTAAAAAATGTAACAAAACATAGACATGGTAATGATCAAACACCCATCATGAAGATGCTCAGGACATTTTTAACAGATGTGCTTTAAACATGGCCTTCGATCTCGGGAGTGACTTTACTGACCTTACTGATATCTGGACTGGAACTGAATCGAATCGCAAGCTTATGAATCAGAATGGACTCGAGTGATGAATTCAACGGCCAGCCCTGCGTGTCATGATGAATGGAATGGTGAATTATCTGTGACGTCCTCACCTTCCTCTGGACGCCGCCCATGCGCGCACACTTGGCGTCCACAGACTGGTATGTGAGCCAGAGCCCGGCGTCCACGTGCTGGATGTAGCAGACCGAGTCTCCGTATTTAATGTCTGGGACGCCCATCCCATCCACCTCCTTCCTCAGGCCAAAGTCCAGCTTCTCCTGCAGGACAGGGAGCAGAGGATCATGGGTAAACACTCATGCTGACCTGAGAAGAGTTCAGCAAAAATATACATTTAAAAACTGAGTTCAAATCGACTTTAATAGCTCTCAACTCAGAAAGTTGAACTCAAGTGACAGGAAGACATCATAAGTCGTATATCTCTCTTTTCACACACACATAGTTTCAGATCAGCTTTACAGAAAATCATGATGTTAATGTTTATAATATCTTAATATTAGAGATGGATGATATAGTTACATTTTGAGATTTGATATATTAGTTCAACAACAGTGTAGTTTATCAAAATATCAATCGTTAGAATGAAAAAACATAAAAATGTGTATTAATTATGAACACAATTACGAATAATAAAAATTACATTTTAACACCTGATATGTAAAACACATTTCTGCTCATATTTCTCTAAACTCGTGACAAAACAGCCAGTTAACAGCCAACAATTATTCTTTCTACAGTTATAATTCTCAATCCTAATACAAAATTGAAATTATGACAGTCATATTTATGAGATGAAAAGTAAAAATTATGATATTCTAAGCCATAAGTATGACATATTACAGTGGTGGCCAAAATTATTAGAACACCTGACAAATCTGAAAATATTGATAATGATTTCATTTTATGATGTTCATGAAACATGCAGATGGCACAACAAATATCAGAAGTGAGTCATACTGTTTTTATCCACTTTTAACTTTAATATTTGGTGTGGCCAGTTCATCATTTTCCATATTCCAGCAGATTCCGTCGCAGATCGTTCCGGCAATACTTAGAAGAATGTTTAGGGTCATTGTCCTCTTGGAAAATAACAACTAAACCTCTTAAATATACCAAGAGTTCTAATAATTTTGGCCACCACTGTGTGTTGACAATATTGATAAAGTCATAATTATTACATTAAAAAAACTCTAAATTATGAGATTAAAGTCTAAATTCTGACAAAAAATTTAAATTATGAGATAGTCGAAATTGACTTTTTATGTCATAATTTCGACTTTTGTCATAATTATGATTTACTAAAGCATGATTTGTTTCTTATGTGGCTTCCATTCAATCCTGTTTGCTTCCTGGCACAAATCCAATTCAAATTCAGGATCCTAATCTACATTCTCACTCGTATGCAAATGAAGTGATCTGATAATGAGGCATTAGAAGCTCAGGTTATTGTCAGTCTCACTTTTGAGGAACGGAAGCAGAAAGCCGTGGATTTGATGTCCGCTTTCTCCTTGTCCATCAGCAGGAGCCCCTGATCGTCCATCATGCTGAGATATTTCCCGGTGGTCACGTGACGCAAGCGAAACGGCTGACCCCAGCGGATGTGACTGCCGCTCCACCTGCACACAGGCATATACAAACACACACACACATATTTTATTACCATTTACTAAACTATAGCGAATAAACTGATAATGTGAGACATGTTGAAGGAGTCTGAATAAATTCTGGTTTGACTGTATATAGTGCATGAGTCATATGTTCTGATACTTTCATGGTGAATTAATTTTGCTATTTGGATCTGATAACTGCACTCTTCCAAGACAAACAGCGGCTCAAGGGATTCTTACAGGTTGGGAACAACATGAGTGAAATGACGTCTACGCAGCTTTGATGCTTATGATGAAGAAGCAGAAGTAGAACTGTGCTGGGCTCCTGCTCCACAATTTGGCCCCAACCCCAAAATGCCACTTTTGATAAAACGCTTCCAACTTCAGCGTCCTCCGATTATTTTTAGTCAGACGTCCTGCAGTGTGTAATTAAAGGCTTCATGGGAACAAGCGCTGCTTCTGCTGCCAGAAGGGTCAAACCTGAGACCCGATGACATCATCACTGCGGCATCATGGGCTCTTTCAGGGTCAAACATGAGTCTGTGCTCTACTTTATCAGTAAAGACCCATGAAATCAGAAATGTCACGTGCATTTTTAAAAGTGTGAATTAAAAATAGAGCTAAATTGAAATCATCATATTAGAGTGATTTCTGAAGGATCATGTGACACTGAAGACTGGAGTAATGATGCTGAACATTCAGCTTTGATCACAGGAATACATTACACTTTACTATATATTCACATAGACAACAGCTGATTTACATTATAATATTTCACTGTTTTTACTGTATTTTTGATCAAATAGAAGAGACTCTTTATAAAACTTAAAAATATCATAATGATTCCACATGTTTGACTGGTAGTGTAAATAGTTCACTGATGATGAGTGTTTCTGCTGAGCTGAACAGATCTCAGTGGAGAGTAGAGATGAGCTCATGTCCAGATCAGGTGTGAGCGTGTCGTTCACTCACGCGACTCGCAGCGTCTCCAGCCTCCACAGGGATCTGGCGTGGATGGACACGGCTCCACCCTCGTAATGCACCGTCCTGAAGAGACAAAAACACCACCACACACACTGAATAACAGCTCTTCATATCAGACTATATTCGTCCACTTCTGCTTTAAACAGAAAAATGAAAGCAGAATCAACAAACGAAGCAGAGCTCTGAGCAAAATACTTCAAACTAGTCAAGTCCTCTTTATTTCTACAGCGCTTTATACAATAGAGATCATTTCAAAGCAGATTCACAGTAATAAACAGGAGAATAACAGAGTCAATGATGCAAAACTCGTCAGATATAATAAGAGATCAGTCTCAGAGACAATTCAACACTTGAAAACATTATTTACCTTTGTATTTGGTGTTGATTGGATTTTATAATTAACAGCCATAATGGTTCTGATTGTCAAATTAATTATAATTTCAGACAAATTATTCAACTAAAGTATTTTATTTTGTTTTATTTTATTTTATGGATTCACACAATTTTATATAGCTGGAAAAAAGCCCTCATTAAAGGTAAAAATGCCCTTATGAGATAAAAATCAATATGAGAGGGCATATATTATAAATATTATATAGCCCTACACCAATAATGACGTCACTTCCTGTGCAGCAAACAGCAAAGCACCAATCAAAACCCAGCACATTAAAACACTAACACTCTGTGTGAGATCCTTGAAGGCAGCTGGAGGTTGAGAAGCTGAGACTGCAGACGTGCATCGAAACATGTGAGAACACACACAACGGCTGTGAAGACTTCGTTCAGCACGATGTGTCCGCCTGACCTCAAACTGCAGAGGAATCACTGCCAGCGTCTGGGACATGATGTGCACTGGGAGCGTTTCTGCTTCATCTACTGCTGCTTTACACACCAGTGAGAGACAAACACACACACACCTCCACACATCCCACAATGCAGCACTCCCACAACACGCTTGCGTAACACTCATGCAACAACTCTTATTCCAGTTAAAAGAGACGGATGGATAAAAGCTTCTTTGAATTCATCATGCATTCAAAAGCAGACGTGACTCGCTCAAGGCCGGCGGTGCCGAGAAACACAGTTAAAGAGAAAATCAAGCCGACTTCTTATATGTGAAGCTGAGGTGCTTATGTAACCGGTTCTCCTCGAACCGGCGCTAACGAGCACGCTAAAGTCATCAGTCTCTGCAGCGTCAGTCGCTAGCGTGCCTCTTGAGATCAGGGGAGTGAGGTTTACATGCACAGCTCTTATTAGCTTTAGGAGCAGTGTGGGGGGAAACTCATTACAAGTAACTTGAGTTACGTAATCAGATTACTTTTACAAGTAACTAGTAAAGTAACACATTACCATTTCAATGTACAACAAAATATCGAAGTTACTGTACTTTTTCAAATAAGTAACGCTAGTTACTTTTTGACATTTATTGACTGAGAGCTCTCCTGTCCCCGTGTTGAGAGAAATAAAGTAATTAATTAAATAAAATTAATTAACTATATTAAATTACACATATATACTTTATGTATTTAATCTCACTTTATTAACCAATAACTTTGCTGCTGACCTTCAATTATCTAATTCAACCATACTAACAAGCAAAAATTACTTTAGATTAGAGTGTTGAACTTTCTTCTCCTGTTTTATTTAGTTCTTTAATCCAGCACAGAACGGCATCGTAAGGGTTTGTTTGAGCGCCGCCCTCTACTGTACAGGAGTAAATATGCATTATCTTCAGCCTGAGGATTATTCACGTCACTTTTGGTGATAAAGGGCCTTAACATTTGCCGAAAATAGATCTTTTTGTTGTTATTAAAAAACAAAAAAGCAAGCCCAGCCCAGGTGAGAAAAAGTAACACAAAAAGTAATGTAACGCATTACTTTTCATAAAAAGTAACTAAGTAACGCAATTAGTCACTTTTTTTGGGAGTAAAGCAATAGCTTTCCCCAACACTATTTAGGAGGGACTGTTCTGGATCTCAATCTCTCAATGGACTGAAACAGTTCTTTCTGGGTTGAATAGTTTGCTGTAGAGAGAAGAACAGGATAACACATTTATATCCGTCTGATGTCCCAGAGAGGACAGGTGTTTCTGTAATTACAGCAGCACACATACAATCACACGAGATCTCATTCTGTCTCACATAACCTCACCACGAGACCCGAGAGACTCTCATCTGAGCCTCTGTTTCTGCTGAAGAACGAGTGAACGTCCTACTTCAGCATCAGCAGAACCAGCACTGCCACACCACAGAAGACACTCGAGGAACATGTCGAAGGCCTCATACTCTGCATCTCATCTCCCTCTTATAATGCTAGTCAAGGCTGGATTATTTTCCTATTTCTGCTCTACAACATCAGGATGATCAAACTCCTCATTCAGGATCTGCATATTAGATACTGTTATTTTGATCCTGTTCCCTTCAGATATGAGGACAAATGTATATGCAGATCCAGTGTTGTGGTAACGCATTTCAAGCAACGTGCATTACTTAATCAGATTACTTTTTCATGTAACGAGTAAAGTAATGCATTAAAAGTAAGGTGCCGTAAGTAATCAGATTACTTTTTTGATGTAACGAGTAAAGTAATGCATTAAAAGTAAGGTGCCGTAAGTAATCAGATTACTTTTTTGATGTAACGAGTAAAGTAATGCATTAAAAGTAAGGTGCCGTAAGTAATCAGATTACTTTTTTGATGTAACGAGTAAAGTAATGCATTAAAAGTAAGGTGCCGTAAGTAATCAGATTACTTTTTCATGTAACGAGTAAAGTAATGCATTAAAAGTAAGGTGCCGTAAGTAATCAGATTACTTTTTTGATGTAACGAGTAAAGTAATGCATTAAAAGTAAGGTGCCGTAAGTAATCAGATTACTTTTTTGATGTAACGAGTAAAGTAATGCATTACTTTATAAATGTATTCATTAATATTTGAGTTACTGCTTTAAAAAAGTAATGCACGTTACATTTTAGTTTAATTAAATTGCTTAAACATTTTTAAAGCACTGAATTTAAATTCTCTCACTTCTCCATAACGCAGTCACTTAGACACGAATGAGCGAACAGAGGAAAGAGTCAGGGAATATGTATTCAGAATAAAATACATTCTAAATGTGTTTCTAAAAGAAACTGAAGGTGTGTGTTATATAGGCTATGTTGTTGAATGCATCACAGCATTAAAGAGATCAAGCCTCAGCCAGGTGAGAAAAAGCAACACGTTACTTTCCATAAAAAGTAATTAGTACCCCAATATTGAAATGCATTACTTTTGCCCAACACTGTCCAGATCTCTGAGCTCTTTACAGGAATGCCAACAACATCCACCACAGCGGTCGACCTCAGAGGAAGACTGAAACCCTCAGAGTGCTGAAACCAAAACCATCAGGAGTGTTTAATCAACCTCTACTCACACAGCTGACCATCAGCCGCCCAGATGCCGGATACACACGTCTCAAGCATCTCCACATCACCCCGACCAGAGCTTCTCAACCCTTTTCATCCCATTTACCACATTAGCATTTAAAGGCCCGACACTCAGAGTTTCTGGACTATAAATATCAGCATCTAAGCTGAACGTTCTTCAGTGTTCCTGTGCTTTTTAACCTATGAATTTGCATTACTTTTCCAGTTTTTCACGATTTACTGGATGAGGACCAACAATTCTCAATGTCTATCTGATAAAATATTTCAGAGCAAAAATGTATATTCTGGTAACACTTTACAATAAGGTTCATTAGTTAACATTATTTAATGTATTAACTAACATGAACTAACCATGAACACTACATTTGTTGCTGTATTTTTTAATCTTTGTGCAATTCATTATTAGTTAATGCAAACTAATGCTGTTAACTAATGTTAACTAATAAACCTTAGAGTGTTGCCTATATTCTTTATAAAAATGCCCAAGGATTTTTAAGTCAAATCATCATTTCTACAGCGCTTTATACACTACAGATCGCTTCACAGCAGCTTCACAGTGATAAACAGGAGAATAACAGAGTCCTGCATATCAGCGAACGTTAGACGTCTCTGAAATCTGACCTGCGTTGTTCTTCTCCATGTTCTCCTGACGGGACGGTCAAACACTCGTCCATGTGACCATGCAGCAGCCGCAGAACATCTCCACCAATCAGGAAGCCTGAAACACATGTTGCCGATTAAATGACCAGGAAGTGGCACGCAGTGTGACATTACAGTCACTCACTCACTCACACACACACTCCTTCACACACACACACACACTCACACACTCACCCTGAGCCACTTCACTGCCGGAGCAGATCGGCGCGACGCTCCACAGCGTTTGCTGGAAAGCCGCATCCACGTGTAAACTTCCGTTACCGTACGACAAGTGCTGGAACAGAGATCAGAGCTGTCACTCAAACACTGAAGTGATTTAATAAGACAGAAGCACATCTAGCTTTTACTATTCTGAATGATGTCTGAAACTGTATAACTAGAGTATACTACTGTATTATATTTCTGGTGTTTATTGCCTCTTTAAAGGTGCAGTGTGTAATATTTAGGAGGATCTGTTGACAGAAATGCAATATCAGACACATAACGATGTTTTCAGTGGAGTATAAAGACCTTACATAATGAACCGTTATGTGTTTATTAGCTTAGAATGAGCCGTTTCTCTCTACACACACCGCGGGTCCGCTTACATCGACATGTTTCTACGGTGGCCCTGAACGGACAAACGTGTTTCGTCACTCTGTTGTTCTTTGTGTAAAGAAGCGAGCTAAAGCCGGCGAATAAAACACTGACAATCAAGTAAACTTAATTTCTTAATGTTTATAAAGAAACCTCAGTGTTTAACTGGCTACTCTCTGCTGTCTCAGACGACGACATCACTTCCTGTCGGCCACCGTAACGCCTGTTGGTTGCAATTAGAAACCTCACCACTAGATGCCGCTAAAATAACACACTGCACCTTTAAGATGAACACTTATTGTATTCCTCCTCCGTAAATCACTTTGGATAAAAGTGTGTGCTAAATAAATCAATGTGCAGGAGATCCTGGACTGACATCAGACACATCAGGGTTTGATTGTGTTAACGCTCACCAGGTAACGTTCCGACGACACGCTGACCAGGATGAGGTCGTCCCCCACGCGCACCTTCTCGCCCTCTGACCTCTGTTTGGACGCCGGGTGGATGGTCCACCAACACGCCTCACCTGCACACGCCACACGCGTGTCGTTATAAATCTACAAGCTTCCTTTACAGCCTTCACATCATGAGTCAGAGAGCATGAGGAACATGCACACTGCATTAATGTAGTGTTTGTTCAAAGTTATCTGGGCTTTAATAATGTTCTCAAAACATTAGCACAAAAAAATGATTTATACATCATTCATGGAATGTTTTAGTTGGACGTTCATCCGACGTTTTGTTACTACTATGTTACTACTTGTTCCAGAACGTTCAGAGAACCTTCAAAAGTAACGTTCCCATAAAGTTAGAAGTTCGTTTTTACAAGAAAATACTATTTTAGTCTTTCTAGTTCAACATTTCACTTATGATTCAGTGTGTTACTTGCCATTTATTTGTAATTTTGAGAAGTTTACTGGCAATTTCTGAGTGAAAATTGTTCTAAACCCTCAAGCTCTCTGTGTTCTGTTTTAACTCTTGGGTCTGTTTTTCGTTCCCATGATTCCCTTCAGTCTGACAGTGAGAATCATTCATGATAATAAAAATAACGTCAAACTGCAACCAAACAAACGCCTAACGTTCCTGACAACAGACTTCATTCTCATTGTTATTCCTTTCTCCTGATTTTGTGATTAAATATGACCAGCACGTTCCTGAGAAAAATGACTTTTATCTGTAAACAGGAAGTGACATCACCTGTTGTGTCTTCCTGAAGCCCCACATCAAAAGCCAGTTTGTCAGTGGACGAGCGAGCCGTAGACAGACAGCACAGATACTGGAGAGAGAAACACATCAACACATGAACCTCACACACACACACACACACACACACACACACACGTAACGTGTTGTCAGAGTAACACACACCATCCCACTGTAAGAGTGTCTCAGTAAGACCGCGTGACCGTAGAGCAGCGTCCGGTGACCTCCGCCCTGCGCCGTCTGACACACACACACACACACACACACACACACACACACACACACACACACACACACACACACACACACACACACACACACACACACAGCATTGATCACTGATACAAACTCATGACTGTTCAGTGAATGTGATTCATACTCAATACGACACTTCACTGATTCACAGCAGAATCACAAAACAACCCTAAACACACACATACATACACTAATTTACACACAAAAATATTTTTTATCTAATTATAACATTTATATACACTATATTTAATAGGATATTTATAAAACTCATTTTAAAACATTTGTATATACAGTATAAGGACACAAATTGCAATTTACATGCCATAAAAGAACAAAGAATCCCGACACATCAGTGTTTTTCCATGGTGAGGGCTGATGTTCCTGGGAATCAGCACTTCCTGTGTGTGTGTGTGTGTGTGTGTGTGTTAATGGCTCTCTTAAGGCTGCGAGTGTGTGTGTGTCAGGTAATGGCTGCAGTAATGCTTCAGGACAGGAAGAACAGGACCTTTATTTTCTCATTAGACTCACTTCAGCTCTCACTCTCGCCTCACTGGAATTAGCTCACAGTACAGCTACATTACACTACATCACATGACTGTGATGACGGGACGCACAACAACAGGGACGTGCACACACACACACACACACACACACACACACACACACACACACACACACACACACAGACTCCTACCTTCATCATGAATTTCTGTGGCCCATAAGAAGAAAAAAAGGCACAGTTAATGACACATAGAAACTCATCTGCATCATGAATCTACAGCCGCACGATGCTCTGATCAATAACCACACTAACATACAGGAGTATGCAGTATGAACTACAACATCAAATACTCTATCCCACAATGCAACGTGCTCGATAAACAGGAAGTCATATCAGCGGTCTTATTTGATTTGAAAATGCTTTTTATCTCCAGGTAACTGATGTCATCATTGATGAGGTCATGTGACAGAGTAACACACTACTGTTTGAAGTGTTACATACTGCATACTGTTGAAAACAGCACTCAGAGTTCAGTGTCAGTCACATGATATAATACTTTCCTGATCAAATGAAGCTCTCAAACTCAAATCTAAATGAGGAAGAAGAAAGTAAGCGAACTCTATAATCACAGAAGTAAACGTTCTTCAATCATTAAATATTGAAGGAGATGGAAATGTGTCTTGATTGAAGAATGTTTTATATATTTGTACTGGAAAACAAGACCAACACACTGAGGAAGAATCAGTGTTAAAGGACGGTTCATGTGAACATGAGAAACACCTTCCTGTTGTTCAAACACGCGTGACTCGTTCTTCAGCTGAGCAGCGTGGACATTCTGCTAAACGTCTGCGCTAGTGTTTCACAGCAGAACGAACGTCACCCGGGTTTGAATCGGCAGAGTAAATTATTCTCAATTCAGTCTGAGCCGTTCCTTTCATGAAGGCAGAACCCAGAAGAACCCAATGGGGTGAAACTATGACAAGAAGAGTCAAATAATACATGCTGAGTGTTTGGATATGAGGAACATGCTGATCTCAGATCAGGTGCACGACACGCATGCAGCAGTAATGTATATACGTGTGTGTGTGCGTGAGTGCATGTGCGCGTGTGAGTGTGTATGTGAATGCATCTGAGATTGTGTACGCACGTGTGTGTGTGTGTGTGTGTGTGTGTGTGTGTGTGTGTGTGTGTGTGTGTGTGAGAGCATATGCATGGGTCTGTGAGTGAGTGTGTGTGTGTGTGTGTGTGTGTGTGTGTGTGTGTGTGAGTGTGCGTGCGTGCGTGTGAGTGTGTGTGTGTGTGTGTGTGTGTGTGTGTGTGTGAGTGTGCGTGCGTGCGTGTGTGTGCGCGAGCGTGTGTGAGTGTGAATCCACGTACCCATTTCTCCATGTCTATGAGCTGTGGAGTGATGGAAACAACAGAAAGAAAAGAAAGGAAATATCATGCTTCCATCATCATGAAGAAACACATCAGGCTCCTTCATTTCAGCAGAGGATTATGGGAAATCTCCAGCTTCCCTAATTATTTATTATTAATTCTGTTCCACACTCAACCCAAAACCACCACTATTCTGCATAAAGAAACCCTGTGGGGTCATCAGAGGTCATGAGGTCAACAGGAGGTCACCTCTGGGCCGCCTCTGCTCGTCAATGAACGGAACCGTGATGTGGATGTTTTATTTAGCGTTGAAAGGCTTTTTTGTTTTTAGTCACAAAAACAAAAGATAAAACATCATTTCCTGCAGCATGATCACATGATTAGAGTCAAATTAATTATTAGATCATTAACAAATGAGTCACAGCTGGAATGAGAAGGAAACAAAAACAGAAGATAGAAGATGAACCTCCGATCACATGATCCAAACACGTCTGAAGGAATGTTACATTGATGTCTATATAATCCTGTATGCGGATGATCCCAGTTCAGTCTAAGTGAGTCTAATGTGTTTATTAATTCATCAATCCAGAGTGAGATCTGAGAGATCTGAGGGACTTTAGTCAATAATGATTTACATTTCAGTTTGTTTCTCATAAAAACATCACATGACTTTAGAGCATCAGGAATCTTTATGATACTGGGTGTCCCTTCTGCTGTTGGGAAGAGCAGCGTGAGGTAATTATTTGTATTTTTGGTTGAATTGTGTCACTGCTGCTGTTGTCTTGAATCAGTCACACTATAAAACATCTATAAATCTATAAAACGAATATAAATGTTAAAGGTGTTTAGATCTCAAATCTCTCTGTAAATCTTCTGATCTGTCTCGTCTCAGATGTTGATGTGAACGTTCATTTAATGTTAATGGTGTGTGTGTGTGTGTGTGTGTGTGTGTGTGTGTGTTTTGGTGCAGTCTGCCCAGCCCTCCTAAATAGAGAGGAATCTCACTCACACACACACACACACACACACACACACACACACACACACACACACACACACACACACACACACACACACACACAGAGATTCACTGCATTGAGTAGGACTAAACTCATCCACACATCAGACTTCTATAAATGCGACTGACATCACATCCTCTGCTCGCCTGCAAATGTGTTCTTGCCAACTGGACCTGAAAGAGAACCGTCACCATTAAAGAGTGAGTCAGAGAGAGAGCAGCGATTGGTTTTGATCTTCCTTTTCCTCCTCCACATGTAACGCTTGTTCACGCGCAGTGAGACACTTCTGCATCGCCAGCATCCATCTGTGTGTCTCTCTCTCTTTCTCACACACACACTCTCTCTCTCTCTCTCTCTCTCTCTCTCTCTCTCACACCCACTGCATCTCACTGCTGCACTCAGCATTTACTCCTCCAGATCTCTGCTTTAATCCTGCACTGCTCCACACAGAAACACACACACTCTCGCTCACCCCTTCCTCTCGCTCCTCACACACTCCTCACACAGACACTCACACACACACACACACACACACACACACACACACTCATT
>NC_138238.1:681055-716055 GCF_964197995.2 Scardinius erythrophthalmus | reverse complement strand
CTCAGGCTTTGATCCTCAAGCTATGATTACTCCAGGCGCGCGTGCACATTAAAGAGTGACGTCGACACTGAACAACCAATCGCGGGTCGCGATTTTTCCGCGGAGGAGCAAGAGATAATCATTCATAATTACGATGAATTTAAATATGTATTTCAAGCTCGAAACAATACGGTTTCTGCGGCCAAAGCAAGAGAAGACTGTTGGAGAAAGATTGCTTATTGTTAATGTATATTTATGTAAAATTATGTATGTATGTGGAGCCTATAGCCTACGTGTAATATAGCCTATAGCCTATTTTTATAATATATAAAAATGTGCATGTACCGGTACTAAGAAAAATTAATATTCATTGATTTTTAGATGCAACCCCAACTCCAAATGTTCTTGGCAGCAGATAAAGACAAAATATAAAAATATAATTCAAAGTGGTGAGTATTTACCACAACCTTTTATTACTTTTGTGAACATTTTATCACAAACACTTGTTTGTAGAAAAAATAAATAAATAATTAAATTCAGAAAACCAGAATACACTGGCGGAGGAGTTGGCTCTGAGTAAGGGACGGCCGATTATGGATGGGATTACAGGTGCTGTACAGTCTGACCCTGGTGCTGGCTCCTCTAAGCAAGTAACACTGGGTATGTGTGCAATACATTACTACTTTTTTTTAAGTTGTAAATATGGCTGACTGTATGTTCTGCAGTAGAGGGAAATACAGTGTACCTGTTGAAGCCAGCACACATACACAGTCTCCCACACAGAGGTCAGTATGCAGCAGACAGAACACCAAACATAACCTGCTTTACAACAGTTATGCTTTACATTGGCCTATTTTTATTCATTAGGGTGGAGGAAATGAAGACACTCTGTCTGTGTGTTCTCAGCTGTTGCTGATGTGAATGCACTGGGCTTTTTATTGTGGCAAACATTTGAATGTGTGGCATAAAAAAGGGACTGGCCCTTACACATCTCTTTTATTGTAGGATTTTTCACAACCTGCCCCAGAAACTGAGGCCTGTACCTCAATTGGCTTCAGACAAAATCAAACAGCTGGATAAAACTGATCTCAGTATGTATATAGTTGTGTATATATTTGTGTATATAGTTGTGTGTATATATATATATATATATTAGAACTTATTTAACCAAGTAACACTTTAGTATGAATATTTATTAATGCAACTTTCTCTTGCTCTCTTTCTCCCTCCCTTCCCACAAAACCAATAAAACAGTGTGAGACATATCTGCAGTTTCAATGTGCTTTTATTAAGTGTAATATTGTATGGTGATTGCATCTACATCTGCACCAGCTGGGTGGTCAAGTGTGATCGGGTCAGTTTCATCGGGGAGAAGCTGGTTTTGTGGTGTTTCTCGCTCCGTTCTACTGGTGGCTATATTGTGCAGAATGGCACATGCAGACACTATCTGTGATGCCCGCTCTGGTGACTCTGAAGCGCCGAACAGTGTGCCTTTAGGATGCCAAAGGTCATCTCTATCTTTACTCTGGTTTTACTGAGGGCCACACTGAAGCGGTGCTGTGGCCCTGTCTGAGGGTCATGATAGGGGGTTATTGGGTAGGTTTTTCTAGCTCCGTTCAAATTAACAGTGTTTTGTATTGTACCAAATTTAATTTGCTTTCCTCAAAGTGCTGACACAACACAGAATCATGGAACATTCGTGAGACAAGCACTGGAGCCAGGCCATTTGGCATCCAAACTTGATCATATGTTCATGACCACAAGTCGTCTGCAGATGAAATGTTTAGTAGATCATTGTTATATCTGTTAATGTTACTATTAATTTAAAGATTCATCTCACAGAAAATAATCATCTCACATATTCACATGATCTCTACCTGAACATTATGGCTGTGATAGGACTTCCTATTAACATAATCTGCCTCATGTTCCCCTAGAGCAGTGGAGATTGGAGCAATAGACTGCATACATGTTGCAATGACTTGGGAATCCTATAAGATTAACAGAAGAATAATAAAAAAAAGATTCAAAATAATTCTTAACATGTATTATATTGTATAGTACACTTGTGAAATTTGCTTAAAAAAAGTGTTCATGTGATGTCACCCTATCAATATATCTTACTGGCAATTTTATAAAAGCCCTCTTTGATAGACATGGTCGATAAATGTCCGGGGAACACTAATGAAACTTTTCATGTACTCCTGCAGAGCGAGGACCACCTTGCGAATGGTTTGACAAACCGTGTTTTCCCCTATAGCTTCTGTGCGTCATCCACCGTGCAAGAATGTAGCACTACCACTTGCAAAAAAAAAAAAAACGCAACGCAATACCATTTGCGGTACAGTAAGTGCATGAATTCGACGTGTTAAATTCTTTATGTGAGGCTCAAGAAGTTCGCAAAGATAAGAAATTCCTTCCGCGGAAAACCTGTATCTTTCATACAAGTAGCCTAACTATCAGTTAAGGCAAGGGGATTTTGTCTAGCTAAAAACTCTTTCTCTACGAAGTGCTCGTCAAACAATTTGCGCTGAGATGTCCACCGGATTTGGAAGAAAAGGTGAAGCCATTGCAACAGACACTTGGAATAAGTTACGTCACCTATATGTTTCTTTGCTCTCAGCTGATTGGTCAAACTTCAGTCTGAGATCTTGAATCCAGAACATAACCTGCCCCGGAGCAGGTTAGCCGTGCAGCGTAAGATACCATGGCAACGAACACCGATTAAAGCCGAGCTACTTTCATAGTACCTAAAACCCAGGGTTGGCGGAAACTAAGCTGAAACATAGCTGGCTAGCCACCTAATCCGGCTTCATGGTACAGGCCCCTGGACAGTCTCAAACACACCTGATACACACACTGGTGACTGCACATGCTTTTAATAATTATTAGCTACAAAAAACTGTTTTAATGATTTTAATTAACATTCATACTTTTTCTTCTCAACCAAACTTTTTAGTCAAGTCACAGTATTTATTATTTTTATAACTTTCACACTTGTCAAACTGTCCTATGGAGGCTTATTTCGCCACTGAATAAAATATAAAAAAGGTAATTGCGACTTTTTCTCACAATTCTGATTTTTTTTTCTCATTAAGTCAATAAATTGCAATAGTCATTGTGAGTTTTGTTGGTGCAGTTTAATAACGATCTGCCTGAGATATAAGAGTCGTACCTTTGAGTTGGACGTGGACTCGAGGAAACAGAGTCTGTTCCCGAAGCCCTCAGCGGCCAGACACAGCTTCTGCTGCTCCTTATGGAGGAGGGTGGAGCACTGGAGGACCACCTCATCATCCTGAACACACAACACAACAACACAACATCCTGAACACACAACACAACAACACAACATCCTGAACACACAACACAACACCTCATCATCCTGAACACACAACACAACACCTCATCATCCTGAACACACAACACAACAACACAACATCCTGAACACACAACACAACACCTCATCATCCTGAACACACAACACAACACCTCATCATCCTGAACACACAACACAACACCTCATCATCCTGAACACACAACACAACAACACAACATCCTGAACACACAACACAACACCTCATCATCCTGAACACACAACACAACACCTCATCATCCTGAGCACACAACACAACACCTCATCATCCTGAGCACACAACACAACACCTCATCATCCTGAGCACACAACACAACACCTCATCATCCTGAACACACAACACAACACCTCATCATCCTGAACACACAACACAACACCTCATCATCCTGAGCACACAACACAACAACACAACATCCTGAGCACACAACACAACACCTCATCATCCTGAACACACAACACAACACCTCATCATCCTGAGCACACAACACAACACCTCATCATCCTGAGCACACAACACAACAACACAACATCCTGAGCACACAACACAACACCTCATCATCCTGAGCACACAACACAACACCTCATCATCCTGAGCACACAACACAACACCTCATCATCCTGAACACACAACACAACACCTCATCATCCTGAGCACACAACACAACACCTCATCATCCTGAACACACAACACAACACCTCATCATCCTGAACACACAACACAACAACACAACACCTCATCATCCTGAACACACAACACAACAACACAACACCTCATCATCCTGAGCACACAACACAACACCTCATCATCCTGAACACACAACACAACACCTCATCATCCTGAGCACACAACACAACACCTCATCATCCTGAACACACAACACAACACCTCATCATCCTGAACACACAACACAACACCTCATCATCCTGAACACACAACACAACACCTCATCATCCTGAACACACAACACAACACCTCATCATCCTGAACACACAACACAACACCTCATCATCCTGAGCACACAACACAACACCTCATCATCCTGAACACACAACACAACAACACAACACCTCATCATCCTGAGCACACAACACAACACCTCATCATCCTGAACACACAACACAACACCTCATCATCCTGAACACACAACACAACACCTCATCATCCTGAGCACACAACACAACACCTCATCATCCTGAGCACACAACACAACACCTCATCATCCTGAGCACACAACACAACACCTCATCATCCTGAGCACACAACACAACACCTCATCATCCTGAGCACACAACACAACACCTCATCATCCTGAACACACAACACAACACCTCATCATCCTGAACACACAACACAACACCTCATCATCCTGAACACACAACATGCCACTGCAGATACAGGCAGTACTGTGGGAGAACACCATGTGTGTGTGTGTGTGTGTGTGTGTGTGTGTGTGTGTGTGTGTGTGTGTGTGTGTGTGTGTGTGTGTAAGTCTCTCCACCTACACTCACATTCACTGCACACACACTGAAATACTAGTAAATCTCAACCTGACACGCGGAACCAGTGATGAGACAGTATCACAGGCAGTCGTCAGTCTGAACATGTACAGCTGCAGTGACAAAGATTCAAACACACAATCTCATCTTCATCATCATCATCATCATCATCATCTGCATCATGAGAACACACACACTCAACAGGTGACTGCATTAATCCACACACTTCCATCTCACACTCCCTGAAGAGTCAATGTCATGAAGCTCAGAATCCATCAACATAAAACTCCCTGAGCTCTTCTCCCTGTTAGAAGAGTTCATTACAACATCTACAGACTATCTTTCTTTTTCTTCTTTTTTTATCTGTTACATTTCCTATATGGGATCATTATGTTTATCATTTTTTTAATTACATGGAATTGAGCTCTTTATTCTCTAGATCTATATCTGTATTAGCCATAAAATCAATCCACCACAATAACCATTAAACAACAACACATGAACTCTGCAGCAGCTGATGCACACACACACACACACACACACACACACACACACACACACACACACACACACACACACACACACACACACACACACACACACACACACACACACACACACACACACACACACACACACACACACTCACACTCAGTCTGATCAGATTAACACACTTTCCATGAACACACACTCATATCAAGGTTACTCCATCTTAATGTAATAGGATTAGTCTCCATTGTGATGTGGCATTGTGTGTGTGTGTGTGTGTGTGTGTGTGTGTGTGTGTGTCTTTCTCAGATCAATATGCCTATACAAACACTAATAATAATGAAATAAATGTCTCTTATTTATTAAATCATAAACAATAAGAGAAAATATATTACTTTATATTTTATTATATTTAATATTATATTTCAATAAATAAATATATTATAATAAGACTATATTATTGTACTGTAAAAAATCAAGCATATAATATTTTTTTTACAGAACAACAGTAAAATTACAGTACTAATATTTATGTCTTAATTTCAATGCTTTCAAACATTCAACCACAGAGCTTTTATTCTGGTGGTAAATGTCAGAAAGACCTTAAAGCTTCTCTTTGGTTGGCAAACAACAAAAGAGTGTCTGTAAACAGATTTATAAACAATTCTTATGACAAATTTGGGAAGATGCACATTATAAGTGTCCTAAAATCCCAGCGCTTGCAGAGATAAAGATTGTGTGGAGCAGCATTTACTGCAAACTGAGCCGCTCTTTAGCAGAGAGTATGCTTTAACACCGGTTCACATACTCATATATACCATAACACCATTTCACATACTCATACTGGAACACGGTTCAAATATACCATAACACCATTTCATATACTCTTAACCACAACACGTTTCATATACTCATATATATTGTAATACGGTTTCATAACACGGTTTCATATAGCCTACTCATATACCGTAACATCGTTTCATATACTCATACTGTAACAGCTTCATATACTCATATACCGTAACACAGCTTCATATACTCATATACCGTAACACAGCTTCATATACTCACCAGGGCTAATTTTTACTTGCATTTGACGCTTGACGAGTGTTCATTTTAGATAATGATTGCAATTAAAGCACATGGTTTACTTCTCTGATACATCATCATGTTGTTCAGAAGCAGATCACATGAGGCACTGCAACACATCTATGACGTGATGGACGTCTTCTAATGGCTCGTAATGGAGTGTCTGCATCACTACACACATCACAACACAACTAACATCACATCACGAGCGCTGGAGACCTTCCTACAGACACACGAGTTACACGAGTCAAAGATACACACAACAACACCGATCATCAGGTCATTCAGACTGACATCATCACTGCACATGACCTACGATATCAATCACAAATGAGCAAATCAACAAGCTCTCTGTGTACATCCTGAATCAGCACTGGCACAGCTATCGAACTGAACTGAATCAACACTGAACTGAATTGATCTGAATAATGACTTGTCTTCTGTAGAGTATAATCTGAATTTGTCTCATATTTGCTGAAGTTTGCATCATTGATTCTGTTATTTTCCAGTTTATTAATTTGAAGCTGCTTTGAAACAATCTGTATTGTATAAAACGCTATAGAAATAAAGCTGACTGGACTTTCTCCATCATGTGTGTGTATTGTTATTGGCTTGATTAAGGCCAGTGGATGATTACAGCTCAATTAAATATTCACTGTCCTTGATGAAGTCACCAATTAAACTTTGAATATAACAAAACAACAAGAAGACTCATGAATCTCAGAGTCAGATGACACAAGAGCGCCTGATTTGTCCTGTTCAGTGTCGTGATCGATTACGAGACGCATGACAATCCCTATTGTGCCGTATATCGAGTGAAACGCTTCAGGAACAAGAACAGATGTGGGCGGGGCTTGATTGTGTCCGAGGGGAATTGATTGGATGGTGGTGGTTTGCTATTGGCTGATCTCATGTGAGTGACAGGTTATAGCCCCGCCCTCGTCATCAGAGAAGAGAAGAGAAGCTGCAAGAGGAACTTATTCTGATTCACGATTACTAACACAATGATGATGTGCACTCATAAATCATTTACAATAAACAGCAATATTCCATAAAAAACAAGAATCCTCAGTTTTGATTTCATGGGGACTTTAAGTGGCTCTTCCAAATATAAATGCTGTAACTGTGAACAAAGCCTTTAATCAAGATCCGCAGTAAAACAGTGATGGAGAGATGACGACACACACAATAAACGAATGTGATCTGACAAGAAATATCACACACACACACACACACACACACACACACACACACACACACACACAGTTCTTCATTAATATTGTATGTGGCTCCATCTGCCTATTGTCGTTTTGTAGAAAACAAATGCCTGTGGCCTCCAGCAGCATCAACACACACACACACACACACTCTCTCTCTCTTTCTCTCTTTCTCTCGCACACACACATGTGATCTGTAAATTAGATCCTGCGGTGAACATGTTGAATGACCTGAGAACAAAAGTCACACAGAATGAGGAAGATTACATGTCTGTAAGTAACACACAAAACAAACGGCCACACGGCATGATGGGTATTTGTGCAGGGTGTGTCTGTGAACTAAGATACTGTCTCTTTAAGAGCAGAGAATGTGACGGTGCAGTTCACACGAGTTTACATTATCTGTGAGTGTGTGTGTGTGTGTGTGTGTGTGTGTGTGTGTGTGTGTGTGTGTGTGTGTGTGTGTATGTTGCTGTATGTCTCATCAGAGGAACAAACCGCACAGATGGCAACACACACAGTCTCAGCAGAGAGTAACACACACACACACACACACACACACACACACCTCCTGTCACATTATCTCTGTTTGGGTCGACATGCACATTCACAAATGCTGCTAGATAGAGAACACCAATAAACACACACACACACACACACACTTCAACAGCATGATGAGTGTGTGATGATGGACATCTCATCATGAGTGTAAACAGCAGTGCTCAGATGTGTTCCTGATGATGACATTGAACACGTAAGAACAACCTGAGGCTGAAGAACATGGACAGGTGCGCAACACAACAGTCTGACACACACACACACACACACACACACACACACACACACACACACACACACACACACACACACACACACACACACAGTCTGACTGATGCTAGAGCTGCACAATTTGGGGAAAAACATCAAAATGTATTTTCATATGCAATTTAAACATTTTTAGGTTTGCTGTGCTTGTGTGTAGGACTGCACAATTTGAGCAAAATTGTGATTATATATTAATATGGCTATAAAATAATAATAATAATGATAATTAGTATTAGTATTATTACTAAATTTAGGGCTGGTCCAAATACAATTTTTTGAGCTTCGAAGCTTCGGTAGTAATGAACATGGAATATTCGAAGCTTCGGTAGTAATGAACATCTAATATTCGAAGCTTCGGTAGTAATGAACATCTAATATTCGAAGCTTCGGTAGTAATGAACATCTAATATTCGAAGCTTCGGTAGTAATGAACATCTAATATTCGAAGCTTCGGTAGTAATGAACATGGAATATTCAAAGCTTCGGAGAGACGGGGCTGAACATGTTATTCTCTCTAATAAAGGCAGGAATCTCTCTGTGTGTCTGTGTGTCCGTTTGCATTATGATTATTTCGAGAACCGTTCATCCAATCGACTTCACACGGGAGTGCAGTGTCGCATTTGGTGCAGTATAGATGGACACACGAGACACGACACATTCAGAATTAACTAGATGTACCGCATCGCGGTACAAAATATGACCGCCGCTCAGGCCTGTACTGGCTTTCCACAAAAATAAATGACGTGGAGTAATTTGGCTGTATTGCGTGTTTATGTATATACCTAAAAAAAGTAATAGTATGTGCATGTCTGTCTGTGTGTGTGTGTGTGTGTGTGTGTGTGTGTGTGTGTGTGTGTGTTTGTGTCTGTGTGTGTGTGTGTGTGTGTGTGTCTGTGCGTGTATGTATGTGTGCGTACATGTGTGCGCGTGTGTGTTTGTGTGTGTGTGTCTGTGCATGTGGATTTGTATGTGTGTGTATGGGTGTGTGTCTGTGCGTGTGGATGTCAGTGTGTGTGCATGCTTGCGTTTGTTTGTATTCCTGCATGTGTGTGTGTGACAGTATCATCCTAAACCAGCAACCCTTCGCTCAACAGCACCATCTACAGGCCGATGAGTGTACAGTCACTAAATGTGCACATAAATAAATTTATTTTATAGCCCCCCATGGATGAAATTCTACAAAACTTAGCAGAGGATACCCCCAGAGGATGTCAAGTTAATCATACACATGAAATATGGTGCAGTTCTGAACATCTCCACTGAAGATAGGGGCGATTAAAGCAGAATAATATTGCATTTTCATTTTTTATGGGAGGGGCGCAAATCACAAATGAGTGATTATGGGCTAGGTTGATGTGGGCCCTTAAGACCAACATACCATAAAAATTTCTTCATCCTCGGTGCCACGGTTCAGGTAGTTATTTAGGAAAAACTGCATTTTTTTGGGTTTGGGGGGGCCCAGCGCGGGGGGGAGTGGCCCCCGGGGACCAAACAAAATTTTTCCGTAGAAGTCTAGTGGGGCTACATGCCCACCAAATTTCATGTTCCCCGGTGCTTCGGTGTCCCTGGTATCGTTGACGAAAAATTCAGTCAAGACAATCCCTATATGATCGCTTTAGCTAGCTACGCTAGCGGCGGTCATAATAAATGTTTAGTAAACTAATTGTTTTATTGATTGTCTTGGTTTCTCATGCAGTGCCGTCTGAGGGGTCAAAGGTTCTGTCCATATTCAACAGAAGTCTCCTGGCTTGTCCTACACAGACTGAGATTTCTCTGCAGTCTTGCATAGAGAAATGTGATTTTTGAATCGTTTGATGATTCTCTCATGACATTCGGCACACAGTGGTGATCCATGACTCATCTTTACTAGCAAAGACTGAGAAGCTCTTCTACACTCCGTCACAGTCCCCTCACCTATACCAGCTCACCTGCTCACTGTGGACTGTTTTAAAAGAGTTTAACTTGGATATTCTATCATTTTTTAATGATTATTGCTCTAAGCCACATCACAATTTAGTTTTTATTTCAATGAATCCTGCAGACAATCAGTCAACATTCTTAGTTTCAGTCTGTTCGTCATCCAACTTCAGAAGATCAGCAGTTTTTACTTATTCTGAAAACAAGTTTTTATTTAGTCAAGATAAAAATCTGAACATCCTACATGAGATTAATCAGTGATCCATAACATACATGTGATATGACTGAAGCTAAAGACACATAAACACTTCACTGATCCTCAACTTTCTTTCTTTCTCACTCACACACTTCCACATTTCAGCTCTTCTCTCAACACAAGACCTGCGATCCATAACTACAACACACACTGAACTCAAGAACCGTGACCTGTGTAAACCCTGAGACTCAGACAGAGCTGGCAGACGAGGGGAAACTGCATTGCAGAGAGCGATGGGTGTGTCTGTCTGATGGACACTGAGAGGACACACACACACACACACACCTAAACCTTTGAACACTAGCGTCTGTTATTGGTGAGTCACTCAGCAATCAAACAGGTGGTGAACGATCAGGTGTGTGTCTGATGTGTGAGTCGAGCTAATTCTGCTGTAATCCATGTAACAGATCAAATCCAGATTATCCGAACCTGATGTAATCCTGTGCAGACGCTCACACAGATAATAAACACTCATATGAGCGTCCAGTGATGATCACACACACACACACACACACACACACACACACACACACACACACACACTCGTATATGTGGTTTATGGGGAATCTCCACAGGCGTAATGTTTTTATACTGTGTTCAAACTGTATATTCTACACCAGTGGTTCTCAAGCTGGGGTGCGTGAGGTGACAGAAGGGGGCACGCAAACAAAACGCTGAGTTTGCCGTTCATTTAATTCTACCCAACCTTAAAATAACATTAAAACTGAGCATGCATCCAATCAAATGACCTCATATTTTGTGGTCAAAACTGACTGCGTTCACACAGCGTGTAGATGATAGATGACGCTACACTACCGTTCTCGACAATGTACCTGTGTAAAAGTGGGGATTTAGCACTTACTAGCATGAAGAACAAAAATAGACTAACTTCAAACTCTCTTCGATACAAAAACACCCTGTGTGAGTTCCTGTGTTTAACGTTGATCACATTATACAAACATCCACACGACTGCAAATGTGACATTGATTTTAAACAACAGTTCAATAAACGAAAGGTATTAATCTTAAGTGACGTTCATTTTAAACACAGTATTGTCCACAGCAGAGTTTGTGAACGAATCTGCGGCTTTGAACATTCATTCACTCTTAATTACAGCCACTCGCTCCGCTACGATGACTGAATGACTCGACGGCTCACTCGTAAAGACAGTGACCTGCCGCCACCTACTGGTGGTTTTAATTTAATATTTAAAAGCATCACTTCGTTTTTACCATCATTGCATATTTCTCTATTGAACTTTATTTTGTATTCAAAGCATTATTTATCTTATAACGATATTTGTAAAGGTAAAAATGCACGAGGCAAATATTGTCCCGTACAGAAGAGGGGAGACTGAGAGAGGGGGTGTTGGAAGCCTCAGGGGGTGCGACGCTCTAAAAGTTTGAGAAACAAACTCTCGTTTATGGTAAGGGTGGGACATTTCCCAAACACACTCGAATTGACCAATCACAACACACTGCTCCAGCCGACCAATCAGAGCACAGTGTGCTTTTCAGAAGGAGGGGCTTCATAGAGACAGGAAGTAAACAGAGCGTTACTGACAGACTGGGAAGAGAGGAGCCGCAACAGTGGGGAATATGAGGAGAATAATCAACATTCAAAGCAGGAAAACCTGCTCTAGTAGAGCCTGAAAACATCAAGACTATATCCTCTAGTAAAATGGCCTCTTTATATGTACACACTCTAACTTCATGAGGATGGTCTCTAAAAACATCTCTGGAACAGCTGTAGATATTAATGACAGACGGGTCAGATGATGCTTGAGGCCTGAAGTCACTTCACTAAACGCTCATTAACCCCTTCAGCTCATCATAAGCTGTAGAAACACACACACACACACGCACACACACACCTCCTGTGTGAGCCCTTCAGATGCTGTCGATGTAGAGCCCAGTCAGATACATTAATATTGATCACTGATCATCATGGCGTCTCACGAAGGAGAAACTGAGGAGTGCTGAGTCACGGTGAGACGAGACGACACACACACAGCTGGAACTCACGTCAGCGATTAAAGATCCAGCTTCAAGAGCTTTGATTTGTTCACTCACACCTCATGATATACGTGTCTGATCTCACGCTTCACAAAAACACAAGATTCATTCAGCTGAGCATCTGTTAGACCTGTGTATATTAGCATGTGTATATACAGTACTTCTCCTGTCAGTGGATTTCTTGAATAAGGTGTTTAACATGCAACAGATTTCCCATTAAAACAGGTTTATTCCTGGAGCCGGAATCAGAATATTGTCTTGACGTTTATCTGCCCTTTAATGTGAATTTTAGTGAATGCGGCATTTTTATGAACTGGAATTCAGGCTAATATGAGAATATGACACGTTACTATTTAACATTTTAGGAGTATATAATATTTTTTAAATATTGTTATTTCCTTTTTACTTACTCTATTTGTATTATTTTTCTATTATCTGTGTCCTGTCACTGTCATTCTGTTTGTGCTGTGGAAGCTTCTGTCACCAAAACAAATTGCTTGTAAACACACCTGGTAATAAACCCCTTTCTGATTCAGATTCTGATGTGGTTTCAAGGACCAGATGCATTTACACTTGTCCTGTTTCATCTGGAACGAGTCTCAGACCACATCCTGAAGTGGTTTAAATCGCAGGTGTAGACAGACCCGGTGTTTCATGCCACACGTCTAGAATCAGTCCAAACACTGGGAATCACCGAGCTCTACAGGAACAAATCACACTCAGATATTTCATCAGGAACTTTCTGTGAGCGCAACGAAAAGATCCTGTAATGCACAAAAGTGCATAAACGTGAAAAAAGGGGTTATGCATGAAAATGTAAGTTATTTTAAATATAAGATGAAAGAATGTGAGGAATGTGCTTAAATTACTATTTATTTATTATTTATTGATCAAATCTAGTCATTTAAAGGTAAATAAAATAAAAAATTACAAAAATAATCTAAAAAATTGCATTAAAAAAATTGAAAAAATATTATCAAAATGAAATAAAAATAAGCTTTCTGGACAAAAAAAAAAACAAGTATAATTTTAGGGCTTCGGGTCATTTTGACCCGCGAGGGAAAGGTGTGTTACGAAGTGCGAGGGAAGGATGAGGGTTGAGGGCCCAGTGTGTTTCAGGTCACATCATGGGAATCAACGAGCTCTACAGGAACAAATCACACTCAGATATTGCATCAGGAACTTTCTGTGAGTGCCACGGAAAGACCCTGTAAAGCACATAAGCGTGTGTGGGAAGCCTGAGCGGTCAAACCGTGGCTCTTCCTGAGAGCGAGTGAGCGACGCAGCTGTCGAGCATCACCTGACGCTTGTGGAGTATTTCTGGACTGAAGAGCCTGAATCTCCACATGTAGGAGTGAGAGATGAGTACTACAGTATTACACAACACACGTGTGTTTGTCCAGCCGTGACGAGGGGAAGTGTGTGTTTGCACATAGACAAAGATGAACAATGGCTTTTCTCCATCTATAAGCTCCTCACGTCGGCTCATCACATGCATGTTTCAGATCAGATCCGCTCATAATCACATAAGCTCTGATAATCTCAGCGCGTCTCATAATCAATGAGAGTTTCAAACGAGCTTCTCAGTTCATGCAGATCGTTCACTGACATACAAAGTTCAGAAACCATCAGGAATCCATTTAGTCCTGGACGTTTTCTCCCAGTCATCTCTGTACACATCAGCACTGGGATCATGGAAAAGCTCATTTACATACAGATGGGAAAAAATAAGTGGTTTTGATGAAAGAAACCAGGACTAACATTATAAGTGGACTTGCATGTTCTGGTTAGAGATGCACCGATACTAAATTTAAATCAACCAGTGCCGATGCCAATAGTTGCTCTTTAAAGGAAATCTCTCCCAGTTAATGCTGCAAACTATACAGGGAACCCTGTCATGTGGTTCACTATAATATTAAGAGTTTAAAATTAACAACAGATTATATTCAAATGCTATAATATTTACACTCAAATAAAAGCTAAAATGTTTGAATACAACTTAGGCAGTTTTTATAAACACTTCTTCATGGCAAATTTATTCAAACATACATATATAATTAACAGTAAATAAGTAATAAACACAGTAATAAACACTTCTCTAGTGTTTTATAGCTAACTAACGAACTGGTGAACTTTCCTGAGGTCAATGCAGCATTAAGTGATATTGTTCACAATATATGGATTTGGGTAAATTGTACTGTATCTTTCAACATACCTTCTGATATTCATGCATGTTTTTCTAGATATAACTTAAAGTTGAAGAAAAGACTCGCTCAAACTGAGGCGCTTCAGTGATCTGTCACGTCACATTTAAGAGCGTCAAAACACCATTTATTGATTGAATTTCTTGATAAAATGTACAGAATTTGAAAGCTGAGACGGTTTCTTATCAGAAGTAACAGAGCACAAAACTCTGTGTGATTACTGAACGGGAGACGCTACAGGTCATGTCTGATGTAGGGGAAACCGTAGATCTGGAAACCCTGGCTTGAACTACGTGTGCTTCAGAGGGTCAAATAAAGCCTGCATTAACGTCGACATCTTTTAACTGGTAAAGCGTTATTGTTGCGTTAACTTTACCTAAATTCAACACAAAAGATATTTTCTTCACACACAGAATGAGTTGCAGTCGGACACGTCTTTCCGCCCCTTTGATTGACAGGATATAATCAGCACTATTCATCGGCTGTTTTTAAACAATCGTCCAATGTCCGACAGCGAAAACAATATCTTTAATCGTCCGATACCGATCATTGGCCGACGCATCGGTGCATCTCTAGTTCTGGCAGCACAGATACACTACATCTGAACTCCAGGTCTGTCAGACAGGGTATATGAAGCTCTCGCAGTAGATCAGCGATTGAGTCACTTCAGACATGTGATTCCTCTCAGCAGAGGAGAGAGCGTGAACTTCTGTGGGTGGAGGACGTTCACACACACACACACACACACACACACCCATCCAGAGCACCTTTCTCTGGAAACACTGTAGAAATCTAATGAAATCTTCAACTCACACCATGGTTAAATGGGTCTCTTTTTTTCATTGATTTATTCCTAGAGGTTCCTTTAAGTCCATACACACCAAGAACAATAACTATAATGATAACTAAAATGATTAAATAGTGATGATAACTATAACAATGACTATAACAATAACTAATTAACTATAGTGATAAAACAATAACTAGAAGAATAACTTTAGTGATAAAGATAACAATAACCATAGCGATAACTACAATAACTATAACAATAACTATAGTGATAACCATAACAATAACTATAACTATAGTCATAACTATAGTTATAACCATAACAATAACTATAACTACAGTCATAATGACCATGGTCCGAATCTTAGCTGAATCAGTACTGAGGTCCACTCACACACAGTAGGACATATGGAGGTGACTGTGTGTGTGTGTGTGTGTGTGTGTGTGTGTGTGTGTGTGTGTGTGTGTGTGTGTGTGTGTGTGTGTGTGTGTGTGTGTTGAAGGCCTCAGAAGCTCTCCTCAGTAGTAGGTCCACTATAAATAGTGTGTGTCTGCAGCGGTGCAGTGTGTACCTCATTACTCAAGGCGTCCGCTGGCGTTGTGTTATATAGGCTGCCGTGACGTTTAGGGGTCAAACTCTGAAGAACAACCACAAAGTTCTGCTTCTTTCCACAAGAACTCAAGAACAGAGAGGAGTAAGTGAAACCAGGTCAGCTCTCTCACACACACACACACACACACACACACACACACACACACACACACGTTATCTCCTGTTAAAGCTGCAGCCGCATTAGCAGTTGATGCTCGGATGGTCTGGAATAATTCATCCTGAAATCCAGGAGCGACAGAGAACGTTCACAGAGACCAATTACTAGTCAAGTTGAGCTGCTGCTCTAATCCGGTTTGACTCCCGTAATCCGCTTTTAATGTGAAGACAGTCAAATCACTGACACACACAGAACAAAAGTTCTGAAAGATTAAACTAAACCTGTGATGATGGACAGATTGAGACATTTCTAAACACTTCAGAACAAACATTATGTGTAGATTGTTTTGCTATTATAACAGTTTTGTGGTCGAGCAGCTGAAAACGGTGAGTCTGATCACTCAGTACAGAAGCAGCTCACTCTCCTCTTAAACACACACACACACACACACACACACACACACACACACACACACACACACACACACGATCTCAGGATCATTCAGTGAGAGCACTAGTGATGAGGGACTCAACAAACAGAGGGCAGGAGTGCAGAGAATCTCCTCTGCTCGTTCCTCGTTCTTCTGGTGCACTAGAGCACTCCCCACTGATCAATCAGATTACATAAGAGCACTGCAGAGAGAGAGAGAGAGAGAGAGAGAGAGAGAGAGAGAGAGAGAGAGAGAGAGAGAGAGAGAGAGAGAGAGAGAGAGAGAGAGAGAGAGAGAGAGAGAGAGAGAGAGAGAGAGAGACAAGAGAGAGAGAGAGACAGAGAGATAGAGATAGAGAGTCACAGAGAGAGAGAGAGAGAGAGAGAGAGAGAGAGAGAGAGAGAGAGAGTCACAGAGAGAGAGAGAGAGAGAGAGAGAGAGAGAGAGAGAGAGAGAGAGAGAGAGAGAGAGAGAGAGAGAGAGAGAGAGGCTACAGTAGTAGAATCACAAATGATTGAGACTTAAAACATATTGAATTTCATGATGTTATATAAAAAAATATTTCTAGGGAAAAAAAAGAAATACACATAAATAAACAAATAAATACATATAGGCTAGTAAATAAACATACATACACATAAACGTGCATATATACACACACATATACTGTATGGTAGAGTAAATCTGAAGCAACACAACTGTTTTCAACACTGATAATAATCATAAATGTTTCTTGAGCATCAAATCATCATATTAGAGTGATTTCTGAAGGATCATGTGACACTGAAGACTGGAGTAATGATGCTGAACATTCAGCTTTGATCACAGGAATAAATTACACTTTACTGTATATTCACATAGAAAAAAGACGTTTTTTTTTGGAATAATATTTCACATTTTTACTGCAATTTTTATCAAATAAATGCAGCCTTGGTGAGCAGAAGAGACTCTTTTAACAACATTAAATGTTAAAGTCCCCCTGTGGTGTAAATCCAGCTTTTAATGTTGTTTATGTGTCTATGAGGTGTTTTTAATACGCTTTAAGACAAACCATGTGTAAATTCATAAGTCGACAGCATTGCTGAGTATTTCCTCCTTAAAGAGATACTCCACTTTTTTTGGAAATAGGCTCATTTTACAGCTCCCCCAGAGTTAAACCAAAGAGTATAGAAGTAACAAGAGGCGAAACTCCGTTGCAGTTTTGACAACAGCCACTAGGTGGCGCTTCGGTAGCGCGGCCGCCATTTTGGACTGAACCAACGGCTTTACCGTTAGCACAACTACTGTACAGCATTAACATTATGTCTGGAAATAATTGGAAACAAAGAAAAAAACAGTGTTCTGCCATCAACTGCAACAACTACCAGTGTACAACCAATCAACTAGCATTTCATAGATTCCCCAAAGATCCAGAGAGGTAAAGTAAAAGGTTTTATTAACTTTAAAGTGAGCTAACGTCAACGATAACAGGTGCTGTAACGTTAATGTAAGCTATCCCATAACCGCAGTAACAGTTTGCTAATGTTATGTATTTGGTCGAAATTGTCAAGACTCGAAATGGGCTTTTTAAATCGCACAACTTACTTTCAGAGATATATGAACACCTAACCTGGCAAATGACCGCTTTATTAATTCATTGTTATCACTAAATTAACCCTTTAACTGTCACCTTTTTTTCGCATAAACATGAAAATCACTATCCAAACTTAAATGGTTGTAACGTTAATTCAAGAATGCTTTGGAATTTAGACCTATGGTTGGTCTTGTTTTAATTTGTCAGATTATTGTTGTGTGAAATAAATTATGAAAGTGAAACAGAAAAAAGTGATATAAGTTTGAGTTTATTAAAATGTACAAATTTAAAAATATAATTATTTATATTTTATATAAAATATATATATTACAAAATATATTTTACTTTAGAACTGCAAGAAAATGAAAGCAAAAAATCTGAACAAGTTGTGTTCCATATTTTAGGTTGATATGTTGATATCTCGCTCCCTCACCCTTTCTGCCGTGTGCGCGCTCTTGCTCGCTCGCTCTAGATTCCGGGTGATTTTAGCTAATTTGTGGGCATCAGGGAGCCGCTATCAATATGCGGGAGACTCCCGGATATTCCGGGAGACATGGGATGTCTGCTCTAGAGATATTAAAAACTAGAAACTACTTTTTAGTTCATTTAACCGCTTTTAAATTTGAACCGGTATCGTTCAATCCTATGACAGCTGTGTTGCGTTCAGTCCAAGATGGCGGAGCTGCAGCTCTGCGCATGGGGGAGTTTGTTGCAATGGAACGTTCTATTGAGTTTCGCCTCTTGTTACTTCTATACTCTTTGGTTAAACAGTTGAGTTTTACCGTTTTCGAATCCATTCAGCCGAACTCCGGGTCTGGCGGTACCACTTTTAGCATAGCTTAGCATAGATCATTGAATCGGACAGGACCATTAGCATCTCTCTCAAAAAAATGACCAAAGAGTTTCGATATTTTTCCTATTTAAAACTTGACTCTTCTGTAGTTACATCGTGTACTAAGACCGATGGAAAATGTAAAGTTGCGATTTTCAAGGCTGATATGGCTAGGAACTATACTCTCATTCCTGCGTAATAATCAAGAAACTTTGCTGCCGTACCATGAGTGCAGCAGGCGTAATGATATGACGCAGCGCCTGAAAATAGGTCTAATAGGTTAGACAAACTTAGTCCTGGTCACGTTGGAAGTTACTGAGCTGAGGACTATTTCATTTATAATTTTTTTGAGAGAGATGCTAATGGTCCTGTCCGATTCAATGATCTATGCTAAGCTATGCTAAAAGTGGTACCAGACCCGGAGTTCGGCTGAATGGATTCTAAAATGGTAAAACTCACCTGTTTAACTCTGGGGGAGCTGTAAAATGAGCCTATTTTAGGGCTGAACGATATATCGTTATCGTATCTATATCGAGATATGAACTTTCAAGATATTAATATCGAAAAAAGCAACGATATAGACGATAGATTTTCCCTCTCCGCGCTCGCCCTGCATACAACTCTGGCAGTCACAACAAACATCAGTTTTACGAGTGCCCTTGAATGCACCGCTAAAGCCAGCGCGCGCACACTACCAGGGACGTGGGAACTATATTGTGAGAGGGGGGGCGGCGTTTCCATGGTGACGCGTCATTGCTTGTCACGTGACACACCGCAGCAGCAACAGCGCTGAATGAATGATGATCTGCTTTTATGTCATTTTTCCTTTTTTATTCAGAATATTCACAAATGTGTTAGCTATGGCATGAAATATCTGATATTCCGATTGTCAAATACATGCAAGTGGAAGTATATTGTTGTTTAAACACCTTTATAACGATCGCGTTAGTTGAGCTGTATGCGCGATGTGCGCCGCCGTGTTAGTTTGTGCCGCAGACGCAGTTCAGAGAATCGGATCTGTTGGATTTACAACCTCTATGTTTACAACACGTGAATTCATCCACTTCTCCCGAAATACTGAAAAGTAAGTGGCTGGTGAACTGGGAATAGAATAGAGTAAACATTGAAGTTACTTACACAATGTGTATCTGATATGAATAAAACGTGTCGAATTATAATGGAAAGGATTATTATTACCTCTTCCATAGACATCAGTGTGTATTTTACAAACTCTAAATGTATTGTTTTTTTAGTACTTACGTAGTCATATCGTATTGTATCGATATCGAGATATCTGGCATGAAAATCGAGATATGAAATTTTATCCATATCGTTCAGACCTAGCCTATTTCCAAAAAAAGTGGAGTATCCCTTTAAAACTGCAGTGAACCAAAGACAGTCTCAAAAACACACTTTGAAATCGCTGGTGTTTCTGACATCACAAACTACCTTGTAACCAATCAGATCAACGTGTGATCGTCAACCAGTGGATCTCTGAGCTGAGTGAGTGGAGGCGGGGCTCATTTGCATATTCATAGAACCGCGCATACTAAATGAGGCGAGGGTGTCGAGTTACATTCAAGATGTTTTAAGGCATGAAGAATTTTTTTAAGGAAAAACGTTTAAAAATGTAATTTTGGTGATCAAAGATGAGTTTTAAGGGATGCAATGATTGACTACAGATGAGTGTGTCAGAAGTGTGGCTGTGGGATGTTCTGCAGCTGATTGGTCGACACAGATGTCTCCATCTGCATACTAAGAGCTGATTAAACTGTCACTGATCTCGACTGATGGAGCGTTTTACAAACGAGGCCACTAACGGTGTCACCGCTCATCATTATGTCTGAGCCGCGTGAATGATGATGGACAAACACCGCCGCGGGAAAGACAAACGCAAACCGGGCGCTCATTAATAACCACGGGTCATTTTCATCCATACGTCCCACTGAACCGCCAAACACTCTCAGTGACTTCACAAACATTATACAATGATAATTCATCAATATTTCCTTTAAAAGTGCTGGAAGATCATCACATCACATGCCACTCCAACAGCCGCTGGTCAGTGCCTGTTTTCCACTTCCTGTCTGAAAAGGTCAGCTTTGAATATCAGCTCATATCATTGGTTCATTTACAGTGGAAAGGTCACAGTCAAAGGATTGTTCACTTCAAAGATAAACACACACACAGAGGGCTAGTGTAAACACACACACACACACACACACACACACACACACACACACACACACACATTGATTTCTGGGACTGCAGAACGTTATAAAATTGTTTGAAACAATGAGAATTCTTACAAACCTGATTATCATGAATACCAACACGTAACCCAAACCCCAAAGTCATCAGTACTGTGAAGTGTTTGAGTCACTCCACTACAGTGTATCTGTTGAGCTGTGGAAGATCTGCTGTACCTGCCGATACAGGAGCCGAAACAAACCTGTCACTCACATGAGATCAGCCAATAGCAAACCACAACCATCCAATCAATTCCCCACAGACACAATCAAGCCCCGCCCACATTTGTTCTTGTTCCAGAAGCGATTCTCTCGATATACGGCACTATTGAGGAGACAAGACCAGCGCAACTTCCCTGTGACGACTCTAACAGCACTGGAGCTCAATGACTCGGATCTGGCCGAGTCGCTCAGTGTTATTCTGCGCGTCACATGTCTTTCCTGAGAAATCATGGCACAAACCCGTCTGCGCTCCTAAAGAGCTGTTAGAGCAGAGTGACAAGCATCATCACTAAACCACTAGTTATCAAACATCTTTAGAGGTCAACTCACAGTGAATATGTTTACAGCCTAATAATGTGTTAATTATCAGATTAATGGCTCCAATTGATTGAAAAGCCTTCATTTAAACCTCAGGCAACTAGACTGAAATTAAGATTCAAAAGATACTTTCAGATAAATGCTGTTCTTTTGAACTTTCTATTCATCAAACGATCCTGAAAAAAACTTGTTTTCAATTTCTGAGGGATCATGTGACACTGAAGACTGGAGTAATGATGCTGAAATTCAGCTTTGATCACAGGAATAAATTACACTTTACTGTATATTCACATAGAGAACAGCTATATTTCACAATATTACTGTTTTTTAGTTTTTTTTAGTTTTTAGGTTTTTTTATCAAATGAATATTAATATTAATGCTGCCTGGGTGAGCAGAAGTGACTTCTGTAAAAAACATAAAAAATCTTCCCGATCCTAAACTTTTGCCTGGTAGTGTGTGTGAGGGACAGGAGCGTCCTGATGCACTATCCTACGCCCCTGTTGAGTGTAGACTGTGTCAGTAGTGCATCATGCGGGTGTTTAAGAGCACTTCACCTACCCAGATGAGATGATGCAGTTAATGAACTGAATAAACGAAGCGAACGCCAGACACTTCATGAACTCAATGGTCATGCATCGGAAGGGAAGAAAACCAGACTGTGATGCTGGACGACAAAATTACTTTATAAAACATAATTTGGGACACTTGGATATTGTAACATATTTGCTAAAAAAAAAACACAACTGATGAGCGACTAAATGGGCTTCTATGCATGCGCTGCTGTTTTGTTCAGATTAGACTGAACACGTCTGTGAACCAATCAGATTGCAGAGTTTAGGGTTCATATAAACAGAACTTTCAGAATCTGAACTCAGACTGGATTGATTTGCACTGATGATAACGAGTGCCTGTAAACATAAGCACTAAAAACAGCATCTATGTGTGTTTACATTCGTTGAAGGCAAGCAAACAAATGCTGCATCACGTCACATGGTCTCTAGTTCACTCATCGCACTCGTTCACCTGGATCACATGACCTCACGCATGAACGCGTGTCTGACGGCTGCGGCGCTGTCTGTGTGTTTGGGTCAGTCTGAGCGGTTCACCCGGAATGCTTCCCTATTGCTGAAAGAGGCAGATGGGCGCCGACATCATCAACATGCACACATACACACACACACACACACTCACACAAACACATATTCACAACCACACACACACACACACACACTCACTCACTCATACACTCACACAGACACAGGCACTCATGCACTCACTCTCTCTCTCTCTCTCCCTCTTACACACACACACACACACACACACACACACACACACACACACACACACACACTAACCCGACCCATTAACCTATCCATCACACACACACACACACACACACACACACACACACACACACACACACACACACTCTCTCTCTCACACACACACACACACACACACACACACACACACACACACACACACACACACACACACACACACACACTAACCCGACCCCTAAACCTAACCATCACACACACACACACACACACACACACTAGGGTTGGGCGGTATTACGGTAATATCGGATACCGCGGGATCTTAAAATAGCACTGGTATCAGTTTCAATACCGTCATTACCGGCACTTATATAGCCTATAATATATATATAATTTATTTATTGCCTAAAAAATGCTTATATGTGGTTGCAGTTTGGCAATATTTCTGGTTCCAACCGAATGAGAAGGGAGAGGCGGTAAATACTGACGAGGCAATTTGTAAATTGTTCCATAAAAAGGTGATCGTGAGAGATGTAAACACCTCTAACCTAATGTCGCATCTCCGAAACTACCACCCACCCACTCACTGCTGCCAGGATGCATTTTGTTCTCGAGTTCATTAAATAAGCGCATTAAGTTTCGTATTTGTTAAAATATTATAATGTTATTTTTTCCATCTTTCTTGATTATGAAAAGTGAACAGCACAAATAAGATGGGATGCATCGGGAGTCAGACGATTTGACCACTTCAATAAATTTCGTTTTGTAAAAGGCCTCTTTAAAACGAATTTCGTTTTGTATAAATTGTAGGCCTATCTTAATTTTAATAAATTTTTCATCAACCAATTGCCTATATAGTTAATATAATCATGACATGATGGGCGCTGGCATGCCACGGTCACTTGCATTGAAATTTCATAAATTAACCGAAACTCAGAGATGGCGATCGTCAATTTCTTTAAACAAAACAATTCAAAACGAAAAGAAATATAGGGTAGCCTACTCTCTGATTAATCCATGATGTGCATTTCTCTCTATGGCGTTCACAGAGATGGCGATTGTCAATTTCTCAAAACGAAAAGACAAAGGCCACTCTGATTATTTAATCCATGATGTGCATTTCTCTCTAGGCGCGTTCATACGGAGATGTGATCATCAATTTCAGCAAACGAAACCATACAAACCGAAAAGAAATAGACTAGCCTACTCTCTGTAATCCATGATGTGCATTTCTCTCTATCGTTCACTATGGAGATGGTGATCGTCAATTTCTTTAAACGAAACAATTCAAAACGAAAAGAAATATAGTCTGATTAATCAATGATGTGCATTTCTCTCTATATGCGCGCTCACTACAGAGATGGCGATCGTCAACTTCCACCTTTGCAGAAAAGTTTTATTAATAAAAATCAAATGGACACGCGTCACCGGATTACAAAGGCACTTCTTGCTTGCTGCACGCACACAGATATTATGTTGAATAATGGTGGGCTCGGGCTCATAATAACAGTTAATGCCGTCGACCGGACTCAGACACAACGTGCACGGCTTGATTTGTTTTTTTTGCCCGATCTGGCATTCAGTTTCTGAACGGTGTAGGCACAAACTAACAGTTTGGTGACGCCGTCTGAGCCCATTATGTCATAATTTTTAATTAGTCACGGTAATACAGTATACCCCGGTAAAATAGGGAGGGGGTTTGACGGTATCAAAATTCGAATACCGCCCAAGCCTAACACACACACACACACACACACACACACACACACACACACACACACACACTAACCCGACCCCTAAACCTAACCATCACACACACACACACACACACACACACACACACACACACACACACACACACACACACACACTAACCCGACCACTAAACCTAACCATCACACACACACACACACACACACACACACACACACACACTAACCCGACCCCTAAACCTAACCATCACACACACACACACACACACACACACACACACACTAACCCGACCCCTAAACCTAACCATCACACACACACACACACACACACACACACACACACACACACACACACACACACACACACACACACACACACACACACACACACACACACACACACACACACACACACACACACACACACTAACCCGACCCCTAAACCTAACCATCACACACACACACACACACACACACACACACACACACACTCACACACACACACTCACACACACACTAACCCGACCCCTAAACCTAACCATCACACACACACACACACACACACACACACACACACACACACACACACACACACACTCACACACACACACACACACTCACACACACACACACACACACTAACCCGACCCCTAAACCTAACCATCACACACACACACACACACACACACACACACACACACACACACACTCACACACTCACACACACACACTAACCCGACCCCTAAACCTAACCATCACACACAACTCTCTGCGTTTTTTACATTTTCAAAAAAACTCATTCTGTATGAATTATAATATTGTTTTCTCATTGCGGATCAAAAAATGTCCTCGACATATTGTTCCCGTAATGTAGGCCAGGCCACACACAAACACACACACTCACGTACACACACACACACACACACACACACACACACACACACACAGGTTCACCAGCACTACATCACAGTGACACCAGAGCGAGAAACTCTTCCTCTCTCTCTGTTTCTCGGTCTCTTAATTACACAGTAAATCAGACAAACCTGCAGTGACTCTATTAAACACACTCTCTCTCTCTCTCACACACACACACACACACACACACACACACACACACACACACACACACACACACACACACACACACACACACACACACACACACACACACACAGGTCTCGGCTCGAGACATCACCATTAGGACGAGTTCCTCCACTCATCAGTGTTCACTACATAGACACCTTCAGGAACTCTTTCACAAGGTTTAATGTTCTGTTGTCTCACTGCAGCTCTCAATCTCAGTCATGTGATCACTCGCACTGACCCTACGGCCCAATCACAGCTGAGATGATGTCATGACGTCACAGGTGACCAGAATCACATGCATCAGCACTAACCTGAGCTTCACTAACCAGCAGATTCATCGTGTGATCCCTGAGGTGTGACCATTAATTATTACCACATTCACATTCACACGGAACTTCAAATAATACAATGATACTACGGTACGTACTATAGTAATTTTAGCAAGTGATATGAATAACAGATGCTTTCTGACCAACAGCACTGGCCAGAGGAATCTGCAAATACTCAATAGATATGGGTAGATTTACATATATGCTAGATCTCACTTACTTTGAATATGTAAATTGACCTGAGGAATTTCTTCCAAAACTACTTAAAAAATAACCAAAAATGAGTTCCGCATCACTGTAGAGTTCACTAGAGTTCACACTCATTACCAACAGTCATTATTAGTATATGATACATGTCACGATACAGTGATCCGGTCAGAGAATCTGCTCTGAAGTGCTTTAACAAATGACCTGAGATCAAACAAAACTGAGATGCATCCAAAGATGCTGGAGGCTGCTATTGGCTGACGCCGCTGGACAGGCGTCCAATCAGAGCGGCTCAACTCCATGTGTCCGCGGACGGTGAGGTCGTGTGTTCGAGACACGTCTGTTTGTTTTCAGGTCAAACTCTGAGCTCAACAGGAGAGAGAGAAAGAGAGAGAGAGAGAGAGAGAGAGACAGGAGAGAGAGAGAGAGAGAGTGACAGAGAGAGAGAGAGAGAGAGAGAGAGAGAGAGAGAGAGAGAGAGAGAGAGAGAGAGAGAGACAGGAGAGAGAGAGAGAGAGAGAGAGAGAGAGACAGAGAGAGAGAGAGAGAGAGAGAGAGAGAGAGACAGGAGAGAGAGAGAGTGAGAGAGACAGAGAGAGAGAGAGAGAGAGAGAGAGAGACAGGAGAGAGAGAGAGAGAGACAGAGAGAGAGAGAGAGAGAGACAGAGAGAGAGACAGCGCCGCACTCCTCTGCTCGTTTATCTTCCCTCTCGATTATGTAACATGAGAATCTTATCAAATTTTAATGTTGTGTGGAGAGAGAGACAGGAGTGAGAGACAGGAGTGAGAGAGAGAGAGAGAGAGAGAGACAGAGAGAGAGAGAGAGAGAGAGATGCGAGGCGGTTACAAAATCTCTTTCCCAGGTTCCACTGCAAGACTCCCGTCTGTAAGATTACATCAGAGACGTCTCACGCAAACATGTGCGGCTCAGAGAAACACACAGAGAGAGAGAGAGCGATACGCTGCTCAGAGAACATGAGGAGGATCTTTCACAACTATCAAACATGTTTCAGGTCCTCATTAATACAGTCAATCCCAATGCATTACGTTTGGGTTCATCAAAGCAAATATTTATGAACTGTTTAACTAATGATAGATAGATGAAAAAATATATATATATACACACACACATATAGACTTACTTTTGAATGGTAGTGTATATACATTGATAAAAAATGACAGTAAAGACATTTATAATGCTACAAAAGATTCTAAAATAATTATTTTTGGTGAAAGAAATGCATAAATGAAGAAGAAAGCCAAAATTGTACATGTCATGTGTGTATTTGCTGAGTAATCCACTGTTTTGTGCAGGAGGAATGTTCTGCTGAGATTTGGAGCCAGATTACAGGAGGTAAACATGACTTTAAAGAAACGGCGGCCTCATTATTTTATTATTACTCGAGACTATCAGTGAAATCTGTTGACTTCAGCGATCTTTGTGCATTATATTCCAACGCTGACCGTCCAAAAATGGGAAAAAGCACTTCTTGTGTATGCCTGTAACTCAAAAAGTATTAACGATATCTCAATATTATTTTATATTCTGGTTCTTAACAAACTTTTCTTTTGAAATCTTCACTTTTTAGGCCCTATATGGTTCAACCGCACAGATATGGGGATCCCAGTGTGACTGCACGCTCAATTTGTTGAATTTTACTCAGTTCAATGGGCAAAAACTTTAAAAACAGCTGATACTTGTCAGAAGAATAAATAATGTAATAATATACATTCATGACATTTAATATTTTGGCTTTCATCACTATTTATGTTTGTCTTACCTCCTGAATAAAATATTTGGTTGATTTGACATGGAATGACCATATTTCTAATAAATGCTGTTCTGTTGAACTTTCTAATCATCAAAGAATCCTGAAAAATAATGACAGTTTCCACAGAAATCTGAAGCAGCACAACTGTGTTCAACACAGATAATAATCATAAATGTTTCTTGATCATCAGATCATCATATTAGAGTGATTTCTGAAGGATCATGTGACACTGAAGACTGGAGTAATGATGCTGAACATTCAGCTTTGATCACAGGAATACATTACACTTTACTGTATATTCACATAGAGAACAGATGATTTACATTATAATATTTCTCTATTTTTACTGTATTTTTGATCAAACGAATGCAGCCGAAGAGCAGAAGAGACTCTTTCAGAAACATCTTTCTGACCCCTAACTTTTGAACGGTAATGTATGCATATATACATACATATATATACACATGATCATAAATATGTCACGATGCAAAAAATCTTAATCTTAAATCTTACTGATACTAAACCAGGTCTCATTCCTTTGTTCATGATTTCTCTTTTGATTTTGAGATATTGAGGTGAACATGAGCCAGACAGGCTTCCTGAGATGCATCTTCGTCTTCATCATCTTCATCATACAGTGATCGGGGAGCGTTTAGCTCTGTCTGCCAGCGCTGCATTGAGCTGTTAAAGGCGGCGAGGAATCAATGCCATTTTCAACATGTAATGCTTGGTAATGATTTTCTGCTGGTGTGTTTGTGCTGCACGATGAACACACTCCGCTCTCTTCATCGGGAGGATTCTGTGCTGCTGCAACAACAACTAACAGATCGAATCCGACGCGTGAGGTTCTCTAGACGAACAGAACCAAAGTCCAGCGCTGCACAACATCTGCACTGACGACACTGAGGAATGCAAAGAAGCCACAGGCGATACGACCTCGCCGTGTTATTATTGATGATCCATATCAAACCAATGGACAATAATGACTATGCCAGACTTGATCAGTGCAGCTGTTTTCAACCTTTAACTTCACATTGTTTGCATCCCTGAATAATATGACACACTAGCACCTGCTCAGCACCTCACAATCAATACAGTCTGCATCCAATCAATCATCCCTCTCTGTGTTATTGTGCATGTCCTGGATCTGCTGTATCATCTGACTGTTAATGCACCACATTTCCCACACTGATCAATTACGATCTATCGATACGTACTGAACTGAATCAAGCCAATCTGCAGTATTTATGCAGCATGACATCAGAGTAAACAGTGTGTGTCTGCAGTGGAGGTGAACAGTGTCTTCATCAGGACTGCAGCTGACACACACACACACACACACACACACACACGCACACACTGCATAAGCGCTCAGTTTCCTCACACCCACGTTCAACAGATCCGGACGGATGCCGGTGACTCCCGCAGCATCAGCACCACTGCGGCGCGCGCACACACACACACACACACACACACACACACACACACACGCACACACGCGTGTACTCACGGTCCGCAAGAACTGGATCTCATCTTCGGCCTCTCCGTCCGTCATGGTTCGGCGCGGGTTCGGAGCCTCTCGCTGGACAGATGAAGCTCTCAGGCGCGCGACCGCGGCTCTGATGCGGGTGTAACGGGTGTCTCCTGCCGCGCTCTCATTGGACGGCTGGCATACTCAGAGGGCGGGGTTATGCAGATGAGCGAGCGGCAGCAGCAGGGCGCCCTCTGCTGGTGAACACAGGACCGCGCACACAAGACCCTAACATACATCGGGCCGGTTGCAGAAACTGCTAGACTAGTCTTACAAGTTAGTCATTTCATTTTTTTCTTTAAGACTGGTCGTAACTTTTTTTGGGTCAGTCACATAAGGTACATTGGTCTAATTTGAATCCGAAAAGTGAGACTGATTAGGCCTAATTAACTGCTTGTTGGTCAGACTAGTTCTTAAGACAAAGTCTTAATGTTTATGCAACTGGCCCTGGACTTTCATACCTCAAAATGTTTTGAATTCTGTATGTAAACGAATATGTCCATAAATATTAAACGACAGAGTTCATCCGTATGGAAGCCTATTTCTGCCAGCCTATAAGAAAAAAATCAAGCTTTGGAAAATCTTAACTATGACTCAAAATCTCATAATTATGACAGTATGATATTTTTTAAACGGAGAAATTATGGCCCAGCTAAGTTAACAATTTAATATAAATAAATATAATACGGCTTTTTAAAAATATAAATTTTATTCACAGACATTAAAATTATTAACTTAGCTAACAACAATAACATTTCATTCATTTCTTACCACTGAATTAGCGGGACGTGCTTCCCTCTTTTGGTCAGCAAACAAAAACTTCTCGGTTAACTTCATGTTCTCTTCAATAAGACGTGTGTCAAATCTCTGAAATCACACGATACTCTCGTATATATTATTAATTATAAGCAATTATTCCATAAAGAGGTCGATAGACTAATGTTAGTCAGTCAGCAAAACGAAATGACCGTTATGTTTAAATTACGCGAGTTCGCGGCTTTCTGTGGAGGACAGAATAAGCGCGTTCTGGAGAAGCGCGCGCATTAAAGAAAGTTACTAACAAACCACGTATTAATGATCTGTATGCTTTTCATAACGCTTAACCTTGTTTTAATATTTTTAGCGATAAAATTGGAGTTATCCGAAAATTATAATGCGTTTTTACTCATCTTATCCAGGTGTTAATAAACTGCAACAGCAAAATACCACTTTGTTAATGAAAAATTACATTTCAGCATAACATATGGTTATACAAATAAAACTTAAAAATAACCTGCAGGGAACGATCAGGGAAGGTCCTTATTTGGTTCCCAAAAAATAACCAAATGGGAAGAGTGGAACATCTATAACGCGAACATGTGAATGTGTTTATAAATTATTGAAATATTAACATTAAATCTCAAGAATCAGTGAATTAACACAATGAGTGTATGAAATATAAAGTGACACTCATGTTGTCTATTAGTGTTACAGCCCATCTTAACTGAGAACAAATGTGATATTAAAATAATACATGATTATAATTCTTACAGGTTTTGACTGCAAGAAGAAAACAAAAGCAGCAAAATCTGCTTCAGAAGAAACTAAACTATTTAAACCCTTCCATAGACCGTTAACTTTTTCTAAACTCTAATAAAACACTATAGTACTGGCTAATATTACACATTAATATTTTAGGTGTCTTTAATTACTGTGCATTTTTTAAACATAATCAGTGCACTGTATCGAATTATTCATTTAAAAGTAAAATTCAATATTGGGATAATATTATTAGGATAGAATGTGTGAACTAAACCTGATGATCTGAAACCCGAATAATCTCCTTAATGTAAATATAGATACACAATTACAATCATAGCAAACACAGAGTTTTGATTTAGAGCAGATTTATATGAAAATATAGGAAGCACATCTTTCAACATTCATCTTAACAGAAATGTTCACAATGTTTTTTCCAGGTGTGAAATCACTGAAAAAAAATTATAAAAAAAAATAAAAATTAAACACTGGAAACGGTTAACGGCTCTTATGATCTAATATTAACACTAAAACTAGGCATTTGCTCTTATGGACCTCGCACACACACAGTTGAGCAGAAAGTCAAACATAGAAAGTTAATACTGAATTTACAGTGTCTAAAAAAACGGATCCGTTTCTATGATGACATCAGAATCTAAAAGAAATAAAGGATCTGCACGAGTCTTTAAGTTATGATGGTGTTTCTTACCATTATTTTCTATAAATCTAATACAGTTTAATAAGAAATCAACCTATAAAACCCACAGGCCTAAAAATAAAGTGTTTGTCACGGTTCCGTTAAAAACAGACGGCGCTCTGGCGGCTCCTCTGTAGTGTCAAGATAAAAGAGGTTTTTGGACTCTTTGAGATAAAAATCCCCAATCTGGGCCAAAACCGTCGAACCCGAGCGGATGACGGTCCGTCACAGGAGAGAGAGAGAGAGAGAGAGAGAGAGAGAGAGAGAGAGAGAGAGAGAGAGCTGTCAGTCGGTGTCGTAGCCCAGGACCGGCCCCAACCAGCGCTCCACCTCACACACCGGCATCCGCTTCCGCTGCGCGTAATCCTCCACCTGAGTGAGAGAGAGTGTGTGTGTGTGTGAGAGAGTGAGTGTGTGAGAGAGTGAGTGTGTGAGAGAGAGAGAGAGAGTGTGTGAGAGAGTGAGTGTGTGAGAGAGAGAGAGAGAGAGTGTGTGTGAGAGAGAGAGAGAGAGAGAGTGTGTGTGAGAGAGTAAGTGTGTGAGAGAGAGAGAGAGTGAGTGTGAGAGAGTGAGTGTGTGAGAGAGAGTGAGTGAGTGAGTGTGTGAGAGAGAGTGAGTGAGTGAGTGTGTGAGAGAGAGTGAGTGAGTGAGTGTGTGTGTGTGTGTGAGAGAGAGAGAGACTCTTATTATATAATGCATTCTAAAAGTATTTTTAATGCATTATTTATGCTTTGTAACGCACCTTATAATGCATTGTGTGATCTCATTAATAAGTTATAATAGATATTCGTTCTATTTATTGAACACCTTTAGAAAGTACAATGCATTAAAACACAGGACAAACAACCCACTGCAGATGAACAAGGAATCTGAAAATATTATAATGCCTTTTAACTGTGGTTACAATTATTTATGAAAAGATACAATGCATTATAACGAACATTATGAATACCTGTATAATACATTAATTTAAAGTCCCCCTGTGGTGTAAATCCAGCTTTTAATGTTGTTTATGTGTCTATGTGGTGTTATTAATACGCTTTAATACAAACCATGTGTAAGTTCATAACTCGACAGCATTGCTGAGTATTTCCTCCTTAAAACTGCAGTGAACCAAAGACAGTCTCAAAAACACGCTTTGAAATCGCTGGTGTTTCTGACGTCACAAACTACCTTGTAACCAATCAGATCAACGTGTGATCGTCAACCAGTGGATCTCTGAGCTGAGGGAGTGAGTGGAGGCGGGGCTCATTTGCATATTCATAGAGCCGCGCATACTAAATGAGGCAAGGGTGTCGAGTTACATTCAAGATATTTGAATGTAAGAAAAAACGTTTAAATATGTCCTTTTGGTGATCAAAAATGAGTTTTAAGGGATTAATTGATTAACTTTAAGGAAAGTCTTACTAAAATAATAATAATTATTTAAATAAATAAATAAAATCTGGGAATATTTCACATGAACCAGATGGTCCGTCATTCAACAACTATCTGACGTTAGCCGTGAGCTTCATACCTGCTCTTTAGTGATTTTTCCCACAGCGAAATAACAGGATTTGGGGTTGGAGAAGTACAGGCCGGACACGGACGCGGCCGGAGTCATGGCCAGAGACTCGGTCAGAGCGATTCCTGCGGGAACATGAAGACACACGTCTGGACAGGGTCTTTCAGACTTCATCATCACAGGAACACATGAAAGCAGCCGATGTGTGAGTGAGCCGTCTGTGCAGTCTGAAGGACTGACCAATCACAGCCCAGGCCACGTCTACATTCATCCGGATACATCTGAAAACAGCGGTTTCACATTTATCCACTTGAAAAAGACGCGTTTTCAAACGAAACCGTATGAGTGTGGACGAGGCCTGAGCCAATGGGAGCGCAGCACTGATGCATCTCTGCGTCCCGTACCGGTTTTCTCCTGAATGTCGGCCAGTTTCCACATGGTGAGCTTCTCGGTGTGGTCGGGTTGGCTGGGATACCCTGCGGCCGGCCGGATGCCATCGTAGCGCAGCCGGTGGAGGTCAGAGGTCGACAGATCCTCCTCTCCGCTGTAACCCCACCAATCCCTGCGGACGCGAGCGTGCAGCTCCTCCGCGAACGCCTGCGAGAAACACACGCTCAGACGCTGCGCTGGAACTGGAGATCGCCAAACTAACAAAAACATTTCATTCATTTGAAGTGAATTATTCAATGACTCGCTCATAAAAGCGGAGTTCGACTCGCACCTGATGACTTCACTCGCTTCATCACTGGACGAGTCCGCGTTTCAAACCTCTTGAATGAATGATTCAATGACTCGCTCATAAAGACTTCAGTTGCAGCATACGCAATTCTGACTTTATAACACGCAATTCTGACTTTATAACACGCAATTCTGACTTGATAACACGCAATTGTGAGATAAAATGTAGAAATATAGAAGTTGACTATCATCATGAGGCTGAACGCACTGTGATTTTGAATGTTTACCTCAGCGAGTCGGTCCGCCAGCGCTTTGACCATGATGCTGTTGTAATCGTCGTTCTGCTGCTCAAACGCCCGGCTGAGTTCTTCCGCTCCGAACACGGACACTGCGAACAGACCCACGTAATCCTGAACGCCGCTGCCGCGAGGAGCCACGAAGTCCGACAGGCACAGGTACGGCTCCGAGCTCGCAGAGTCCTTCTCCGCCTGAGAACACATGTGGAAAACATCAGGACTGGAACACGTGATGCATGTGAGAGCAGAATGAGCTGTGATTGGTCTGTTTGATCTAAGCGGAAACCTTCCCCTCTCTCCTATCCAACACTGAAGAGACTCAAACTGCAGTTCATCCACTGGCCACTAGAGACTCAATCCCATAAACCCCCATGTTAAAATGCCCAACTTTACAGCAGAAAAAC
>NC_138238.1:658555-676055 GCF_964197995.2 Scardinius erythrophthalmus | reverse complement strand
ATCAATGACCCTAAGGACACACACACACACACACACACACACACACACACACACACACACACACACACACACACACACACACACACACACACACACACACACACACACACACACACACACACACACACACACACACACACACACACACACACAGCGTCGGGTTAGAATGACTGATGGCAGCGTTTACTCGTCTGACTTCAAACATCTGCTACAACTGAACGGCCACTAAATACAAATCATACGCCAGGAGCAGTGCTTAAACACACACACACACACACACACACTCACACTCACACACACACACACACACACACACTCACCTGAAGTTGTTGCATCCCAGCACGACTCCCACAATGTTCTTGCCGATATCATGAACGTCTCCCTTCACCGTGGCCAACAGAACCGTCCCCTGATACGGGTCCTGCAGAGCCAGCACACACACACACACACACACACACACACACACACACACACACACACACACACACAGTAACTGTCCCGTCATGCTCTCTGAGAATCAGACCTGTGATCATCATCAGGTTGTTCTTCATCACACACACTCACCGTGTCTTCATCAGATCCCGACATCATCTCCTGTCTCTCCTTCTCCATGAAGGGAATCAGATGCCCGACCGCTTTCTTCATCACACGCGCCGATTTGATCACCTGATGACACACACACACACACACACACACACACACACACACACACACACACACACACACCGGACCTGTGATGGACTCCACTACTGTCTCTGACTCTCACTCACTTTCCTCTATACCATAAAATAACTATTTTTGAATCCACATTTTTTCTTAAAGTAAAGAACATTTCAATAATCTAAAGAATTTTTGTCCACTATAAAGAACCTTTAGTTGCTCTGTAGAAGATGTTAAAGCTTCTTCATGAAGCTTTATTTTTAACCACTTGTAATAAAAAAGTTTTTTGTTATACAACTTATTTTATTTAGTTTTTTTCTCTCTCTCAGGTGTGTGAGGGTGTGTGTATCAGAGTGTGTAATCATGCCTTCGTTTGCTAGGCTTGGTAAATGTGTTTATACATGTATGAAGGGGTGTCACAATATATCGCAATACAAAAATGCAAAAATATGTATCGTGGATAGTGACAATATGTATTGTGTATAGTTCACCCAAAATAAAAATGAAAAAAAAACGAAAGTTTTCAGAGTTTCAGTGTCAGTTCTACATTAAACTACTATATAATGTTGAATATAATGTATAATAATGCAATGAGGGAATATATTTGTGTCCTGATAATGCCAGATATCCAGTAAAAGTGTCCTTCATTATTTTAAATATATCTAGTCAGTGACAGTGAAAGCATATTCATCTACAATAACTCAGTATTTTCAGCTTCAGAATCATGAATATTGTTATTCTGGCGTCTGTATTGTCCTGTATTGGGTTTCAGCACCAAGTCCAAGAATATTAATTTACACACACAATGTAAAACTAAATCTAGCATTTTAATCAACAGAACATTTTTTGTTAACCTTTTATCATGTGTCTTGGAGTATCGCAGTAATATTGTATCGCGAGTTCAGTGTCGCGAGTTCAGTGTCGTGACACGAGGGAATCGTTACACCTCTATATGTATGTTTTAATTATAAACTGTGATGCAGTTTGGGCAACAATGTTGCTATTAAATGTGAAGAAGTTGCTCCACGTCTTCGGCTTCTCTGCTGATGCAAGCGAGCTTATCAATATGAATTGATGCCATCATCTTCATCATCATCATCATCATCAGTGTTTCGTTGAGATGTGTGTGTCTCCGGTACCTGTGGTAAGAACATCTTCCCGGCCCCGAAAAGATCTCCGACCGTCTTCATGCCGTTCATGAGCGGCCCCTCGATCACATGCAGCGGCCGGGGATACCGGTCCGAGTGAAGACGCGCCTCCTCAGTGTCCTCCACCACATGCTTCTCTATTCCCTGAGAACACACACACACACAGCTTCATTATGTCCGGTCCATAGACTGTAAAAACATATGGGTGTTCCTGAAGCCCAAAGTGGGCGGAGCCGGCCGTCGCCATCTTGGCCGCGCGTCACTCCCGGATAAACGACAATGTGCGGTGAGGCGGATTAGCTGAGGTGACGTGACGCTAACAGACAGCAGACAAACGGCTAGCAGTGACATCAGCGGCAATCCACCTGTCACTCAAGTGGCCACGCCCTTAATTATGCAGAACTTTAAGGCTTAATATAATTTAAATGGATGAGTTATAAAATAATTCACCCCCCTCACAGTCGTCATGAAGGGCAACATCAGCGATATAGACCAAAACCACTTTTAGCACCAGACTGTAAACGTGTGTTTTTCTGCTGTAAAGTTGGGCATTTTAACATGGGGGTTTATGGGATTGAGTCTCTAGTGGCCAGTGGATGAACTGCAGTTTGAGTCTCTTCAGTGTTGGATAGGAGAGAGAGAGACGGGAAGGTTGCTGCTTAGTCTCTCTATCCTCTGATTGTGTGTTATGCGCAGTGAAAGGAAGTGTGTGTGTGTGTGTGTGTGTGTGTGGACTGACCTTGATGAGTGCGTACTCCAGCCGCTCCTCCACGCTGCCGCTCCTCCACTCATCCGTCTGAACAACCTTCTTTCCTCCTTTAGCGTTATTCTACACACAGCAGAACACCACAACATGAGGAACACAGACTGACACTTCGGTCCACAACAGTTCATGATCTCACAGTTGATCTCAGCGCTTTAACATGTTTCACGGGTGCATGAGCGCAGATCAATGAGGCAATCTGTCAGCTCCACAAGACACACAAACCCTGTGTTAATCGAAAGAAAAAACTTGGACAAAAAGATAGAGTCCAATATTTGGCGATGACACAGAATAATGAGAGATCTACAAGTCATTTAAAGGTGGGTCATTTTTGACCCAGATACCAACTTACGTCAAGGATTTTAAGCACAGCTCAAGGGTTACATCAACACACTCCATTAAAGTTTAAAGTACAAATTATTCCAATTAGAACGAAGCATGAAACACTTCTCAAGTAAGTCAAACGTTTTTGCACCAAACCAAATCCATTAGCATCAAGATCTGGGGCCGTGTGTATAAAGAAGCTCAGAGTAAACTTTATCTCAAGTGTGTCAAAATACTAAGATTGACGTAATTTTACTCTTATTCCTAAACTTAAGAATAAGATTCATAAAGGTTCCTAAGTGTTAAGACTAGGTCTCAGCTCTCAGTGCTGGAGAGGTCTCCTAGCCTAGTTAGGAGAAACAAGATGGCAGCAGCGAGGAGGAGACACAAACTTTCCAACGAACATATGAACTGGAGTTATGTACATGTATATGATGTTGTGTAGGCTATCTTATATTGACAGGCAGTTAAATAAACGATACAGGCTTGATCGTAAAGGTTTTAGTTTTGTAACTGACCTTGTAAGAAATGTACTAACTCCTCCCACTCTACTAATTAGTGCTCTGACTGCAGTGATGAAAAGAAATAATGACATTTTTACTCAAAGCACTACTATAACAATATGCTTACAAAATCTTTTTTACATTTTTAATAATCTTTGGATAAAGGGTGCAGATGTCAGTTGTCCCAGGCTGCTCAACACTTTAGGCCAGTACTGTGGCAGTTCATTGACTTCCCAACTGATCTTCAATCCATGCGGCAAAAGCAAGCCACTTTCATGAGGATTGCAAGCTTCACTCCAACTGTAAATGAGGAGACATACTATATCAATAGAAAATGATTCCGTAGCACTATTTAATTTTTAATTTATTTTACTTTTTAAAATAAATGTAAGTATTGAAATAAATGTTTCAGTGTCTTAATTAGGTGATTTTATTCTAATTACATTGGTGTCATGCTGCTGTGACCTCACCCTTGCAGGCTCACTATTGGCTGATTCAGAGGTTGAGGACGGCCATTTTGGGTTGACATCATTATAGTGATTAGTTTGCAGCACTTAAGAATCAGTCTCAGACTTTACTGTTGCTTTTAGCTTCTTTATAAAAGTCTCCTACTCTTAGAAAAGTGCTACTTTTTACTTAGAATTTTTTGACACTTAAAACAAAGCTTAGGACTATTCTTAAGAGCCTTTCAGAGAAGTTTTATACATACGGGTCTTTTTTGTTCAGAGGTGTCGGGTTATGGTTCTCGTTTAGGTTTAGAGCGGATGGTTCTGGTTCTGAGCGGATAGTTCTGGTTCTGAGCGGATAGTTCTGGTTCTGAGCGGATGGTTCTGGTTCTGGTTTAGATCAGATGGTACTGGTCTTGGGTTCTGGTTCTGGTTCTACAGTACCTGAGCGTACAGCAGGAGCTTCTCTGTGGCGTCTGGGTCTCGGTTCCAGATGATGTTCTCACAGAGCAGCAGGAGCTCTTTATCGATGTCGTCATACACCGGCAGATTACCAGCGTTCACAATCCCCATGTCCATGCCATCCTGCACACACACACACACACACACACACACACACGTTTACTGTTGCTCATGTGTTTGTACAAGGATAAACCTTCTTATCCACTAAATATCATGATCCCAGTTTCAGGACTGCAGTTCTAGGACACTAGTGTGTTTGTATGTATAACAGTTTTAACTGTAAACCACTGAGACTGAGCTGAGACTGAGACTGAGCTGAGACTGAGCTGAGACTGAGCTGAGACTGAGACTAAGCTGAGTTGAGCTGAGCTGAGACTGAGACTGAGCTGAGACTGAGACTGAGCTGAGACGAGACTGAGACTAAGCTGAGTTGAGTTGAGCTGAGCTGAGACTGAGCTGGACTGAGCTGAGACTGGACTGAGACTGAAACTGAGCTGAGACTGAGACCGAGATGAGACTGAGACTGAGCTGAGACTGAGCTGAGACTGAGCTGAGACTGAGACGAGCTGAGACTGAGCTGGACTGAGCTGAGACTGAGCTTAGACTGAGCTGAGACTGAGCTGAGACTGAGCTGAGACTGAGCTGAGACTGAGACGAGCTGAGACTGAGCTGGACTGAGCTGAGACTGAGCTTAGACTGAGCTGAGACTGAGACTGAGACGAGCTGGACTGAGCTGAGACTGAGCTGGACTGAGCTGAGACTGAGCTGGACTGAGCTGAGACTGAGCTGAGACTGAGCTGAGACTGAGCTGAGACTGAGCTGAGACTGAGCTGAGACTGAGCTGGACTGAGACTGAGCTGAGACTGAGCTGAGACTGAGCTGAGACTGAGCTGAGACTTTGCTGAGACTTTGCTGAGACTTTGCTGAGACTGAGCTGGACTGAGCTGGACTGAGCTGGACTGAGACTGAGACTGAGCTGGACTGAGCTGAGACTGAGCTGAGACTGAGCTGAGACTGAGCTGGACTGAGACTGAGACTGAACTGAGACTGAGCTGAGACTGAGCTGGACTGAGACTGAGCTGAGACTGAGCTGAGACTGAGCTGAGACTGAGCTGGACTGAGACTGAACTGAGACTGAACTGAGACTGAGCTGAGACTGAGCGAGACTGAGCTGAGACTGAGCTGAGACTGAGCTGGACTGAGCTGAGACTGAGCTGGACTGAGCTGAGACTGAGCTGGACTGAGACTGAACTGAGACTGAGCTGAGACTGAGACTGAGCTGGACTGAGACTCAGCTGGACTGAGCTGAGACTGAGCTGGACTGAGACTGAGCTGGACTGAGCTGGACTGAGACTGAGCTGGACTGAGACTGAGCTGGACTGAGCTGAGACTGAGCTGGACTGAGCTGAGACTGAGCTGGACTGAGACTGAGCTGGACTGAGACTGAGCTGGACTGAGACTGAGCTGTGACTGAGCTGAGACTGAGACTGAGCTGGACTGAGACTGAGCTGGACTGAGACTGAGCTGGACTGAGCTGAGACTGAGCTGGACAGAGACTGAGCTGAGACTGAGCTGGACAGAGACTGAGCTGAGACTGAGCTGAGACTAAGCTGAGACTGAGCTGAGACTGAGACCGAGATGAGACTGAGACTGAGCTGAGACTGAGCTGAGACTGAGACTGAGCTGAGACTGAGCTGAGACTGAGCTGGACTGAGCTGAGACTGAGCTTAGACTGAGCTGAGACTGAGCTTAGACTGAGCTGAGACTGAGCTGAGACTGAGCTGAGACTGAGCTGAGACTGAGCTGAGACTGAGCTGGACTGAGCTGAGACTGAGCTGAGACTGAGCTGAGACTGAGCTGAGACTGAGCTGAGACTGAGCTGAGACTGAGCTGAGACTGAGCTGGACTGAGCTGGACTGAGCTGAGACTGAGCTGAGACTGAGCTGGACTGAGACTGAACTGAGACTGAGCTGAGACTGAGCTGAGACTGAGCTGAGACTTTGCTGAGACTTTGCTGAGACTGAGCTGGACTGAGCTGGACTGAGCTGGACTGAGACTGAGACTGAGCTGGACTGAGCTGAGACTGAGCTGAGACTGAGCTGAGACTGAGCTGGACTGAGACTGAACTGAGACTGAGCTGAGACTGAGCTGGACTGAGACTGAGCTGGACTGAGCTGAGACTGAGCTGAGACTGAGCTGGACTGAGACTGAACTGAGACTGAGCTGAGACTGAGCGAGACTGAGCTGAGACTGAGCTGGACTGAGCTGAGACTGAGCTGAGACTGAGACTGAGCTGGACTGAGACTGAGCTGGACTGAGCTGAGACTGAGCTGGACTGAGACTGAGCTGGACTGAGACTGAGCTGGACTGAGCTGAGACTGAGCTGGACTGAGCTGAGACTGAGCTGGACTGAGACTGAGCTGTGACTGAGCTGAGACTGAGACTGAGCTGGACTGAGACTGAGCTGGACTGAGACTGAGACTGAGCTGGACAGAGACTGAGCTGAGACTGAGCTGGACTGAGCTGAGACTGAGCTGGACTGAGACTGAGACTGAACTGAGACTGAGCTGAGACTGAGCTGGACTGAGACTGAGCTGGACTGAGACTGAGACTGAACTGAGACTGAGCTGAGACTGAGCTGGACTGAGACTGAACTGAGACTGAGCTGAGACTGAGCGAGACTGAGCTGAGACTGAGCTGGACTGAGACTGAACTGAGACTGAGCTGAGACTGAGCTGGACTGAGACTGAACTGAGACTGAGCTGAGACTGAGCGAGACTGAGCTGAGACTGAGCTGAGACTGAGCTGGACTGAGACTGAACTGAGACTGAGCTGAGACTGAGCTGGACTGAGACTGAGCTGGACTGAGCTGAGACTGAGCTGGACTGAGACTGAACTGAGACTGAGCTGAGACTGAGCGAGACTGAGCTGAGACTGAGCTGAGACTGAGCTGGACTGAGACTGAGCTGGACTGAGACTGAGCTGGACTGAGCTGAGACTGAGCTGGACTGAGCTGAGACTGAGCTGAGACTGAGCTGAACTGAGACTGAGCCGAGACTGAGCGAGACTGAGCTGAGACTGAGCTGAGACTGAGCTGGACTGAGACTGAACTGAGACTGAGCTGAGACTGAGCTGGACTGAGACTGAGCTGGACTGAGACTGAGACTGAGCTGGACTGAGACTGAGCTGAGACTGAGCTGGACTGAGACTGAGCTGAGACTGAGCTGAGACTGAGCGAGACTGAGCTGAGACTGAGCTGGACTGAGACTGAGACTGAGCTGAGACTGAGCTGGACTGAGCTGAGACTGAGCTGGACTGAGCTGAGACTGACCTTGATGGCGTGGTAGAGAAACACTCCATGCATGGCTTCCCTGATGACCTCCATCCCTCTGAAGGAGAACGAGAGGTTGGAGAGGCCACCGCTGATCCTGGCGCCCGGCAGACTCTCCTACACACACACACACACACACACACACACACACACACACACACACACACACACACACACACATTTAACAATTTATGTCCACTTAAAATAAATGATTTACAGGAACATAAATATTATAGATGCAGTCAAATACATGTAGAGAATCATGGACCAGTAGCATAAACCTACCCATCTCACACACACACACACACACACACTAACACGACCCCTAAACCTACCCATATCTCACACACACACACACACACACACACACACACACACACACACACACACACACACACACACACACTAACACGACCCCTATACCTAACCATCACACACACACACACACACACACACACACACACACACACACACACTAACCTGACCCCTAAACCTACCCATCACACATTGAGTGTGAGACAGACCTTGATGCTCTGTGTGTGTGTGTGTGTGTGTGTGTGTGTAATGTGTGGACATGTTTTTCTACACCGGTGGGGACTTAAACCTGAATGCACACAGACTCATGGGGACTCGTGTCACCGTGGGGACCTAAATTGAGGTCCCCATGGGTACAAAAGCTTATAAATCATACAGAATTAGTTTTTTTGAAAATGTAAAAATGCAGATTGTCTCCTGTGATGGGCAGGTTTAGGGGTAGGGGCAGTGTAAGGGGATAGAATATACAGTTTGTACAGTATAAAAACCATTACGTCTATGGAGAGTCCTCACAAAGATAGTGCACCAGACATGTGTGTGTGTGTGTGTGTGTGTGTGTGTGTGTGTGTGAGTCTCTGTGTGTGTGTGTCTCTGAGTGTGTGTGTGCGCATGTGAGTGTGTGTGTGCGCGTGTGAGTCTCAGTGTGTGTGTCAGACCTTGATGCTGCGTGTGGCTCTAATGAAGTTGACGGCGTACATGCAGTGCTCCTCCATGCCGGTGCCGATGGTCAGTATGTTCGGGTCAAAGATGATGTCATTGGGGTTGAAGCCCGCCTTACTGATCAGGAGCTGATAGGCTCTCGCACAGATCCGCACCTTCTGATCCGTTTCAGTCGCCTGGACACACACACACACACACACACACACACACACACACACACACACACACAGATAGATTCACTTTTATGATGGATAGATGCACTTTTATGAACTTCAAACAGAAACAGCCATTCACTGCCATTATAAAGCTTGGAAGAGCCAGGGCATTTTTTAATATAACTCTGATTGTGTTCATCTGAGAGAAAAATGCCATACACACCTAGGATGGTGAGGAAATCATGGGCTAATTTTCATTTTTGGGTGAACTATCCCTTTAAAGAACTAGTTCACTCAGACTTTCTTTTTTGTGGAAAACACAAAGGAAGATACTTTGAGGAATGTCGTTTTTGTCCATATAATGAAAGTCAATGGGGTCCAAAAATGTTTGGTTCCCAACATTCATAAAAATTGGAATCAACACTAATTAAATCAACTCAAACAGTAATCTGCCAGTAACGCACCTGTCCTTCCTCATCGAAGGCCATGACAACCACGGCAGCGCCGTAGCGCCGGACCTGACGAGCTCGCCGCAGGAACTCCTCCTCGCCCTCCTTCAGGCTGATGCTGTTCACGATGCCTTTACCCTGACAGCACTTCAGACCCGCCTCGATCACAGCGAAGTTCGACGAGTCGATGCACAGCGGCACCTGCAGCAGAGGTCAGAGGTCAGCAGAGGTCAGCAGAGGTCATGGGTCATCGGTTCAGTTCCCGACAACATTTTACCAGCTCCTCAAAATTATCACATTTTCAGGAACACGAGTCACGTTTTTACATCGTATGAAATATGCAGAGACTTATATTATGTAATTAACATCAAGCACGCAAAAACAATAGATTACGTTTATTTGTGTAGAGCATTTCCCACAATCCACTAGTTTCAGTTTAGCTTTAAATACATTAGTTTAGGCTCGACGTTTATAATATCTGGAAGCTTGTTTCTGCCACGGAATAAATGTTGCTTTTAATGAATGCCACTGTAATTTCTGTTCCTATTCTTCACACTGATATGGAGCTTGATGTGAGTGTGTGTGTGTGTGTGTGTGTGTGTGTGTGTGTGTGTTAGCTGGACCTTGGCGATGTCGGGCTCAGAGGAGATCAGGTTACAGAAGCGGGTCATCGCAGCGGATCCGTCCAGCATTCCCTCGTCCATGTTGATGTCCAGAACCTGAGCGCCCATCTCCACCTGAGCTTTAGCGATGCTCAGCGCATCCTGAGAGAGAGAGAGAGAGAGAGAGAGAGAGAGAGAGAGAGAGAGAGAGACCCTTCGTTATTTCTTAAAGTTACACATCAACCTTCTTTATTCATTACAAACAATGTAACAATATTTAATTATAAAAGAATATCTGTTTTCTAATTAATTTGTGCAGGGTCTCCAGTGACCCGAGGAATGTAATAGTGCAACAATTGAATCTCTGATGACTCAATAAGTGAAATTCAGCTTTATTCCTCAGGGTGGCGCTGTCTGATACACATTTTGAGCTGGTGAACATGAGCAGATGCTGGATGTACTGGAGAAATGAGCTCTGATGAGGACAGTGATGATGATGATGATGGGGAAAGCATCTGATCAAACTGATCAAAAAGGTAACGAAACAAGCTTTAATTTATTCTTTTGTTTAAAGTATCAGGAGTTTGATACGGCCGTTCAAGATCATCTGTGTTCGAGATCATCTGTGTTCGAGATCATCTGTGTTCGAGATCATCTGTGTTCGAGATCATCTGTGTTCGAGATCATCTGTGTTCGAGATCATCTGTGTTCGAGATCATCTGTGTTCGAGATCTTCTGTGTTCGAGATCTTCTGTGTTCGAGATCTTCTGTGTTCGAGATCTTCTGTGTTCGAGATCATCTGTGTTCCAGATCATCTGTGTTCCAGATCATCTGTGTTCCAGATCATCTGTGTTCCAGATCATCTGTGTTCCAGATCATCTGTGTTCCAGATCATCTGTGTTCGAGATCATCTGTGTTCGAGATCATCTGTGTTCCAGATCATCTGTGTTCCAGATCATCTGTGTTCCAGATCATCTGTGTTCCAGATCATCTGTGTTCCAGATCATCTGTGTTCCAGATCATCTGTGTTCCAGATAATCTGTGTTCCAGATCATCTGTGTTCGAGATCATCTGTGTTCGAGATCATCTGTGTTCGAGATCATCTGTGTTCGAGATCATCTGTGTTTGAGATCATCTGTGTTCGAGATCATCTGTGTTCCAGATCATCTGTGTTCCAGATCATCTGTGTTCCAGATCATCTGTGTTCGAGATCATCTGTGTTCGAGATCATCTGTGTTTGCTGTGTTCCAGATCATCTGTGTTCCAGATCATCTGTGTTCGAGATCATCTGTGTTCGAGATCATCTGTGTTCCAGATCATCTGTGTTCCAGATCATCTGTGTTCCAGATCATCTGTGTTCCAGATCATCTGTGTTCCAGATCATCTGTGTTCGAGATCATCTGTGTTCGAGATCATCTGTGTTCCAGATCATCTGTGTTCCAGATCATCTGTGTTCCAGATAATCTGTGTTCCAGATCATCTGTGTTCGAGATCATCTGTGTTCCAGATCATCTGTGTTCGAGATCATCTGTGTTCGAGATCATCTGTGTTTGCTGTGTTAGAGATCATCTGTGTTCGAGATCATCTGTGTTCCAGATCATCTGTGTTCCAGATCATCTGTGTTCCAGATCATCTGTGTTTGCTGTGTTCGAGATCATCTGTGTTCGAGATCATCTGTGTTCGAGATCATCTGTGTTCCAGATCATCTGTGTTCCAGATCATCTGTGTTTGCTGTGTTCGAGATCATCTGTGTTCGAGATCATCTGTGTTCCAGATCATCTGTGTTCCAGATCATCTGTGTTCCAGATCATCTGTGTTCCAGATCATCTGTGTTTGCTGTGTTCGAGATCATCTGTGTTCGAGATCTTCTGTGTTCGAGATCATCTGTGTTCGAGATCATCTGTGTTCGAGATCATCTGTGTTCCAGATCATCTGTGTTCCAGATCATCTGTGTTTGCTGTGTTCGAGATCTTCTGTGTTCGAGATCTTCTGTGTTCGAGATCATCTGTGTTCGAGATCATCTGTGTTCCAGATCATCTGTGTTTGCTGTGTTAGAGATCTTCTGTGTTCGAGATCTTCTGTGTTCGAGATCATCTGTGTTCCAGATCATCTGTGTTCGAGATCATCTGTGTTCGAGATCATCTGTGTTCGAGATCTTCTGTGTTCGAGATCTTCTGTGTTCGAGATCTTCTGTGTTCGAGATCATCTGTGTTCCAGATCATCTGTGTTCCAGATCATCTGTGTTCCAGATCATCTGTGTTTGCTGTGTTCGAGATCTTCTGTGTTCGAGATCATCTATGTTCGAGATCATCTGTGTTCGAGATCATCTGTGTTCGAGATCATCTGTGTTCGAGATCATCTGTGTTCGAGATCATCTGTGTTCCAGATCATCTGTGTTCCAGATCATCTGTGTTTGCTGTGTTCGAGATCTTCTGTGTTCGAGATCTTCTGTGTTCGAGATCATCTGTGTTCGAGATCATCTGTGTTCCAGATCATCTGTGTTTGCTGTGTTAGAGATCTTCTGTGTTCGAGATCTTCTGTGTTCGAGATCATCTGTGTTCCAGATCATCTGTGTTCGAGATCATCTGTGTTCGAGATCATCTGTGTTCGAGATCTTCTGTGTTCGAGATCTTCTGTGTTCGAGATCTTCTGTGTTCGAGATCATCTGTGTTCCAGATCATCTGTGTTCCAGATCATCTGTGTTCCAGATCATCTGTGTTTGCTGTGTTCGAGATCTTCTGTGTTCGAGATCATCTATGTTCGAGATCATCTGTGTTCGAGATCATCTGTGTTCGAGATCATCTGTGTTCGAGATCTTCTGTGTTCGAGATCATCTGTGTTCGAGATCATCTGTGTTCGAGATCATCTGTGTTCGAGATCATCTGTGTTTGCTGTGTTAGAGATCGGGTCACTGAAGACCCCATGCTGAATCATTCATGCATTTAAGGGTTAATGTTCCGTGAATGTTCGCCAGGACAGTGGATTTGATTGCATGTTATATTTTAAGGCTGATATCAATAAATCATACCTCATATTGTCCCGCCATGATGAGCTTGGCAAACCTGCGCGATCCGGCGACGTTGCAGCGCTCACCGATGTTCACGAAGTTTGTGTACGGGCCGATCCTGAACGGCTCCAGACCTGAGCCACACACACGTCACATATGGAGAGTGAGAGTGTGTATGAGTGTGTGTGTGTGTGTGTGTGTGTGTGTGTGTATATGTGTGTGAGTGTATATACGTGAGTGTGTATGTGCGTGAGTGTGTGTGTGTGTGTGTGTGTGTGTGTATGTGTGTGAGTGCGTGCGTGCGTGCATACGTGTATGTGTGTGCGTGTGTGTGTGCATACGTGTATATGTGTGTGCGTGTGTGTCACCCGGTGGCTGTTTTTGGTCAAGCGCCTGAACAAAATCTCACAGAAACTTTAAATTCGGAACACAACTTGGTTAGAAATGTGGCTTTACTTTTATAGCAATTTTAGAATACAAATTATTTTGTAATATATATATATATATATATATATATATATATATATATATATATATATATAAAATAAAAACATCTAGTTCAGTGCATTTGCTTTACAATAAACCTAAACCTCTGTAACTTTTTTTACACTTTCATTTTCTGAAGTGCAATAATCTGCTGAGCGTCTGTATTCCAAAGCATTCGTGAATTGCAAGCATTTAAGTTTAATTTTAACAGGTTAATAATCAATAATTCAAGTTAATAATTCCAGAGGAGTTTCAGACGCACCTGACAGAAGCATATAATCACTGAACACGTCTGTGGGAGGAACTCTGGGTTTAACATGACGCACGCTTTCAGCAATCGCCCTGAAAAACACACACACACACACTTTAGTTCAGCGATCTCAACACTAGCACACACTCTGACGTCAGTATGAATCTCTCACACACACCGGATGTGATCGGGTGTCGTTCCGCAGCAGCCGCCAACAATATTCACCAAACCGTCCACAGCGAACTCCTGCGGGAATATAGTGTGTGTGTGTCATGAGAAACTCCACGGACACACACACACACACGCACGCACGCACACACACACACACACACACACATCAGTGTATCGCTACTTTACCTTTAAATGTGACGCTGTGACCTCGGGCGTCTCGTCGTAGCCTCCGAATGTGTTGGGAAGCCCTGAAAACACAGATCAGAGACGCAGCACGCTGTAAACATATGCAGTGCTGAACAATTATCATTTCAAACTGTCGTCAGAAACGTCCAGTTAATAATTCCATATTTCATCATAGGGCTGCACGATTTTGAGAAAAAACCTAATTGCGGTTTTTCTGACAAATATTGCGATTGCGGTGCGATTTTCGATTTTTTTGGTTTTATTTATTTTAAAGCTTAAAACTGTACTTTTTATGTAATTTATGTAATAAATATAACCTTATTGTAAAGTGTTACTGATTAGTTATACACCGATTCAGACGTCTCCTGAGTTCACTGTTGGAAAGATCAGTTGTTTTAACCATTCATTAAAATGAATCGGTTCAAAGGAGTCATTAGTTCGCGAATTGGACGTGTCATGCGCGTTGTGTGATTATCCCAGCAGTTAGGACATGGACATCCAAGATTTCTGTCAACACAGAAAACATTTCATCACTGGATATTTTTTTCGTTTAATTAAAGAGTTTTTTTTTTTGTCAGTTAAATGTCCGGAACGCTTTTGAGTTCAATTTATTTAGCACAATTCACACCCAGCGGTAATTCAGGGGGAAAAAAAATCTCCGAATGATCCACATGAAACTTTGGTCTTCCGACCTTTTACCACCGTGTCGATTTATTTTGTGCGAGGGAGAGAGAGCAAGACAGCGCTTAGTTTGGAGACTGTGAAGTCTTGTTTACTTTCGCCAGGCTCCGAAGAGAGAGAGAGAGAGAGAGAGAGAGAGAATGCGCGCGCGCGCGACCGGCTCTCTCTCTGCTCGTTCTGTTAAACATGCGCCCTGTCACTCACAAGCGCAGCAGTTCATCTACATTACTCACCGATCAAATAATACTTTGGCGGGACAAAAATTCACTTTGGCGGGCGCTAAAACAAGTTCAATGCAGAAAATTCATGCGTGAATTTAACTTAGTAGGCTACATGACCATGCACTCGCACAAATGCGACCACATAAAATTTTAACTCGCACATTCTCAAAAAATGGTCGCATATTTCGGCCATTTCTGCGCAGTTACAAGCTTTTTCTATTGGCACAATTCGAGGTAGCCTACACGTTGTGTGTTAGCTGCTTTGCTGCTGACAGAAATACGGTGCACTGCATACAACCTTGTAACTTTCCATTGCCATTTCTAATTGGCCAGCAAGCCAGGAACGCGAGATTCGACCATTTTGATTGGCTAATAGGTTTGTCACTCAAATGTCAGAGGTGGGGGAAAAAACCTCAGACTCCTGAGGTTAGGTTATTGCGGGAGTTAAAACCTCAATATCGATGCGATAAAGGTTAATCGTGCAGCCCTATTTCATCATAACATTGAATATATACACTACCAGTCAAAAGTTTTGGATTGGTAAGATTTATGTTTTTAATAGAAGTCTCTTCTGCTCACCAAGGCTGTTTTTATTTGATTAAAAATAAAAACACAGTAATATTGTGAAATATTATGTATTTGACTGGTAGTGTGTGTATCCAGCGTTATTCATCAACAGTGGTGTGTGTGTGTGTGTGTGTGTGTGTGTGTGTGACTCACCAGCGTTCGGGTAACAGATGACGAACGCTCCTGTGCTCTTCCCTATGGCCTCGATGAAGGGCCGCATCTCACTGGCTCCCAGAGCGCAGTTCAGACCGATACTGGAACACACAGAATATCAGAGAACACACACACATCAGAGGATCTGAGAGGAACAAACACTTCACTGAAGAGAGACTGAAGACGAGGAGAGGATGAAGATGAAGACGAGGAGATGATGAAGATGAAGATGAGGAGAGGATGAAGATGAAGATTCTCACCACAGTGGTTGAGCGTGAGACATGCTGATGACGAATGCCTCGCCCGTCTGACCTGAGAGTGTGCGGCCACTCTTATCCACGATAGTGCCTGAGATCTGCACACACACACACGTGTGTTTCATGATATTAGTTAATGATATTTTCATTGGCCTAATAAACAAACAAACACTCTCACTCACACTCACTCTCTCACACTCACACTCACTCTCACTCTCACACTCACTCTCACTCTCACTCTCACTCTCACACTCACTCTCACACTCACTTACTCACACTCACTTACTCACACTCACTTACTCACACTCACTTACTCACACTCACTTACTCACACTCACTTACTCACACTCACTTACTCACACTCACTTACTCACACTCACTCTCACTCTCACACTCACACTCACTCTCACACTCACACTCACACTCACACTCACACTCACTCTCACACTCACTCTCACACTCTCACTCACTCTCTCACACTCACACTCACTCTCTCACTCTCACACTCACACTGGCCCTCATTTATCAATCTTGCGTAGAAACGGGCGTATATATTGGCGTAAGATTATGCTTACACTCCTCTCATCGCCTGATTTATGAAGCTGTGCGTACCTTTGAAATTCTGGTGTACGCAATACCTGCCCTTGATAAATGCCGCGGCTGAAATCGATCGTCATTAGAATAACACGCCCCTATATATTCAAGTCTCCGCTCCCCCCACGCCCTCATTTTACGCCATGGACACACGGAAGACGGCAAATTAAAGAGAAACTTCTTTGAGAAAGAGAAAGCGAAACCAGGGAAGTGGAAAGAAACAAAATTGATTTCTAGATTTTTATTATTAATGACGCTTATTGTTATTTAGAAGAAGAATGTCGTTATTATTATTTGTATTATTATTATTATTTAAAAGAAGAAGAATGGCATTTTTATTGTTTTGTCAGTCTGAATTATTTTTTTGGTCATTGAAAGCCTTTCATTACTAAACCCAATCCGTGCATACCTGCCGGGCCTAACCCTGGCCTAACCATCGTTTCAAAGAATAGTACAACGGCGAGCGCGTCGAGTATAAACGCCTCGTCCGTTTGGGGAGGTGCGCGCGCAGTCTGCGGAGACTCGCGCTGCGGAGCCAGGCGAAAGTATAAACAAGGCTTGAAACGTCAGGTAAAGCGCACAGGCTTGCAACTTAAGGAATACATATGCCTACAATTCAAATGATTTGGTAAAGTCACACAAATTAAACATTGAAGTCCATGTTGCACAAAAATAAACATTGAAGTTTATAATTACTATGTTTTTTTTTTTTTTACAGTGGGTCATAATATATCATATCTTTTATTTTGTCAGTGCGTTTTGTGGTGTTAGGAATTGTTTTTCTGCGCATTCCCGCACTCAAAACGTGCGTACACCACCTCCTGAGCAGGTGTAGGATTTGAGCGTGCCGTACGCCAAAGTCCATATTGATAAATCTCAAAGTCACCGTGGTTTTGGGTGTACGCCCGGTGTACGCTGGAAATTTGGTGTACGCACTTTTGATAAATGAGGGCCACTCACTCTCACACTCACACTCACTCTCACACTCACTCTCACACTCACTCTCACACTCACTCTCACACTCACTCTCACACTCACTCTCACACTCACTCTCACACTCACTCTCACACTCACTCTCACACTCACTCTCACACTCACACTCTCACACT
>NC_138238.1:637500-650855 GCF_964197995.2 Scardinius erythrophthalmus | reverse complement strand
ACACCCCACTCACCCACACCTCACTCCCGCCTCAACACCCACACTCACCACTCACCACCCTCACCCTCCACACCCACTCCCACACTCCCCTCACTCTCCACACTCACTCTCCCACTCACCTCACCTCCCACACCCACACTCACACTCACACTCACCCCACTCACACTCCCACACTCACACACACTCACCACCACTCCCTCACTCCACACACTCACACTCACTCTCCCACACTCACTCACACACACACACTCACCTCACTCTCTCACACTCACTCTCTCACACCTCTCTCTCTCCTCTCACTCTCACACTCACACTCACTCTCACACTCACTCTCACACTCACTCTCTCACACTCACCTCCCACTCTCTCACACACTCACACACTCACTCTCACACTCACTCTCACACTCACACTCACACTCACTCTCACACTCACTCTCACACTCACACTCACTCTCACACTCACTCTCACACTCACTCTCACTCTCACACTCACACTCACACTCACTCTCACACTCACTCTCACTCTCACTCTCACTCTCACACTCACTCTCACTCTCACTCACTCACTCACTCTCACACTCACTCACTCTCACACTCACTCTCACACTCACTCTCTCACACTCACTCTCTCACACTCACTCTCACTCTCTCACACTCACTTCTCACACTCACTCTCTCACACTCACTCTCTCACACTCACACTCACACTCTCACACTCACACTCTCACACTCACACTCACTCTCACTCTCACACTCACAACTCACTCTCACACACTCTCACACTCACACTCACTCTCACACTCACTCTCACACTCACTCTCACACTCACACTCACTCTCACTCTCACACTCACACTCACACTCACACTCACACTCACACTCACTCTCTCACACTCACTCTCACACTCACTCTCACACTCACTCTCTCACTCTCACACTCACTCTCATACTCACTCTCACTCTCACTCTCACACTCACACTCACTCTCACTCTCACACTCACTCTCACACTCACTCACACTCACTCTACACTCACTCTCCTCACACTCACTCTCACACTCACTCTCACTCTCACACTCACTCTCACACTCACACTCACTCTCACACTCACACTCACTCTCACTCTCTCACACTCACACTCACACTCACTCTCTCACACTCACTCTCACACTCACACTCACTCTCTCACACTCACTCTCTCTCACACTCACTCTCTCTCTCTCTCACACTCACTCTCACACTCACTCTCTCACACTCACACTCACTCTCACACTCACACTCACTCTCTCACACTCACTCTCTCACACTGACACTCACACTCACTCTCTCACACTCACTCTCACTCTCTCACACTCACACTCACTCTCTCACACTCACACTCACTCTCTCACACTCACACTCACTCTCTCACACTCACTCTCTCACTCACTCTCACACTCACTCTCACTCTCACACTCACTCTCACACTCACTCTCACTCTCACACTCACACTCACACTCACTCTCACTCTCACTCTCACACTCACTCTCACTCTCACTCTCACTCTCACTCTCACACTCACTCTCACTCTCACACTCACACTCACACTCACACTCACACTCACTCTCACACTCACTCTCTCACACTCACACTCACTCTCTCACACTCACTCTCACACTCACTCTCACACTCACTCTCACACTCACTCTCACACTCACACTCACTCTCACACTCACTCTCACACTCACACTCACACTCACTCTCACACTCACTCTCACACTCACTCTCGCTCTCACACTCACTCTCACACTCACACTCACACCACCACTCTCACTCTCACCTCACACTCACACTCACTCTCACACTCACTCTCCACACTCACTCTCCACACTCACTCACTCTCACACTCACACTCACTCTCACTCTCACTCTCACTCTCACACCACTCACCTCTCACACTCACTCTCACACTCACACTCACTCTCACTCTCACACTCACACTCACTCTCACTCTCACACTCACTCCACTCTCACTCTCACACACTCACTCACTCCACTCACTCTCACCTCACACTCACTCTCACTCTCACTCTCACACTCACTCTCACTCTCACACTCACACTCACTCTCACTCTCACACTCACACACTCACTCTCACTCTCACACTCACACCTCACACTCACTCTCACACTCACACACTCACTCTCACACTCACCTCTCACACTCACTCTCCACTCACTCTCACTCTCACACTCACTCTCACACTCACACTCACTCTCACACTCACACTCACACTCACTCTCACACTCACTCTCACACTCACTCTCACTCTCACTCTCACTCTCACACTCACTCTCACACTCACTCTCACACTCACACTCACTCTCACTCTCACACTCACACTCACACTCACTCTCACACTCACACTCACTCTCACTCTCACTCTCACACTCACACTCACTCTCACACTCACACTCACTCTCACTCTCACTCTCACACTCACTCTCACACTCACTCTCACACTCACTCTCACACTCACTCTCACTCTCACACTCACACTCACTCTCACTCTCACACTCACACACTCACACTCTCACTCTCACTCTCACACTCACTCTCACACTCACACTCACTCACACTCACTCTCACTTTCACACTCACTTCTCACACTCACTTAACCCACTCACACTCACTCTCTCACACTCACTCTCTCACACTCACACTCACTCTCACACTCACTCTCACTCCTCTCACACTCACTCTCACACTCACTCTCACACTCACTCTCACACTCTCACTCACACTCACTCTCACACTCACTCTCACTCTCACTCTCACACTCACTCTCACTCTCACACTCACTCTCACTCTCACTCTCACACTCACTCTCACACTCACTCTCACACTCACTCTCACACTCACTCTCACACTCACTCTCACACTCACTCTCACACTCACTCTCACTCTCACTCTCACACTCACACTCACTCTCACTCTCACACTCACACTCACTCTCACTCTCTCACACTCACTCTCTCACACTCACACTCACTCTCACTCTCTCAAACTCACTCTCTCACACTCACTCTCTCACACTCACTCTCTCACACTCACTCTCTCACACTCACTCTCTCACACTCACTCTCACACTCACTCTCACACTCACTCTCACACTCACTCTCACACTCACACTCACTCCACTCCTCACACTCACTCTCACACTCACACTCACACTCACTCTCACACTCACTCTCTCACTCACTCTCTCACTCACACTCACTCTCACTCTCACACTCACACTCACTCTCACTCTCACACTCACTCTCACACTCACTCTCACTCTCTCACACTCACTCTCACTCTCACACTCACTCTCACTCTCACACTCACTCTCACTCTCTCACACTCACTCTCTCACACTCACACTCACTCTCACTCTCTCAAACTCACTCTCTCAAACTCACTCTCTCACACTCACTCTCTCAAACTCACTCTCTCACACTCACTCTCTCACACTCACTCTCTCACACTCACTCTCTCACACTCACTCTCTCACACTCACTCTCTCACACTCACACTCTCACACTCACTCTCACACTCACTCTCACACTCACACTCACACTCACTCTCACACTCACTCTCACACTCACTCTCACACTCACTCTCACACTCACTCTCACACTCACTCTCACACTCACACTCACTCTCACACTCACACTCACTCTCACACTCACACTCACACTCACTCTCTCACACTCACTCTCTCACACACTCACTCTCACACTCACACTCACTCTCACACTCACTCTCACACTCACACTCACACTCACTCTCACACTCTCACTCTCACACTCTCACTCTCACACTCACTCTCACACTCACTCTCACTCTCACTCTCACTCTCACACTCACTCTCACACTCACTCTCACACTCACTCTCACTCTCACTCTCACTCTCACTCTCACACTCACTCTCACTCTCACACTCACTCTCACACTCACTCTCACACTCACTCACTCTCACACTCGCACTCACACTCTCACTCTCACTCTCACACTCACTCTCACACTCACTCTCACACTCACACTCACACTCACACTCACTCTCACACTCACTCTCACACTCACTCTCACTCTCACTCTCACACTCACTCTCACACTCACACTCACTCTCACACTCACTCTCACACTCACTCTCACACTCACTCTCACACTCACTCTCACACTCACTCTCACACTCACTCTCACTCTCACTCTCACACTCACTCTCACTCTCACACTCACTCTCACACTCACTCTCACACTCACTCACTCTCACACTCGCACTCACACTCACACTCTCACTCTCACACTCACTCTCACACTCACTCTCACACTCACTCTCACACTAACTCACTCTCACACTCTACACTCTCACACTCACTCTCTCACCCTAACTCTCTCACACTCACACTCACTCTCTCACACTCACACTCACTCTCACACTCACTCTCACACTCACTCTCACACTCACTCTCACACTCACACTCACACTCACTCTCACACTCACACTCACTCTCACACTCACTCTCACACTCACTCTCACTCTCACACTCACACTCTCACTCTCACACTCACACTCACTCTCACACTCACTCTCACACTCACTCTCACACTCTCACACTCACACTCTCACTCTCACTCTCACACTCACACTCACTCACACTCACACTCACACTCACTCTCACACTCACTTTCTCCCACTCACACTCACTCTCTCACACTCACTCTCTCACACTCACTCTCACACTCACTCTCACACTCACTCTCACACTCACTCTCACACTCACTCTCACTCTCACTCTCACACTCACACTCACACTCACACTCACACTCACACTCACTCTCACTCTCACACTCACTCTCACACTCACTCTCACTCTCTCACACTCACTCTCACTCTCACACTCACTCTCACTCTCACACTCACTCTCACTCTCTCACACTCACACTCACTCTCACTCTCTCAAACTCACTCTCTCACACTCACTCTCTCACACTCACTCTCTCACACTCACTCTCTCACACTCACACTCACACACTCACTCTCACACTCACTCTCACACTCACTCTCACACTCACTCTCACACTCACTCTCACACTCACTCTCACTCTCACTCTCACACTCACTCTCACACTCACTCTCACACTCACTCTCACACTCACTCTCACACTCACTCTCACACTCACTCTCACACTCACACTCACACTCACTCTCTCACACTCACTCTCTCACACACTCACTCTCACACTCACACTCACTCTCACACTCACTCTCACACTCACTCTCACACTCACACTCACTCTCACTCTCACACTCTCACTCTCACTCTCACACTCACACTCACTCTCACTCTCACTCTCACACTCACTCTCACACTCACTCTCACTCTCACACTCACTCTCACACTCACTCTCACACTCACTCTCACACTCACACTCACACTCACTCTCACACTCACTCTCACACTCACTCTCACACTCACTCTCACACTCACTCTCACACTCACTCTCACACTCACTCTCACACTCACTCACTCTCACACTCACACTCTCACTCTCTCACTCTCACTCTCACACTCACTCTCACACTCACTCTCACACTCACTCTCACACTCACTCTCACACTAACTCACTCTCACACTCACACTCTCACTCTCACACTCACTCTCTCACTCTCACTCTCTCACACTCACTCTCTCACACTCACACTCACTCTCTCACACTCACACTCACTCACTCTCACACTCACACTCACTCACACTCACTCTCACACTCACACTCACTCTCACACTCACACTCACTCTCACACTCACTCTCACACTCACTCTCACTCTCACACTCACACTCTCACTCTCACACTCACACACTCTCACACTCACACTCTCACTCTCACTCTCACACTCACACTCACTCACACTCACACTCACACTCACTCTCACTCTCACACTCACTTTCTCCCACTCACACTCACTCTCTCACACTCACTCTCACACTCACTCTCACACTCACTCTCACACTCACTCTCACACTCACTCTCACACTCACTCTCACACTCACTCTCACACTCACTCTCACACTCACTCTCACACTCACACTCACTCTCACTCTCACTTTCTCACACTCACACTCACTCTCACTCTCACACTCACACTCACTCTCACACTCACTCTCACACTCACTCTCACTCTCACACTCACACTCACACTCACTCACACTCACTCTCACACTCACTCTCACACTCACTCTCACACTCACTCTCACACTCACACTCACTCTCACACTCACACTCACTCTCACACTCACTCTCACACTCACTCTCACACTCACTCTCACACTCACTCTCACACTCACTCTCACACTCACTCTCACACTCACTCTCACACTCACTCTCACACTCACACTCACTCACACTCACACTCACTCTCACACTCACTCTCACACTCACTCTCACACTCACTCTCACACTCACTCTCACACTCACTCTCACACTCACTCTCACACTCACTCTCACACTCACACTCACTCACTCACTCTCACACTCACTCTCACACTCACTCTCACACTCACTCTCACACTCACTCTCACACTCACTCTCACACTCACTCTCACACTCACTCTCACACTCACTCTCACACTCACTCTCACACTCACTCTCACACTCACTCTCACACTCACACTCTCTCTCACACTCACTCTCACACTCACTCTCACTCTCACACTCACTCTCACACTCACTCTCACTCTCACTCTCACACTCACTCTCACACTCTCTCTCACACTCACTCTCACTCTCACACTCACTCTCACACTCACTCTCACTCTCACACTCACTCTCACACTCACTCTCACACTCACTCTCACATTCACTCTCACACTCACTCTCACTCTCACTGTGAGAAACAGGTGGGAAGATAGGTACAGTGAGTGACTTACTAACACCGGTCGGGGTTCATAACTCTCCTCAAACAGTCTGTCGATGGCAAATAAAGCCGCCTGATAGAAAAACACATCAGTAAATGTTAATACTGAAATAATACACAAAAAAACCAACCAGAAGAACCCAAATAATTCCTTCTACACATCTAATATCTAAACATACATTGAAATGTAAGCGCTGGTATTTTCCGCTGTGATGTCATGCACTTATACTTTGCATTAATTTAATTCACCATTAATTTAGTACTGCTATTAATAATCTATATCAGTGGTTCTTCAACCTAAGCAGATATGCGTCAGGTGTGCGTCAGGTGTGCGTCAGGTGTGCGTCAGGTGTGCGTCAGGTGTGCGTAGGGGCGGAAAATTTCCGGTAAATTTCCGGAAAGTTTCCGGTAAATTTCCATGGGAAGTTAAGCTGGGGAATTTCGGAAATATTCATTACCACGGCAACCGCTTGCGCGTCCACTCTGAAAGTAACTGTACACATAAGTGACGGATAGATACATTATTTAAGGTTATTTCTATTCGTTAGAATATTGATATATGAACTTGTTGTCAAGTAAGCCCCGTTGCGAGCATGTGTGTCTCTAAACTTTCAGTGTGCTGCACTGCTCTAGTTGACTTCTGCGCCTTCCCCTCCGAAAATATCACGTTAATTTTGAAAACGTAATTCCTTTTGTGGATCCTCTTGGTCTTTCTTCATGTTTCTTTGACAAATATCAGTGTCTCAGTCTCACACAAGCTGCATGTGAGTTAACCACGCCTACTTATTTACATGTTGCGGTATACACGGAATAAAAAAATCTGTTACCGTTGACATTTTCTTCCCGTGGTAACGATATATACCGTCATACCGCCCAGCCCTACTTATGTGGTAAATAAAGTTATGCTAGCTTATTTAGTATCTAACTTATCAGCTTGCTATCTACTAGATGAATACATTTGTATGTGATATTTGCAATTTAAACATTTAATAAATATATTTCCCCATAAAAAAATCTGTTACCGTTGACATTTTCTTCCCGTGGTAACGATATATACCGTCATACCGCCCAGCCCTACTTATGTGGTAAATAAAGTTATGCTAGCTTATTTAGTATCTAACTTATCAGCTTGCTATCTACTAGATGAATACATTTGTATGTGATATTTGCAATTTAAACATTTAATAAATATATTTCCCCATAAAAAAATCTGTTACCGTTGACATTTTCTTCCCGTGGTAACGATATATACCGTCATACCGCCCAGCCCTACTTATGTGGTAAATAAAGTTATGCTAGCTTATTTAGTATCTAACTTATCAGCTTGCTATCTACTAGATGAATACATTTGTATGTGATATTTGCAATTTAAACATTTAATAAATATATTTCCCCATAATATCATCAAAACTTACTTCACTTTGTTTAGTCCACAGGCTCAAATGTGTGCCTTCAATAGTCTTGTGCTTTGGGCTTCTGTACATGTGATGGAGGCATGCACAGTGCCAGTGGGGGGTGTGGTCTCAATCGCCATGCAGTAAGCAGTGTGCAGTGTGCATGTGATTGAGGAATGGCATGGATATTCAAGTGTATTTGAATGGCATCTGTTTGTTTTAGTCAAGATTATGCTAAAATATACTTTCCTCAACTATATTTAAGTTCCTTATGAAGAGCCAACCCTCAACTTTGAAAATTCCCAGTTTATTCCCGTTTATTCCCATAAATTCCTGTTAATTCCCTTAAATTCCCATTAATTCCCATGGAAAGTTTCCATCTTTGAAAATTCCCATAATTTTGCAACCCTAGGTGTGCGTCAGACGTGTGTCAGACGTGCGTCAGACGTGTGTCAGACGTGCGTCAGGTGTGCGTCAGACGTGTGTCAGACGTGCGTCAGGTGTGCGTCAGACGTGTGTCAGACGTGCGTCAGGTGTGCGTCAGACGTGTGTCAGACGTGCGTCAGGTGTGCGTCAGACGTGTGTCAGGTGTGCGTCAGGTCCTTGTACCTTTGCATTAGCCGTATCAAAAATGGTTTCCACCAGCAGAACATCCGCACCTCCATCCAGCAAACCCTTCACCTGCTCCTCATACGCCTCCACCAGCTCATCGAACGCTGAACACACACACACACACACACACACACACACACACACACACGTCATGCGTGACGAACAGCAGCACACGTTCATTACTTACGACGTGTAAGCACTTACGGTCTTACTGATGTAACCCTAACACTGAACACACACAAACAAACAAACAAACACACACACACACACACACACACACACACACACACACACACACACACACACACACACACACACACACACGCGACGTACAGCAGCACATGTTCATCACTCTCTCTCAGTCTTACTGATGTTCCTGTAGTCGGGTCTCTCCACTGACGGCGACACAGACACACACACACACACACACACACACACACACACACACACACACACACACACACACACAGAGACACACACAGTCTTACTGATGTTCCTGTAGTCGGGTCTCTCCACTGACGGCGACACAGACACACACACACACACACACACACACACACACACACACACACACACACACACACACACACACACACACACACACACACACACACACACACACACACACACACACACACACACACACACACACTTACTGATGTTCCTGTAGTCGGGTCTCTCCACTGACGGTGACACAGACAGTGTTTTATTGGTGGGACCCAAAGCTCCCGCGACAAACCGCTTACAACCTGCCAACGACAACAACACCGTCACGAACGCTACGAACGTCACGCTACGATCAGATGAAGAGAGACTGACGTGTGTGTGTGACCTGTTTGAGCTGTGACATCATCAGCCGCTCTCCGGGCCAGTGCAGCAGACGCTTTATTCAGCCGATACGCCTGACACACAACAACACACACGTTACTGACTCGACAAATCATGCTTTATCACTTAAAGTGTTTTAAGTGCTTTATCAGTTTTGCTATATTAACACTTGCTAATGCTAATCTTCACATGCATCTCAAGTCCAACACACTGTAATGTCCTCATAATCTGCACTGCAGCGTCAGCTCTTTCCTCTCAGTGTCTGAAACACTTCCATCACACATTCAGTGTCTAAGCTCCGCCTCTCTGAGAGCTGCTCTGCTCTGATTGGTCAGAAAGCAAACGCTCATTATCATATCTGAATCTCAGCTCTTGATCACAGTGATACGAACAGTGACGATGGCGTGGGTTTTACCGTATCAATCTCAGAAAACAGCGTCTTCTCCACACGAACAACACGAACCAAACTCTCCAGTCTCAGATACACTACAGTGTTTGAGGGCGGGGCTAAGAGACGCTGTTCAGCCAATCAGGACCACAGGCTGGCATTATGCTAATTAGCTACAATTCTGCACAGGTTCAGCGGGAAGTGAGACTGAATTACTGATGATTCATTTCAGTTCAGAATCAATTCTTTCTTTTAGGAGAGAAAAACTCCATTTATCTCTGATCTTTGAAATGTTGCAGAGCTCTTACACTCACGAACACATGAACGGGAATCTCTCATCAGGGTTAAACCCTAACTCTAACTCAACACTTAATAAAGCAAACGTTCACCAGATCCTCGAGGCCGTAGTCTTGCTGAGCGATGCTGGTGCTGCTGAAGGTGTTCGTCTCGATGAGGTCCGCGCCGGCCTCCAGATACTCCTGCACACACACACACACACACACACACACACACACACACGCCGTGAGAAACTAGTGCAATAAAGCTCGTGTATAAACGTGTGTACGCCACTTCCCACGCATGAGTTATGATCTATAATAACACACTTGACTGAAGGATGTGTGAGTACACCTGTAAGTAACTCTGATCCTGCGTACGAACATCTGGAGATAAAGCAGTTTAACGACACCGATGATGATCTGAGCGAAACCACTTTAATATTCATTATGAGTCCTAATCATAAACACAGTGAGGTTCACAATAACAGTTTAAACACATTAACGAATGATTTAAACTCCGTTTTACATCTGATATACACATGTAGATTAAATACGTCATTCTCATTAATGGAGTTAAGCACTTAAATTACTTCAAATTATTACAGAGAAGTTACAACATGTTTTATATTCTAATAAATAGCAATATTAGTAGTGTAAGCGCTGCTGTCGAACACGTGTCCTGAGGCGTGTGTGTGTGTGAGTGTTTGCTCAGCGCATGATAACAGCAGAACTCACACTCTGAGGGAATATCTACACACAGATAATGATCAATAATGCACAATAAGGCCTCTCTGTGTCCATTAAATATATAAAGCAATTAAAAACACGATTTGGCCAGTGGAGAAGATTAAGAAAAACTTTCTCTGAAATGTATTTTATACAATTTGATTTATTTATTCAAAAGCAAGGCGAGGATCGGCTACTAAATGATTCTTCTCAATGTAATGTGACGCACATCCGTATCTCATATTTTCCTAATGTTTTGTACCATTAATATGCATATGCAAATGATATGTAGATGAGGATAAGCATAGTAAAATGAGGCGTTGTAAGCTCATATGTGGTTATTTCGGGGAGGAGACGCGTGTGAACACAATCTTCCTCTGACTGGGTTAATAAAGGGAGTTGTGCGCAGGTTCTGGCGTTCGCACGGGTTTATAAGTCTGAATATTATTAGCCATACGACATTTTGGGGTTTTGGGGTCAGAGACACTCTTAGTGCGGATCCTACGCACAGCTTTATAAATGAGACACACACACACACACACACACACACACACACACACACACACACACACACACAGACCTTGTGGATGCTGTAGATGACGTCCGGTTGAGTGATGCTCAGCAGGTCATTATTGCCCTTCAGACTCTTGGGATGACCTTTGAACTCTTGACCTCTGAAATCTTCCTCTTCCAGGTTCCTCTGCTGGATCATCGTTCCCATTCCACCGTCCAGAACCAGAATCCTCTGGAGCAGGAGCTGCTCGAGTTCATCCCGGAGAGACGGCGCTCTTCCTGCTCACACACACACACACACACACACACACACACACACACACACACACACACACACACAAGTCAGCTTTATTTCTGTAATGCTTTATACGACAGACTATTTCAAAGAAGCTTCACAGTAATAAAGAGGACAATAACAGAATCAATAATGAAACTCTACAGAACAAAGTTGATTCAACTCAATATAATTTAATGTTAATTCAATTCAGTTCAGTGACTGTTTTATAACAATTAAACAATTTATACAATTTGACAATTTAAATTATAAGTCAGTCCGTGTTTGAAATGTTTAAAATAATCTTTAGAGAATTTTGAGCAAAAACATGGTTAATTTAAATGCAGAAATTGTGCATTGATCACATGATCTGCTGGTGTATCGATCGGGCTGATGATGTCACTGCACACATGCACTGCTGTGCGCGCACACAATCAATCAGTTTGTTACACAAGAGATCAAACAGAGCGTGAGATGCATTAAACTGATCAACACATCTTCATTTCTCTCTCATCTCAGAGCTCGATCACAGATCACACACTACATTAACAATACACTTATCATCTGCATAAATCAGACAGATGTTGACAGCTTCCAGCTGATGCAGAAGAAGCGCGTGCACGAATCACCTGTTGCATCAGAACCGAGCCGAACTTACCGGCTGTCGAACCGCGGTGTATCGTCGGCGGCATCGGGCCGAAGGAAGTCCCGCAACACTGGGAGTGAGCGCGCGTGATCGCGGTGCCGTGAGCTCGGGCCGGCGGAGTTCCGGAGACACTGGCAAACTTTCTTTTGTGAAACTTCTGTGCAACACGTGTAGGACAGTCGCGCATGCGCAGCCTGACAAGTCTGACACTGCTGCGCATGCGCACCTCCTTCCGTTGTGCAACGATCACTTCTCTATTAACTAGAGCATAGCTTTATGTAGGTATGTAAATACATATTTGCATAAATGTAAATATTTAAAACCAGTATATATCTATATAAAGGTATTTATTCTTCATAACGACTGTTTCGACATTAATGTCTCTAAGCAGGAAAAGGAGAATGAGAAAAGCAGGTTGTTAAACTTCTATAACTGGTTGAATATGATCTGATAGAATATGGTGTGATTCTCACACACTCGTCAGTCTCAGTTTGAACTTTAACCCTCAGTGTGGGAATCAGCTTATGGGTAAAGTTCAGTACACACACACACACACACACACACACACACACACACACACACACACACACACACAACACACATTCTAACACAAAAACTCTCTCACGCACACTCTCACTCACACACTCCCACACACACTTTCTCTCTCTCTCACACACACACACACACACACACACACACACACACACACACACACACACACACACACACACACAGACTCACTCTCACATACTCTC
>NC_138238.1:615000-625000 GCF_964197995.2 Scardinius erythrophthalmus | reverse complement strand
CTGACGACTTATAGGCCTCGACCGCCGACAGGTCGCCTTCGACCACACCTGCACGCACACACACACACACACACACGATGGTTAACTGCTGATCGTGTCTTAGATGATGCTTCACGAGAGCTTCTCCATTAGGGACCGGCTGTAGGGAAATGTTCATTAGAGTAATGATGATGTGTTATGAGGATAACATGTGTAGGGCAGCGTCTGGAGAGGTCAGTCACAGATCTGCACATGTCAGACCGACCCAGAACACGAGCTGCTCACTGACACACACACTCACAGGGTTCGGATGCTTCTGAATCAGAGTAAAGGTCACTGTCACATGTGTGTGTGTGTGTGTGTGTGTGTGTGTGTACGTGTTTACTTGCTGTTGTGCAATGATATTAATAACAGTGTCTCAATCATTTCAGTGATTCAGCTGTTAGAGTGACACTAAAGTGTTTGGTAATATATACATTTATGTGATATAACCAATATTTAATATCTGTTATATTTGTTTTTATGCACAATGGTCACTACACCTAATCACATTATAATATACATTATGAATATTTTATTTGGGAATGCATGAACTGATCAAACATGTGCCTTGAATGCAATGCAAGTTAATTTGGATAAAAGCATCTGGCAAATGCATAAACATAAATGTGATAATAATAAAGCAGAGCCGAACTACACTGCATTCTGACTGAGAGTAAGAAGTCAGTCGCTGCAACACTGGCATTATCAGCGCCGCTACAACTCACTTTATCCACGTCAGGTCGTCGAACGCTGAATGACACGAGTCACGAGAATCAGTGCAAACAAAAGACAATGAAGCTCCGCACGTGACATCATCATCACAATGACATCATCACTGCGTGGAAATACAAATGCAAGTGTGTTTTGCCAGTTTCAGCCCGACTATGTTTCTTTTTCTCGTCCTGCGCCGCGCTGTTTAAATAGCAAATGCATTTGAGCCCATCTGTGGCCCATGGGCGGCTGGTCTGAGAACGAGTGTGTGTTCAGGAGCGTTGTGGGAGCGCTGCTGTTTAGAGGAACTGAAGTGGACTGAGCCGCTGACCCACTGAACCGCTCTGAAGTCAACGGCAGTATTTCTTTTGTTATTTAGAGAGCGCCTATAGGCGGGTCCACAACGCCGTACACTCTGCTTATTATACACACACACACTCTGCTTATTACACACACACACACACACACACACACTCTGCTTATAACACACACACAGGGACGCGCAGCAGCACACAAACATGCCAAATATTAATAATAAAAGGATTACAATGTAAAAGATTATTATTGTGTACATAAAGATATGGTTGAATCCGGCTTGTCCCGTATACGGTCTCGCTTTAACCTCACACACACACACACACACACACACACACACACACACACACACACACAGCTTTAATCTTGTGCACGAGCAGATCCAGAATGGCAGACTCTCTGATTGTTTTTTTGCATTACGCCCAAAACACACCCATTATTCGTTAAAAGAATAGAGACGACGCTTTTAGACCAGCGCCGGGAGCGCCGACCATTTTTCCCATCGTTAAACTAGCAAAAGTGGACTCGGACGCCCTAAGTGCACTTCAGACCCTGCGCTTAGATCGTTACACTAGGGCCGTGAGACAGAACCCCCAGAACCCCAAGAGCGTGAGGAGACACTCACCAGCGCAGGCGTTGAGGAACAGCCAGTCTGCTTTCCTCATGCGGTTCTTGATCTGCTTGAGCTTCTTGAAGTCCAGCTCTCTCTCGTCTCTCCCGCTCTGAGCTCCGGCGGCGAACTCGATCTGCAGCTCTGCCTCGCGTGCGGATGAGCTGGGCGAGTGCCGCCGCGCCCCGCTACACACCCCCCGCGCGCGTCTGCGCTCCGCCTCGTTGATCACGGCGGAGAGCTCGTTGATCTCGTCCGGCTCGGCGGGCTGGCAGTCGTTGGGTCTGGGCTGGGCGCACACCACGCAGCGAGCGGATTTGGGCCAGTTCTCGTACGAGCAGCCCGAGCAGGTCCAGCACTGCACTCGCGTGTTGAGGCGGTTCCGGTCGTTGTACTCCTCGCACGGGTCTGGCGCGGGCCGGCCGGTACCGGACGGTGGCTCTGAGGCCCGGAGGCTTCGGCACTGAGTACAGCGCACCGATCTGGGCCAGTTCAGGAACGTGCACACCTGACACGACCACTTCCCACTGGGCTCCACGGACTGGGCCGACCGGACCCGGGGCCGGGCGCTGGAGTCGGGACAGATGAGAACCGGGTCCCACGGGTGTCCCGCGGTCGGGTCGGCCCGGCCCGGGAACGGGTCCGCTGTGATGATGGTTGTGCTGGGTTTCTGCGCCCGACACATGGTGCATTTAATAGCAGACGGCCAGTTTTCATACGTGCAGTACTCACACGACCACTTCACACACAGCTCTGTCATGATGGATCAGCACACACACACACACACACACACACACACTCACTCGCGCACACACACACACACACACACACTCACTCACTCACTCAACACACACTCACATCAGAGTCACACATTGAGGCGGAGACAGAAATCTGTAAACACAAAATAAAACGAGACATGTCAAAAAATACAGAACAGGAAGTGACATAACAGATGACAGTACTGATGTTATTAATGACAGTATTAATGTTATCTCAGTGCTGATGTTATTAATGACAGTATTAATGTTATCTCAGTGCTGATGTTGTTAATGACAGTATTAATGTTATATCAGCACTGATGTTGTTAATGACAGTATTAATGTTATCTCAGCACTGATGTTGTTAATGACAGTATTAATGTTATCTCAGTGCTGATGTTATTAATGACAGTATTAATGTTATCTCAGCGCTGATGTTGTTAATGACAGTATTAATGTTATCTCAGTGCTGATGTTATTAATGACAGTATTAATGTTATCTCAGTGCTGATGTTGTTAATGACAGTATTAATGTTATCTCAGTGCTGATGTTGTTAATGACAGTATTAATGTTATCTCAGTGCTGATGTTATTAATGACAGTATTAATGTTATCTCAGTGCTGATGTTATTAATGACAGTATTAATGTTATCTCAGCGCTGATGTTATTAATGACAGTATTAATGTTATCTCAGTGCTGATGTTATTAATGACAGTATTAATGTTATATCAGTCCTGATGTTATTAATGACAGTATTAATGTTATCTCAGCGCTGATGTTATTAATGACAGTATTAATGTTATCTCAGTGCTGATGTTGTTAATGACAGTATTAATGTTATCTCAGCGCTGATGTTATTAATGACAGTATTAATGTTATCTCAGTGCTGATGTTATTAATGACAGTATTAATGTTATCTCAGTGCTGATGTTATTAATGACAGTATTAATGTTATCTCAGTGCTGATGTTGTTAATGACAGTATTAATGTTATCTCAGTGCTGATGTTGTTAATGACAGTATTAATGTTATATCAATGCTGATGTTATTAATGACAGTATTAATGTTATCTCAGTGCTGATGTTGTTAATGACAGTATTAATGTTATCTCAGTGCTGATGTTGTTAATGACAGTATTAATGTTATCTCAGTGCTGATGTTATTAATGACAGTATTAATGTTATCTCAGTGCTGATGTTATTAATGACAGTATTAATGTTATCTCAGTGCTGATGTTATTAATGACAGTATTAATGTTATCTCAGTGCTGATGTTGTTAATGAAAGTATTAATGTTATCTCAGTGCTGATGTTGTTAATGACAGTATTAATGTTATCTCAGTACTGATGTTATTAATGACAGTATTAATGTTATCTCAGTGCTGATGTTATTAATGACAGTATTATGTTATATCAGTGCTGATGTTATTAATGACAGTATTAATGTTATCTCAGTGCTGATGTTATTAATGACAGTATTAATGTTATCTCAGTACTGATGTTATTAATGACAGTATTAATGTTATCTCAGTGCTGATGTTATTAATGACAGTATTATGTTATATCAGTACTGATGTTATTAATGACAGTATTAATGTTATCTCAGTGCTGATGTTATTAATGACAGTATTAATGTTATCTCAGCACTGATGTTATTAATGACAGTATTAATGTTATCTCAGCACTGATGTTATTAATGACAGTATTAATGTTATCTCAGTGCTGATGTTATTAATGACAGTATTAATGTTATCTCAGTGCTGATGTTATTAATGACAGTATTAATGTTATCTCAGTGCTGATGTTGTTAATGACAGTATTAATGTTATCTCAGTACTGATGTTGTTAATGACAGTATTAATGTTATCTCAGCGCTGATGTTATTAATGACAGTATTAATGTTATCTCAGTACTGATGTTGTTAATGACAGTATTAATGTTATCTCAGTGCTGATGTTATTAATGACAGTATTAATGTTATCTCAGTACTGATGTTGTTAATGACAGTATTAATGTTATCTCAGCGCTGATGTTATTAATGACAGTATTAATGTTATCTCAGTACTAATGTTGTTAATGACAGTATTAATGTTATCTCAGTGCTGATGTTATTAATGACAGTATTAATGTTATCTCAGTACTGATGTTGTTAATGACAGTATTAATGTTATCTCAGTGCTGATGTTATTAATGACAGTATTAATGTTATCTCAGTGCTGTTGTTGTTAATGACAGTATTAATGTTATCTCAGTGCTGATGTTATTAATGACAGTATTAATGTTATCTCAGTGCTGATGTTGTTAATGACAGTATTAATGTTATCTCAGTGCTGATGTTATTAATGACAGTATTAATGTTATCTCAGTGCTGATGTTATTAATGACAGTATTAATGATATCTCAGTGCTGATGTTATTAATGACAATATTAATGTTATCTCAGTGCTGATGTTATTAATGACAGTATTAATGATATCTCAGTGCTGATGTTAATGACAGTATTAATGTTATCTCAGTGCTGATGTTATCTCAGTGCTGATGTTATTAATGACAGTATTAATGTTATCTCAGTACTGATGTTATCTCAGTGCTGATGTTATTAATGACAGTATTAATGTTATCTCAGTGCTGATGTTATCTCAGTGCTGATGTTATTAATGACAGTATTAATGTTATATCAGTGCTGATGTTATTAATGACAGTATTAATGTTATCTCAGTGCTGATGTTATTAATGACAGTATTAATGTTATCTCAGCGCTGATGTTATTAATGACAGTATTAATGTTATCTCAGCGCTGATGTTATTAATGACAGTATTAATGTTATCTCAGTGCTGATGTTATTAATGACAGTATTAATGTTATCTCAGTGCTGATGTTATTAATGACAGTATTAATGTTATCTCAGCGCTGATGTTATTAATGACAGTATTAATGTTATCTCAGTGCTGATGTTATTAATGACAGTATTAATGTTATATCAGTCCTGATGTTATTAATGACAGTATTAATGTTATCTCAGCGCTGATGTTATTAATGACAGTATTAATGTTATCTCAGTGCTGATGTTATTAATGACAGTATTAATGTTATCTCAGCGCTGATGTTATTAATGACAGTATTAATGTTATCTCAGTGCTGATGTTATTAATGACAGTATTAATGTTATCTCAGCGCTGATGTTATTAATGACAGTATTAATGTTATCTCAGTGCTGATGTTATTAATGACAGTATTAATGTTATCTCAGCGCTGATGTTATTAATGACAGTATTAATGTTATCTCAGTGCTGATGTTATTAATGACAGTATTAATGTTATCTCAGTGCTGATGTTATTAATGACAGTATTAATGTTATCTCAGCGCTGATGTTATTAATGACAGTATTAATGTTATCTCAGCGCTGATGTTATTAATGACAGTATTAATGTTATCTCAGTGCTGATGTTATTAATGACAGTATTAATGTTATATCAGTCCTGATGTTATTAATGACAGTATTAATGTTATCTCAGCGCTGATGTTATTAATGACAGTATTAATGTTATCTCAGTGCTGATGTTATTAATGACAGTATTAATGTTATCTCAGTGCTGATGTTATTAATGACAGTATTAATGTTATCTCAGCGCTGATGTTATTAATGACAGTATTAATGTTATCTCAGTGCTGATGTTATTAATGACAGTATTAATGTTATCTCAGCGCTGATGTTATTAATGACAGTATTAATGTTATCTCAGTGCTGATGTTATTAATGACAGTATTAATGTTATCTCAGCGCTGATGTTATTAATGACAGTATTAATGTTATCTCAGTGCTGATGTTATTAATGACAGTATTAATGTTATCTCAGTGCTGATGTTATTAATGACAGTATTAATGTTATATCAGTGCTGATGTTATTAATGACAGTATTAATGTTATCTCAGCGCTGATGTTATTAATGACAGTATTAATGTTATCTCAGTGCTGATGTTATTAATGACAGTATTAATGTTATCTCAGCGCTGATGTTATTAATGACAGTATTAATGTTATCTCAGCGCTGATGTTATTAATGACAGTATTAATGTTATATCACAGCACTGACAGTGTTAATATCTACTGACACTCTTATGTCACAGTTCAGTTTTTATTACTGATATCTCGCAGCACTGACTGTGTTAATCTTATAATTATTGACACTCGTCCCGCACACCACACTCAGAGACACTCTTGTTTGTATTTAAGTCACATTAATACTCCGGCAGACGCGTATAAATGCTAAAACATGTAAATACTCACATCGCTCCGCGCGCGACTCCTCATTAATGACACTTAAATCACCTCAGTCAGTCTTTACTGTTGTTATTCGAACTCCATTGCGTTGTTTATTCTCCGAGCTCTATATTAATCGTTGAATGTTTTTAAATCGATGAATACTGAATCTAAGCTCTGAATGTTGATTTAAATGCGGATTTAATGGCGGCGCTGACAAAATAAAAACGACCAGCGTCTTGCGCAGCGTCACGAGCACGTGACCGAACGCACAGCTGCCGATTGGACGAATCCACACCATGTGAAAACCAACCCTAGAATGACAAATTCGTTTTTTATTTTCATTTTATTTGTGTTTTCATTTATTTTTAGGCAATATTTTATGTAAAGTCAAGCTATAAAATACGTAGAATCGTGTAATAAATTACTTTAAAATGAATATGGTCGTTACTTGTTGTCCATATTAAAAAAAACGTAATACAACACCAAGGCATCCAAGAAAAAATATGAACACCAAACAAGGGTGTTGATCATTTAAAAATACCCCACACAACACAACAAAAACCTGAATGTGATTTGCAATTCGACACGCCCCTCTGCGTGACGTCATCCCAACATGGCGGCCTACTTGAACAGGTTGCACCACATTTCCCTGCACGTCTCTAACGTGGATAAAGTTGTTCATGAGCTCGTGTCCCGGTTCCAGTTTAATGTGTTTGCAGCCAGACTGACAGGCCGAGCGACGCAGCTCGCGCTCCGCAGGGGATCGGCCGTGTTCGTGGTCAACGAGAGACCGAACGAGCCGGTGACCGGACCTCAGTCACGTGCCTGGAGCTCCGTCACCGCGCGAGACCACCAGGACCTGAGATGTCTATACGGGGCGCATGCGCACTACCCGGTGGACACCGTGAGTAACGTGTGTTTCGAGGTGGAGTGCGTGGAGCGCGCGTCGCGGGCGTTACGGGATCAGGGTCTCTGCGAGTTCCTCCAGCCGCCCACCGAGGTCCGCGATGCCCGCGGGCGGGTCTGCTTCTCCGTGCTCCGGTCCGCGGCGGGGAACGTGTGCCACACACTCCTCGACTGCTCCCGGTACCGGGGTCTGTTCCTGCCGGGCTTCAGTGCGGTCGAGCCGGGCTCGCGGACCGCGGAGCGCGCGCACTGTCCCATCAGCCACTTCGACCACATCACGTACGCGTGTCCCCGGGGCAGCACCGCTCACATCACCCGCTGGTACCAGCAGAACCTCGGCTTCCAGAGGTTCTTCATCGACAGGTATCAGCATCCTCCTCATCCTCATCCTCATCCTCATCCAGACTCCTGCTAGTGCTGACACACACATCTCTATTGCTGTTACACCTGGAGCTCTAATGCAGATGTTTGGGTTTGATTCCCAGGGAATGCATGAGCTGATCCAGTGTACAGGCACTGAATGCACTGCGAGGTGAAAGAGTCAAACTGTAGAGTTGCAACGCCAAGGTCAGGGGTCAGGGGTCACGGGTTTGAATCGTGTAGCTTGAATACAGTGCAAGTCAGTGATGCGCGGGTTGATCCAAAATGAGCGGTTACGAGTCATCCAAAAATATTTTTAATGATATTCGGGTCGCGGTCGGTCGGGTCGTTTGAAATAAAGATGCCAATTAAACCTTTGTAATTTATAGTACTAGACACAATTTTCTATGAAATACATAGGTCTACACTACTGGCTGCAGCTCAGTCTGCGGGTCGAGATGGAGGCGGCAGGAGTAAAGGTGAAGACTGGGGAGTGGAAGCTCCGCAAATACATAAATAGAAAGAGCAAAGTGTGGGAGACATTTGCCGAAATAATGGAAGATGATGACCAAAGTGCTGGCTTTGTCATGTGTACTTCTTGCGATGCTATTTACACATTTGATAACCACAAAACTGGCACGGCGCCAGGATTCCAGTTTTGGATAAGCCAGACCAATTGTGGATGGGCCTTAAATTAAAAACGTAAAAAAAAAAAAAAAAAAAAGTTATCCAATCACTGCCTAACCTAATAAAAAAATATTGACTAATATAGCCTACTGTTATATTAACTGTGCGTTTACATAATATAGATTTTAATAGCTTGATGCTCTTTAAATATTTTGTTGCATTGTAAAAAGTTTCGGTGCATTGGACGGACCGATCCGCGATCGCTCTCCGTGGCTCTGACCAAAGAAGAGCGCTTTGGAATCTCCATTACCAGTGCCGCTGCTAGCCATTTTGGTGCCCTAAGCATAATTCCTTTATGATGCCCCCCACCCCGACCCCGAGAAAAAAAACGTTTGTTTTTGCCAGTTTGACTTTTTATTACCAAACATATAACTCAATACCAATAACACAATGGCAGCACCACAGTATAAAATTTAAGAACACTAAAAAGAGAAAGTAAAATCTTCACAGCTTTGCTGACTTTGTAAACATATGTAGAATAGCCAACACACACTACACATTTGAAAGTGCAAACTTTTTTTCAGTAAACAGAATAGCAAAATAAAAAAAAACTATCAAAATAATCCAGACATGTTTTTCCCAAATTCAATGTCACTTTGAATAAATTACATTTATTAGACAAAATATTCAAACAAAGAATCTCATACGAGAAAAAAATTATAAACATTTAAAACTGAAAGCATGGCAGCCAAGGAGTTCTCCCCCTTTATTCCTTATTTATCAACTATTTGATAAATATAATATAATATAAAAGCATAATAGAATGAGGTGCAATAATGCACACAATTAAACAGTATTGTTTGCTTTACATCATTCATATTGACATTTTATATTTTTTATATATTTAACAGGAATTGTTAGCCTACCATGTGCACTGCACTGACTGCTAACGGTAACTGTTACTGAGAAAGTATTAACCACCGTCACGTCAAAATAAACCATAAACTACTGCTCAATATCTAAAGAAAGATAGTAAAGAAAGTAACAGCTAGCTGGCGTCAGTTATTTGTAAAACGGGTAGTGTTTAACAGTAAAATCTCAATTTAGCTTGCACCGAAGTTATAAGTTATAATAACATAGTTTGCTAACATTAACGTCAGCAAGTTCGAGGCGCGTTAGCAGCAGCACATTTCCCTTATTTAAGAATGATTAAACATGGACTTACCTGCAAGTGATGCACGGGCATCATCTCGCAGTTTCTTCTTCTTTCTTTGCTCATCCTAACTTCTGCTGTCTTTTAGGGGCCATTTCCAAAAAAGTTGCCTACTGTCTGTCTGTCAAACTTCGTTCGCGTTCGTCCTTCGCAAAGGCGCCTGCGCGAACAAACGGCACGGACCATCCAAAGCGGGGGGCGGTACTTTCTAGACT
>NC_138238.1:602500-605000 GCF_964197995.2 Scardinius erythrophthalmus | reverse complement strand
CACTCCGCTGAGCTCAGACACACACACACACTCCGCTGAGCTCAGACACACACACACAAACTCCGCTGAGCTCAGACACACACACACACACACACTCCGCTGAGCTCAGACACACACACACACACACACACACTCCGCTGACATCAGACACACACACACACACTCCGCTGACATCAGACACACACACACACACTCCGCTGAGCTCAGACACACACACACACTCCGCTGAGCTCAGACACACACACACACACTCCGCTGACATCAGACACACACACACACACACTCCGCTGAGCTCAGACACACACACACACTCCGCTGAGCTCAGACACACACACACACTCCGCTGAGCTCACACACACACACACACACTCCGCTGAGCTCAGACACACACACACACACACTCAGACACACACACACACTCCGCTGACATCAGACACACACACACACACACACACTCCGCTGACATCAGACACACACACACACACACACTCCGCTGACATCAGACACACACACACACACACTCCGCTGAGCTCACACACACACACACACACACACTCCGCTGAGCTCAGACACACACACACACTCAGACACACACACACACTCCGCTGACATCAGACACACACACACACACACACACTCCGCTGACATCAGACACACACACACACACTCCGCTGACATCAGACACACACACACACACTCCGCTGACATCAGACACACACACACACACACACTCCGCTGAGCTCACACACACACACACACACTCCGCTGAGCTCAGACACACACACACACACTCCGCTGACATCAGACACACACACACACACACTCCGCTGAGCTCAGACACACACACACACACACACACACTCCGCTGACATCAGACACACACACACACACACTCCGCTGACATCAGACACACACACACACTCCGCTGACATCAGACACACACACACACACACACTCCGCTGAGCTCAGACACACACACACACTCCGCTGAGCTCAGACACACACACACACTCCGCTGACACACTCCGCTGAGCTCAGACACACACACACACACTCCGCTGAGCTCAGACACACACACACACACTCCGCTGAGCTCAGACACACACACACACACTCCGCTGAGCTCAGACACACACACACACACTCCGCTGAGCTCAGACACACACACACACTCCGCTGAGCTCAGACACACACACAAACACTCCGCTGAGCTCAGACACACACACACACACACACTCCGCTGAGCTCAGACACACACACACACACACACACACACACACACTCCGCTGACATCAGACACACACACACACACACACTCCGCTGACATCAGACACACACACACACTCCGCTGACATCAGACACACACACACACACTCCGCTGAGCTCAGACACACACACACACTCCGCTGAGCTCAGACACACACACACACACTCCGCTGACATCAGACACACACACACACACACTCCGCTGAGCTCAGACACACACACACACTCCGCTGAGCTCAGACACACACACACACACACACTCCGCTGAGCTCAGACACACACACACACACACACACACACACACACACACACTCAGACACACACACACACACTCCGCTGACATCAGACACACACACACACAGACACACACACACTCCGCTGACATCAGACACACACACACACTCCGCTGACATCAGACACACACACACACTCCGCTGACATCAGACACACACACACACTCCGCTGACATCAGACACACACACACACACTCCGCTGAGCTCAGACACACACACACACTCCGCTGAGCTCAGACACACACACACACACTCCGCTGAGCTCAGACACACACACACACACACTCCGCTGAGCTCAGACACACACACACACACTCCGCTGACATCAGACACACACACACACACTCCGCTGAGCTCAGACACACACACACACACTCCGCTGACATCAGACACACACACACACTCCGCTGACATCAGACACACACACACACACTCCGCTGACATCAGACACACACACTCAGACACACACTCCGCTGACATCAGACACACACACACACTCTGCTGAGCTCAGACACACACACACACTCCGCTGACATCAGATACACACACACACACACACACACATTCAGACACACACACACACTCCGCTGACATCAGACACACACACACACACACACACACACTCCGCTGACATCAGACACACACACACATTCCGCTGACATCAGACACACACACACACACACACAGACACACACACACTCCGCTGACATCAGATACAAACACACTCTACTGACATCTGACACACACACACACACACACTCCGCTGACATTAGACACACACACACAGACACACACACACTCCACTGACATCAGACACACACACACACACATTCCGCTGACATCAGACACACACACACTCCGCTGACATCAGACACACACAAAGACACACACACACACACTCCTCTGACATCAGACACACACACTCACACACACACACACAC
>NC_138238.1:595000-597500 GCF_964197995.2 Scardinius erythrophthalmus | reverse complement strand
ATCAGACACACACACACACCACTGACATCAGACACACACACACACACACACACACACACACCACTGACATCAGACACACACACACACACACACACACACACACACACCACTGACATCAGACACACACACCACACACACACACACCACTGACATCAGACACACACACACACACACACACACACCCCACTGACATCAGACACACACACACACACACACACACACACACACACCCCACTGACATCAGACACACACACACACACACACACACACACACACACCACTGACATCAGACACACACACACACACACACACACACACACCACTGACATCAGACACACACACACACACACACACACACACCACTGACATCAGACACACACACACACACACACACACACACACACACACACCACTGACATCAGACACACACACACACACACACACACACACACACCACTGACATCAGACACACACCACTGACATCAGACACACACACCACTGACATCAGACACACACACACACACACACACACACACACACACACTCAGACAGACACACACACACACTCACTCAGACACACACACACACACACACACACACACCACTGACATCAGACACACACACCACTGACATCAGACACACACCACACACACTCAGACACACACACACACACACACACACACACACAGACAGACACACACACACACACACACTCACTCAGACACACACACACACCACTGACATCAGACACACACACCACTGACATCAGACACACACCACACACACTCAGACACACACACACCACTGACATCAGACACACACACACCACTGACATCAGACACACACACACTCAGACACACACACACACACACACACACACACACACACACACCACTGACATCAGACACACACACACACACACACACACACACACACCACTGACATCAGACACACACACCACACACACACACACACACCACTGACATCAGACACACACACACACACACACACACACACACACACCCCACTGACATCAGACACACACACACACACACACACACACACACACACCACTGACATCAGACACACACACACACACACACACACACCACTGACATCAGACACACACACACACACACACACACACCACTGACATCAGACACACACACACACACACACACACACACACACACACACACACACACACACACACCACTGACATCAGACACACACACACACACACACACACACACACACACACCACTGACATCAGACACACACACCACACACACACACACCACTGACATCAGACACACACACACACACACACACCCCACTGACATCAGACACACACACACACACACACACACACACACCCCACTGACATCAGACACACACACACACACACTCAGACACACACACACCACTGACATCAGACACACACACTCAGACACACACACACACACACCACTGACATCAGACACACACACACACTCAGACACACACACACACCACTGACATCAGACACACACACACACACACACACACACCACTGACATCAGACACACACACACACACACACCACTGACATCAGACACACACACACACACACACACACACACACACCACTGACATCAGACACACACCACACACACACACACCACTGACATCAGACACACACACACACTCAGACACACACACACCACTGACATCAGACACACACACACACACACACACACACACCCCACTGACATCAGACACACACCACTGACATCAGACACACACACCACTGACATCAGACACACACACACACACACACACACTCAGACAGACACACACACACACACTCACACTCACTCAGACATCAGACACACACACCACTGACATCAGACACACACCACACACACTCAGACACAGACACACACACATTCAGACACACACGCACCACTGACATCAGACACACACACACACACACACACACACACACACACACACACCACTGACATCAGACACACACACACCACTGACATCAGACACACACACACTCAGACACACACACACACACACACACACACACACACACACCACTGACATCAGACACACACACACACACACACACACCACTGACATCAGACACACACACACACACACACACACACACACACACACACCACTGACATCAGACACACACACACACCACTGACATCAGACACACACACACACACACACACACACACACCACTGACATCAGACACACACACACACACACACACACACACACACACACACACACCACTGACATCAGACACACACACCACACACACACACACACCACTGACATCAGACACACACACACACACACACACACACCCCACTGACATCAGACACACACACACACACACACACACACACACCCCACTGACATCAGACACACACACACACACACACACACACACACACACCACTGACATCAGACACACACACACACACACACACACAC
>NC_138238.1:557500-592500 GCF_964197995.2 Scardinius erythrophthalmus | reverse complement strand
ATCAGACACACACACACACCACTGACATCAGACACACACACACACACACACACACCACTGACATCAGACACACACACACACACACACACACACACACACACACACACCACTGACATCAGACACACACACACACACACACACACACACACCACTGACATCAGACAGACACACACACACACACACCACTGACATCAGACACACACACACACACACACACACACACACACACACACACACACACACCACTGACATCAGACACACACACACACACACACACACACACACACACCACTGACATCAGACACACACACACACACACACACACACACACACACACCACTGACATCAGACACACACACACACACACACACACACACACACACACCACTGACATCAGACACACACACACACACACACACACACACACCACTGACATCAGACACACACACACACACACACACACACCACTGACATCAGACACACACACACACACACACACACACACACACACACACACACACACACACACACCACTGACATCAGACACACACACACATCCCACTGACATCAGACACACACCACTGACATCAGACACACACACACACACACACACACACACACACACTCAGACAGACACACACACTCACTCACTCAGACACACACACACACACACACCACTGACATCAGACACACACACACCACTGACATCAGACACACACCACACACACTCAGACACACACACACACTCAGACACACACACACCACTGACATCAGACACACACACACCACTGACATCAGACACACACACACACACACACACACACACCACTGACATCAGACACACACACACACACACACACACACACACACACACACACACACACACACACACACACATACACACACACACACCACTGACATCAGACACACACACACACACACACACACACACACACACACACACACACACACCACTGACATCAGACAGACACACACACACACACACACACCACTGACATCAGACACACACACACACACACACACACACACACACACCACTGACATCAGACAGACACACACACACACACACACACCACTGACATCAGACACACACACACACACACACACACACACACACACACACACACACACACACACACACACACCACTGACATCAGACACACACACACACACACACACACACACACACACACCACTGACATCAGACAGACACACACACACACACACACACCACTGACATCAGACACACACACACACACACACACACACACACACACACACACACACACACACACACACACACACACACACACACACACACACACCACTGACATCAGACACACACACACACACACACACACCACTGACATCAGACACACACACACACACACACACACACACACACACACACACACACACACACACACCACTGACATCAGACAGACACACACACACACACACACACCACTGACATCAGACACACACACACACACACACACACACACACACACACACACACACACACACACACACACACCACTGACATCAGACACACACACACACACACACACACACACACACACACACCACTGACATCAGACACACACACACACACACACACACACACACACCACTGACATCAGACACACACACACACACACACACACACCACTGACATCAGACACACACACACACACACACACACACACCACTGACATCAGACACACACACACACACACACACACACACCACTGACATCAGACACACACACACACACACACACACACCACTGACATCAGACACACACACACACACACACCACTGACATCAGACACACACACACACACACACACACACACACACACACCACTGACATCAGACACACACACACACACACACACACACACACCACTGACATCAGACACACACACACCACTGACATCAGACACACACACACACACACACACACACACACACACACACCACTGACATCAGACACACACACACACACACACACACACACACACCACTGACATCAGACACACACACACACACACACACACACACACACACACACACCACTGACATCAGACACACACACACACACACACACACACACACCACTGACATCAGACACACACACACACACACACACACACACACACACACACACACACACCACTGACATCAGACACACACACACACACACACACACACACCACTGACATCAGACACACACACACACACACACACACACACACACACACACCACTGACATCAGACACACACACACACACACACACACACACACACACACACACCACTGACATCAGACACACACACACACACACCACTGACATCAGACACACACACACACACACACACACACACACACCACTGACATCAGACACACACACACACACACACACACACACACACCACTGACATCAGACACACACACACACACACACACACACACCACTGACATCAGACACACACACACACACACACACACACCACTGACATCAGACACACACACACACACACACACACACACACCACTGACATCAGACACACACACACACACACACACACACACACCACTGACATCAGACACACACACACACACACAGCACTGACATCAGACACACACACACACACACACACACACACACACACACACACACACACACACACACACACACACACACACACACACACCCCACTGACATCAGACACACACACACACTCAGACACACACACACACCCACCACTGACATCAGACACACACACACACACACACACACACACACACACCACTGACATCAGACACACACACACACACACACACACACACACACACACCACTGACATCAGACACACACACCACACACACACACACCACTGACATCAGACACACACACACACACACACACCCCACTGACATCAGACACACACACACACACACACACACACACACCCCACTGACATCAGACACACACACACACACACTCAGACACACACACACCACTGACATCAGACACACACACTCAGACACACACACACACACACCACTGACATCAGACACACACACACACTCAGACACACACACACACCACTGACATCAGACACACACACACACACACACACACACCACTGACATCAGACACACACACACACACACACCACTGACATCAGACACACACACACACACACACACACACACCACTGACATCAGACACACACCACACACACACACACCACTGACATCAGACACACACACACACTCAGACACACACACACCACTGACATCAGACACACACACACACACACACACACACACCCCACTGACATCAGACACACACCACTGACATCAGACACACACACCACTGACATCAGACACACACACACACACACACACACTCAGACAGACACACACACACACACTCACACTCACTCAGACATCAGACACACACACCACTGACATCAGACACACACCACACACACTCAGACACAGACACACACACATTCAGACACACACGCACCACTGACATCAGACACACACACACACACACACACACACACACACACACCACTGACATCAGACACACACACACCACTGACATCAGACACACACACACTCAGACACACACACACACACACACACACACACACACACCACTGACATCAGACACACACACACACACACACACACACACCACTGACATCAGACACACACACACACACACACACACACACACACACACACCACTGACATCAGACACACACACACACCACTGACATCAGACACACACACACACACACACACACACACACCACTGACATCAGACACACACACACACACACACACACACACACACACACACACACACACACCACTGACATCAGACACACACACCACACACACACACACACCACTGACATCAGACACACACACACACACACACACACACCCCACTGACATCAGACACACACACACACACACACACACACACACACACCCCACTGACATCAGACACACACACACACACACACACACACACACACACCACTGACATCAGACACACACACACACACACACACACACACACACACCACTGACATCAGACACACACACACACACACACACACACCACTGACATCAGACACACACACACACACACACACACACACACACACACACCACTGACATCAGACACACACACACACACACACACACACACACACACACACCACTGACATCAGACACACACCACTGACATCAGACACACACACCACTGACATCAGACACACACACACACACACACACACACACACTCAGACAGACACACACACACACACTCACTCAGACACACACACACACACACACACACCACTGACATCAGACACACACACCACTGACATCAGACACACACCACACACACTCAGACACACACACACACACACACACACACACACACACACACACACAGACAGACACACACACACACACACACTCACTCAGACACACACACACACCACTGACATCAGACACACACACCACTGACATCAGACACACACCACACACACTCAGACACACACACACCACTGACATCAGACACACACACACCACTGACATCAGACACACACACACTCAGACACACACACACACACACACACACACACACACACACACACACCACTGACATCAGACACACACACACACACACACACACCACTGACATCAGACACACACACCACACACACACACACACACCACTGACATCAGACACACACACACACACACACACACACACACACCCCACTGACATCAGACACACACACACACACACACACACACACACACACACACACACCACTGACATCAGACACACACACACACACACACACACACACCACTGACATCAGACACACACACACACACACACACACACACACCACTGACATCAGACACACACACACACACACACACACACACACCACTGACATCAGACACACACACACACACACACACACACACACACACACACCACTGACATCAGACACACACACACACACACACACACACACCACTGACATCAGACACACACACACACACACACCACTGACATCAGACACACACACACACACACACACACACACCACTGACATCAGACACACACACACACACACACACACACACACACACCACTGACATCAGACACACACACCACACACACACACACACACACCACTGACATCAGACACACACACACACACACACACACACACCCCACTGACATCAGACACACACACACACACACACACACACACACACACACACACACCCCACTGACATCAGACACACACACACACACACACACACACACACACCACTGACATCAGACACACACACACACACACACACACACACACACCACTGACATCAGACACACACACACACACACACACACACACACACACACCACTGACATCAGACACACACACACACACACACACCACTGACATCAGACACACACACCACTGACATCAGACACACACACACACACACACACCCCACTGACATCAGACACACACCACTGACATCAGACACACACACCACTGACATCAGACACACACACACACACACACACACACACACACACACACTCAGACAGACACACACACACACTCACTCAGACACACACACACACACACACACACACACACACCACTGACATCAGACACACACACCACTGACATCAGACACACACCACACACACTCAGACACACACACACACACACACACACACACACACACTCACTCAGACACACACACACACACACACACACACACACACACACCACTGACATCAGACACACACACCACTGACATCAGACACACACCACACACACTCAGACACACACACACACACCACTGACATCAGACACACACACACCACTGACATCAGACACACACACACTCAGACACACACACACACACACACACACACACACACACACACACACACACACACACACACCACTGACATCAGACACACACACACACACACACACACACCACTGACATCAGACACACACACCACACACACACACACACCACTGACATCAGACACACACACACACACACACACACACACCCCACTGACATCAGACACACACACACACACACACACACACACACACACACACACCCCACTGACATCAGACACACACACACACACACACACACACACACACACACACCACTGACATCAGACACACACACACACACACACACACACACACACCACTGACATCAGACACACACACCACACACACACACCACTGACATCAGACACACACACACACACTCAGACACACACACACCACTGACATCAGACACACACACACATCCCACTGACATCAGACACACACCACTGACATCAGACACACACACACACACACACACACACACACTCAGACAGACACACACACACACACACTCACTCAGACACACACACACACACACACCACTGACATCAGACACACACACACCACTGACATCAGACACACACCACACACACTCAGACACACACACACACTCAGACACACACACACCACTGACATCAGACACACACACACACCACTGACATCAGACACACACACACACACACACACACCACTGACATCAGACACACACACACACACACACACACACACACACACACACACCACTGACATCAGACACACACACACACACACACACACACACACCACTGACATCAGACAGACACACACACACACACACCACTGACATCAGACACACACACACACACACACACACACACACACACACACACACACACACCACTGACATCAGACACACACACACACACACACACACACACACACCACTGACATCAGACACACACACACACACACACACACACACACACACACCACTGACATCAGACACACACACACACACACACACACACACACACACACACACACACCACTGACATCAGACACACACACACACACACACACACACCACTGACATCAGACACACACACACACACACACACACACCACTGACATCAGACACACACACACACACACACACACACACACACACACACACACACACACACACACACCACTGACATCAGACACACACACACATCCCACTGACATCAGACACACACCACTGACATCAGACACACACACACACACACACACACACACACACACACACTCAGACAGACACACACACTCACTCACTCAGACACACACACACACACACACCACTGACATCAGACACACACACACCACTGACATCAGACACACACCACACACACTCAGACACACACACACACTCAGACACACACACACCACTGACATCAGACACACACACACCACTGACATCAGACACACACACACACACACACACACACACCACTGACATCAGACACACACACACACACACACACACACACACACACACACACACACACACACACACACACATACACACACACACACCACTGACATCAGACACACACACACACACACACACACACACACACACACACACACACACACACACACACCACTGACATCAGACAGACACACACACACACACACACACCACTGACATCAGACACACACACACACACACACACACACACACACACACACACCACTGACATCAGACAGACACACACACACACACACACACCACTGACATCAGACACACACACACACACACACACACACACACACACACACACACACACACACACACACACACACACACACCACTGACATCAGACACACACACACACACACACACACACCACTGACATCAGACAGACACACACACACACACACACACCACTGACATCAGACACACACACACACACACACACACACACACACACACACACACACACACACACACACACACACACACACACACACCACTGACATCAGACACACACACACACACACACACACACACACACACACACACACACCACTGACATCAGACAGACACACACACACACACACACACCACTGACATCAGACACACACACACACACACACACACACACACACACACACACACACACACACACACACACACACACCACTGACATCAGACACACACACACACACACACACACACACACACACACCACTGACATCAGACACACACACACACACACACACACACACACACCACTGACATCAGACACACACACACACACACACACACACCACTGACATCAGACACACACACACACACACACACACACACACCACTGACATCAGACACACACACACACACACACACACACACCACTGACATCAGACACACACACACACACACACACACACACACACCACTGACATCAGACACACACACACACACACACCACTGACATCAGACACACACACACACACACACACACACACACACACACCACTGACATCAGACACACACACACACACACACACACACACACACACACACACACACACACACCACTGACATCAGACACACACACACCACTGACATCAGACACACACACACACACACACACACACACACACACACACCACTGACATCAGACACACACACACACACACACACACCACTGACATCAGACACACACACACACACACACACACACACACACACACACACCACTGACATCAGACACACACACACACACACACACACACACACCACTGACATCAGACACACACACACACACACACACACACACACACACACACACACACACACACACCACTGACATCAGACACACACACACACACACACACACACACCACTGACATCAGACACACACACACACACACACACACACACACACACCACTGACATCAGACACACACACACACACACACACACACACACACACACACACCACTGACATCAGACACACACACACACACACCACTGACATCAGACACACACACACACACACACACACACACACCACTGACATCAGACACACACACACACACACACACACACACACACCACTGACATCAGACACACACACACACACACACACACACACCACTGACATCAGACACACACACACACACACACACACACCACTGACATCAGACACACACACACACACACACACACACACACCACTGACATCAGACACACACACACACACACACACACACACACCACTGACATCAGACACACACACACACACACAGCACTGACATCAGACACACACACACACACACACACACACACACACACACACACACACACACACACACACACACACACACACACACCCCACTGACATCAGACACACACACACACTCAGACACACACACACACCCACCACTGACATCAGACACACACACACACACACACACACACACACACACACACACACCACTGACATCAGACACACACACACACTCAGACACACACACACACCCACCACTGACATCAGACACACACACACACACACACACACACACACACACACACACACACCACTGACATCACACACACACACACACACACACACACACACACACACACACACACCACTGACATTAGACACACACACACACACACACACACACCACTGACATCAGACACACACACACACACACCACTGACATCAGACACACACACACACACACCACTGACATCAGACACACACACACACACCACTGACATCAGACACACACACACACACACACACACACACACACACCACACACACACACCACTGACATCAGACACACACACACACACACACACACCCCACTGACATCAGACACACACCACTGACATCAGACACACACCACTGACATCACACACACACACACACACACACACACACACACACACACACACACACACACACACACACACACACACACACACACACTCACTCAGACACACACACACACACACCACTGACATCAGACACACACCACACACACACACACACACACACACACACACAGTGCCGCTCTCAGAGGCTCAGTTACAGCGTTCCCCGGTCGGTGTGTTATCCTCGGGTTTAATATCCAGGGCCTGTAATGCTGTCTCACAGACCAGGACTAATCTAGTCCCAGACTAAATATCTTATTAATAAAGCATATCTTAAAATATGTCAGTGTCATAGTAATGTTTTTATCTAAGGCATGTTTATAAAAGCTAATTGAGCTGAGGTCTAATCCTGGCATAATCTAAACCCTGTCTGTGAAACCAGGCCCTTACTGATCAAGTGTAGTTCCTGCTGTCAGTGGACGTGTGTATTCTGGGGGTGTGTGTGTGTGTGTGTGTGTGTGTGTGTGTGTGTGTGTGTGTGTGTCACTCATGTGGACTGTGACGCTGCTTTTTTCTGGAAACAAACTGTTGCATTATTTCCTGTTATCTCAGTAAAGCTGCTGTGAAACACTCTGTGTTGTGAAAAGCGCTGTATGAATAAAGGTGACTTGACACAGGCCTGGATCTTCATCATTGGCTCTGAACGATGATGGTGGAAACTTTATCAGTCAGGAGAACCGTCTCATGTACGGCTGTGATAAACCGGGATCAGGACTGGAAAAATCCTATTATAACCCATGAGTGTCAGAATCCACTGGTCTCACTGCGGGACCAATGAAGAAGATGACAAATTGTGATTAAAAAGACTTTCACCAAGATCTACTTTCCTTTATGCATCCATATACAATTATCAAGTAAGATCTCATGTCTGTTGACATTTTAACAACCCATTTATCAAAGTATCATGCTGGTATAGACTACTTTTTTATTATTAGAAAGATTCATAAATCATAAATCAAATCGTTCATAAATCAGATTGATTGAACAGGGTGAGGCAAACTTTCCGTGTTGTGTTTGTTTGTGTGTGTGTGTGTGAATTAGTTGTTGTAATGCGTAGTAATATTGTGTGACGGCTTGGGCGAGTCCATTCAGACGCGGGGGTGCAGCCTCTTCGGTTCAATATTAAATAGTAATCATATCCACGTTTACCTTCGTCAGGTGTCGTAAGTGATGTTTCTGTGCGTAGTAATACAGTTATCGCTTGGTTGAAGGAGTTTAGAAGTGTGTTTGTGTGTGTTTTGTGCTGGGCTGCGGTTCCGTGTTCCCCCGCGGCTCTCCGTGCGTGTGCGGCCGCGGGATGAAGATGATCTGAAGGAGCGTATTTACCGATCCGGCCCGCCGCTCGCTGTCCCGTGAGTATTTACCGATCCGACCCGCCGCTCGCTGTCCCGTGAGTATTTACCGTGAAGTAATGGACTAATCTGCAGTGTGTTTCCCGATGTTTCGCGGGCTCGTGAGTGAGTGAGTTTCCCGCGACGCTCGCGGACGTCAGTAGCTTTTGTTCCCCGAGCGCTGGGAAACACCGAACTAAAGTCAGTCAGTTTCTCTCAACGATCATAATTACACAAATAGCCTAAACTTTTCAAAACTCAAAACTTACGATCAAAGTTAAAGCTTAAACCCTGTTCAGCTCGAACCGAGAACTGAAAACTCAATAAACTTCAGAAACCTGCTGAAAAACTATTATTCAGTGTTTAAGAGTATTCATTAGTTTAGAGTATTCTGTGTAACGTTAACGTTAGTTGAAGAATGAAGTGTATTTTGATTTTGTAGTATTTCCGGAGTATTCAGTATTTATGTATTCTATATAATTGAAGAATTAAGTGTATTTTGAGAGCTTAGTATTTTAGTGTATTCAGTATTTTAGTGTATTCAGTATTTTAGAGTATTCAGTAGTTTAGAGTATTCAGTAGTTTAGAGTAGCCTAATCTATATAATTGAAGAATGAAGTGTATCTTGCTATTGTAGTATTTATAGAGTATTCAGTATTTGAGTGTTCAATATAATTGAAGTATAAAGTATATTTTGAAATTGTAGTATTTTATAGTATGCAGTATTTTTAGACTATTCAGTATGTTAGACTATTCAATGTAATTAAAGTATGAAGTATACTGTGATAGTGTAGTGTTCTATGAAGTATGCTTTGATAGTGTAGTGTTCTATGAAGTATGCTTTGATAGTGTAGTGTTCTATGAAGTATGCTTTGATAGTGTAGTGTTCTATGAAGTATACTGTGATAGTGTAGTGTTCTATGAAGTATGCTTTGATAGTGTAGTGTTCTATGAAGTATGCTTTGATAGTGTAGTGTTCTATGAAGTATACTGTGATAGTGTAGTGTTCTATGAAGTATGCTTTGATAGTGGTGTTCTATGAAGTATACTGCAGTGTAGTGTTCTATGAAGTATACTTTGATAGTGTAGTGTTCTATGAAGTATACTGTGATAGTGTAGTGTTCTATGAAGTATACTGTGATAGTGTAGTGTTCTATGAAGTATACTGTGATAGTGTAGTGTTCTATGAAGTATGCTTTGATAGTGTAGTGTTCTATGAAGTATACTGTGATAGTGTAGTGTTCTATGAAGTATACTGTGATAGTGTAGTGTTCTATGAAGTATGCTTTGATAGTGTAGTGTTCTATGAAGTATACTGTGATAGTGTAGTGTTCTATGAAGTATACTGTGATAGTGTAGTGTTCTCCTCAGTGTTATTAGCTGTGACTTGAGTGTGATGATGATGAAGAGTGTGGTGATGATGAAGAGTGTGGTGAAGATGAAGAGTGTGGTGAAGATGAAGAGCGGCGGGAGTCTCCGCCTGTGTGAGAGCTGATTGTGTTTATCAGGTTATCTGCACTAAACCAGCGTAACTCTGACATGCAAACGAGGGGTTTTTCACTTCTCGCTGAGCGCTCGCCCGTGTGAGTTTCACAGGAGGGTTTCGGTTACTGTAACTCAAGCACGATCTGCCAGTTCTCCAGTCGCTGCCGGTCTGAGTGTGTGTGTCAGTGGTGTGTGTGTGTGTGTTTCTCACCTCACGCCGTCATTTTCCGCTCAACTGGCTAGTGTCCCGTGAGCAGTGTGTGTAGTGTGCAGTGTGTGTAGTGTGCAGTGTGTGTAGTGTCCCGTGAGCAGTGTGTGTAGTGTGCAGTGTGTGTAGTGTGCAGTGTGTGTAGTGTCCCGTGAGCAGTGTGTGTAGTGTGCAGTGTGTGTAGTGAGCAGTGTGTGTAGTGAGCAGTGTGTGTAGTGAGCAGTGTGTGTAGTGTGCAGTGTGTGTAGTGTGCAGTGTGTGTAGTGTGTAGTGAGCAGTGTGTGTAGTGTGCAGTGTGTGTAGTGAGCAGTGTGTGTAGTGTGCAGTGTGTGTAGTGTCCCGTGAGCAGTGTGTGTAGTGTGCAGTGTGTGTAGTGTGCAGTGTGTGTAGTGTCCCGTGAGCAGTGTGTGTAGTGTGCAGTGTGTGTAGTGTGCAGTGTGTGTAGTGAGCAGTGTGTGTAGTGTGCAGTGTGTGTTTCACGGTGAACGACCACACCATTATGTGTTAGTGTTAGTGTTGAGTTAGTGTTAGTGTTGAGTTAGTGTTAGTGTTAGTGTTGAGTTAGTGTTAGTGTTGAGTTAGTGTTAGTGTTGAGTTAGTGTTAGTGTTAGTGTTAGTGTTGAGTTAGTGTTAGTGTTAGTGTTGAGTTAGTCTTGAGTTAGTGTTAGTGTTGAGTTAGTGTTAGTGTTAGTGTTGAGTTAGTGTTAGTGTTGAGTTAGTGTTAGTGTTGAGTTAGTGTTAGTGTTAGTGTTAGTGTTAGTGTTGAGTTAGTGTTAGTGTTAGTGTTAGTCTTGAGTTAGTGTTAGTGTTAGTGTTGAGTTAGTGTTGAGTTAGTGTTGAGTTAGTGTTGAGTTAGTGTTAGTGTTAGTGTTGAGTTAGTGTTAGTGCTAGTCTTGAGTTAGAGTTAGTGTTAGTGTTAGTGTTAGTGTTGAGTTAGTGTTAGTGTTGAGTTAGTGTTAGTGTTGAGTTAGTGTTAGTGTTAGTGTTGAGTTAGTGTTAGTGTTGAGTTAGTGTTAGTCTTGAGTTAGTGTTAGTGTTAGTGTTAGTGTTAGTGTTGAGTTAGTGTTAGTGTTAGTGTTGAGTTAGTGTTAGTGTTGTGTTAGTGTTAGTGTTGAGTTAGTCTTGAGTTAGTGTTAGTGTTAGTGTTGAGTTAGTGTTAGTGTTATTGTTGAGTTAGTGTTAGTGTTGAGTTAGTGTTAGTGTTAGTCTTGTGTTAGTGTTAGTGTTGAGTTAGTGTTAGTGTTAGTGTTAGTGTTGAGTTAGTGTTAGTGTTAGTCTTGAGTTAGTGTTAGTGTTAGTGTTGAGTTAGTGTTAGTGTTGAGTTAGTGTTGAGTTAGTGTTGAGTTAGTGTTGAGTTAGTGTTGAGTTAGTCTTGAGTTAGTCTTGAGTTAGTCTTGAGTTAGTCTTGAGTTAGTGTTAGTGTTAGTGTTGAGTTAGTGTTAGTGTTAGTGTTGAGTTAGTCTTGAGTTAGTCTTGAGTTAGTGTTAGTAGTGTTAGTGTTAGTGTTGAGTTAGTGTTAGTGTTAGTGTTGAGTTAGTGTTAGTGTTGAGTTAGTGTTAGTGTTAGTCTTGAGTTAGTGTTAGTGTTGAGTTAGTGTTAGTGTTAGTGTTGAGTTAGTCTTGAGTTAGTGTTAGTGTTAGTGTTAGTGTTGAGTTAGTGTTAGTGTTGAGTTAGTCTTGAGTTAGTCTTGACTTAGTGTTAGTGTTAGTGTTGAGTTAGTGTTAGTGTTTAGTTAGTGTTAGTGTTAGTATTAGTGTTGAGTTAGTCTTGAGTTAGTGTTCGTGTTGAGTTAGTGTTAGTGTTGAGTTAGTCTTGAGTTAGTCTTGAGTTAGTGTTAGTGTTAGTGTTGAGTTAGTCTTGAGTTAGTGTTAGTAGTGTTAGTGTTAGTGTTGAGTTAGTGTTGAGTTAGTGTTGAGTTAGTGTTGAGTTAGTGTTGAGTTAGTCTTGAGTTAGTAGTGTTAGTGTTAGTGTTGAGTTAGTGTTGAGTTAGTGTTGAGTTAGTGTTGAGTTAGTGTTGAGTTAGTGTTGAGTTAGTGTTAGTGTTAGTGTTGAGTTAGTCTTGAGTTAGTGTTAGTGTTGAGTTAGTGTTAGTGTTAGTGTTGAGTTAGTGTTAGTGTTGAGTTAGTGTTAGTGTTGAGTTAGTGTTAGTGTTAGTCTTGAGTTAGTGTTAGTGTTGAGTTAGTGTTAGTGTTAGTGTTGAGTTAGTCTTGAGTTAGTGTTAGTGTTGAGTTAGTGTTAGTGTTGAGTTAGTGTTGAGTTAGTGTTGAGTTAGTGTTGAGTTAGTGTTGAGTTAGTGTTGAGTTAGTGTTGAGTTAGTCTTGAGTTAGTCTTGAGTTAGTCTTGAGTTAGTCTTGAGTTAGTGTTGAGTTAGTGTTAGTGTTAGTCTTGAGTTAGTGTTAGTGTTGAGTTAGTGTTAGTGTTAGTGTTGAGTTAGTCTTGAGTTAGTGTTAGTGTTAGTGTTAGTGTTGAGTTAGTGTTAGTGTTGAGTTAGTCTTGAGTTAGTCTTGACTTAGTGTTAGTGTTAGTGTTGAGTTAGTGTTAGTGTTTAGTTAGTGTTAGTGTTAGTATTAGTGTTGAGTTAGTCTTGAGTTAGTGTTCGTGTTGAGTTAGTGTTAGTCTTGAGTTAGTCTTGAGTTAGTCTTGAGTTAGTGTTAGTGTTAGTGTTGAGTTAGTCTTGAGTTAGTGTTAGTAGTGTTAGTGTTAGTGTTGAGTTAGTGTTGAGTTAGTGTTGAGTTAGTGTTGAGTTAGTCTTGAGTTAGTAGTGTTAGTGTTAGTGTTGAGTTAGTGTTGAGTTAGTGTTGAGTTAGTGTTGAGTTAGTGTTGAGTTAGTGTTGAGTTAGTGTTAGTGTTAGTGTTGAGTTAGTCTTGAGTTAGTGTTAGTGTTGAGTTAGTGTTAGTGTTAGTGTTGAGTTAGTGTTAGTGTTGAGTTAGTGTTAGTGTTAGTCTTGAGTTAGTGTTAGTGTTGAGTTAGTGTTAGTGTTAGTGTTGAGTTAGTCTTGAGTTAGTGTTAGTGTTGAGTTAGTGTTAGTGTTGAGTTAGTGTTGAGTTAGTGTTGAGTTAGTGTTGAGTTAGTGTTGAGTTAGTGTTGAGTTAGTGTTGAGTTAGTGTTGAGTTAGTCTTGAGTTAGTCTTGAGTTAGTCTTGAGTTAGTGTTGAGTTAGTGTTAGTGTTAGTCTTGAGTTAGTGTTAGTGTTGAGTTAGTGTTAGTGTTAGTGTTGAGTTAGTCTTGAGTTAGTGTTAGTGTTAGTGTTAGTGTTGAGTTAGTGTTAGTGTTGAGTTAGTCTTGAGTTAGTCTTGACTTAGTGTTAGTGTTAGTGTTGAGTTAGTGTTAGTGTTGAGTTAGTCTTGAGTTAGTCTTGAGTTAGTGTTAGTGTTAGTGTTGAGTTAGTCTTGAGTTAGTGTTAGTAGTGTTAGTGTTAGTGTTGAGTTAGTGTTGAGTTAGTGTTGAGTTAGTGTTGAGTTAGTGTTGAGTTAGTCTTGAGTTAGTAGTGTTAGTGTTAGTGTTGAGTTAGTGTTGAGTTAGTGTTGAGTTAGTGTTGAGTTAGTGTTGAGTTAGTGTTGAGTTAGTGTTGAGTTAGTGTTGAGTTAGTGTTGAGTTAGTGTTGAGTTAGTGTTGAGTTAGTGTTAGTGTTAGTGTTGAGTTAGTCTTGAGTTAGTGTTAGTGTTGAGTTAGTGTTAGTGTTAGTGTTAGTGTTGAGTTAGTCTTGAGTTAGTCTTGAGTTAGTGTTAGTAGTATTAGTGTTAGTGTTGAGTTAGTGTTAGTGTTGAGTTAGTGTTAGTGTTAGTCTTGAGTTAGTGTTAGTGTTGAGTTAGTGTTAGTGTTAGTGTTGAGTTAGTCTTGAGTTAGTGTTAGTAGTATTAGTGTTAGTGTTGAGTTAGTGTTAGTGTTGAGTTAGTGTTAGTGTTAGTCTTGAGTTAGTGTTAGTGTTGAGTTAGTGTTAGTGTTAGTGTTGAGTTAGTGTTAGTGTTGAGTTAGTCTTGAGTTAGTGTTAGTGTTAGTGTTGAGTTAGTGTTAGTGTTGAGTTAGTGTTAGTGTTAGTGTTGAGTTAGTCTTGAGTTAGTGTTCGTGTTGAGTTAGTGTTAGTGTTGAGTTAGTCTTGAGTTAGTGTTAGTGTTAGTGTTGAGTTAGTCTTGAGTTAGTCTTGAGTTAGTGTTAGTGTTAGTGTTGAGTTAGTCTTGAGTTAGTCTTGAGTTAGTCTTGAGTTAGTGTTAGTAGTGTTAGTAGTGTTAGTAGTGTTAGTAGTGTTAGTAGTGTTAGTAGTGTTAGTGTTGAGTTAGTGTTGAGTTAGTGTTGAGTTAGTGTTGAGTTAGTGTTGAGTTAGTGTTGAGTTAGTGTTGAGTTAGTGTTGAGTTAGTGTTGAGTTAGTCTTGAGTTAGTCTTGAGTTAGTGTTAGTGTTAGTGTTGAGTTAGTCTTGAGTTAGTGTTAGTAGTGTTAGTGTTAGTGTTGAGTTAGTGTTGAGTTAGTGTTGAGTTAGTGTTGAGTTAGTGTTGAGTTAGTGTTAGTGTTGAGTTAGTCTTGAGTTAGTCTTGAGTTAGTGTTAGTGTTGAGTTAGTCTTGAGTTAGTCTTGAGTTAGTGTTAGTAGTGTTAGTGTTGAGTTAGTGTTAGTGTTGAGTTAGTCTTGAGTTAGTCTTGAGTTAGTGTTAGTGTTGAGTTAGTGTTGAGTTAGTGTTAGTGTTAGTCTTGAGTTAGTGTTAGTGTTAGTGTTGAGTTAGTCTTGAGTTAGTGTTAGTGTTGAGTTAGTCTTGAGTTAGTCTTGAGTTAGTGTTAGTAGTGTTAGTGTTGAGTTAGTGTTAGTGTTGAGTTAGTCTTGAGTTAGTGTTGTGTTAGTGTTGAGTTAGTGTTAGTGTTGAGTTAGTCTTGAGTTAGTCTTGAGTTAGTGTTAGTGTTGAGTTAGTGTTGAGTTAGTGTTGAGTTAGTGTTGAGTTAGTGTTGAGTTAGTGTTGAGTTAGTGTTGAGTTAGTGTTGAGTTAGTGTTAGTGTTGAGTTAGTCTTGAGTTAGTCTTGAGTTAGTGTTAGTGTTGAGTTAGTCTTGAGTTAGTCTTGAGTTAGTGTTAGTAGTGTTAGTGTTGAGTTAGTGTTAGTCTTGAGTTAGTGTTAGTGTTAGTGTTGAGTTAGTGTTAGTGTTGAGTTAGTCTTGAGTTAGTCTTGAGTTAGTGTTAGTGTTGAGTTAGTGTTGAGTTAGTGTTAGTGTTAGTCTTGAGTTAGTGTTAGTGTTAGTGTTGAGTTAGTCTTGAGTTAGTGTTAGTGTTAGTGTTGAGTTAGTCTTGAGTTAGTGTTAGTAGTGTTAGTGTTGAGTTAGTGTTAGTGTTGAGTTAGTCTTGAGTTAGTGTTAGTGTTAGTGTTGAGTTAGTGTTAGTGTTAGTGTTGAGTTAGTCTTGAGTTAGTCTTGAGTTAGTGTTAGTGTTAGTGTTGAGTTAGTGTTAGTGTTAGTGTTGAGTTAGTGTTGAGTTAGTCTTGAGTTAGTCTTGAGTTAGTCTTGAGTTAGTGTTAGTGTTAGTGTTGAGTTAGTCTTGAGTTAGTCTTGAGTTAGTGTTAGTAGTATTAGTGTTAGTGTTGAGTTAGTGTTAGTGTTGAGTTAGTGTTAGTGTTAGTCTTGAGTTAGTGTTAGTGTTGAGTTAGTGTTAGTGTTGAGTTAGTCTTGAGTTAGTGTTAGTGTTAGTGTTAGTGTTGAGTTAGTGTTAGTGTTGAGTTAGTGTTAGTGTTGAGTTAGTCTTGAGTTAGTGTTCGTGTTGAGTTAGTGTTAGTGTTGAGTTAGTCTTGAGTTAGTCTTGAGTTAGTGTTAGTGTTAGTGTTGAGTTAGTGTTGAGTTAGTCTTGAGTTAGTCTTGAGTTAGTGTTAGTGTTGAGTTAGTGTTGAGTTAGTCTTGAGTTAGTCTTGAGTTAGTCTTGAGTTAGTGTTAGTAGTGTTAGTAGTGTTAGTAGTGTTAGTAGTGTTAGTAGTGTTAGTGTTGAGTTAGTGTTGAGTTAGTGTTGAGTTAGTGTTGAGTTAGTGTTGAGTTAGTGTTGAGTTAGTGTTGAGTTAGTCTTGAGTTAGTCTTGAGTTAGTCTTGAGTTAGTGTTAGTGTTAGTGTTGAGTTAGTCTTGAGTTAGTGTTAGTAGTGTTAGTGTTAGTGTTGAGTTAGTGTTAGTGTTGAGTTAGTGTTGAGTTAGTGTTGAGTTAGTGTTGAGTTAGTGTTGAGTTAGTGTTGAGTTAGTGTTGAGTTAGTGTTGAGTTAGTGTTAGTGTTGAGTTAGTCTTGAGTTAGTCTTGAGTTAGTGTTAGTAGTGTTAGTGTTGAGTTAGTGTTAGTGTTGAGTTAGTCTTGAGTTAGTGTTAGTGTTGAGTTAGTGTTAGTGTTGAGTTAGTCTTGAGTTAGTGTTGAGTTAGTGTTAGTGTTGAGTTAGTGTTGAGTTAGTGTTAGTGTTAGTCTTGAGTTAGTGTTAGTGTTAGTGTTGAGTTAGTCTTGAGTTAGTGTTAGTGTTGAGTTAGTCTTGAGTTAGTCTTGAGTTAGTGTTAGTAGTGTTAGTGTTGAGTTAGTGTTAGTGTTGAGTTAGTCTTGAGTTAGTGTTAGTAGTGTTAGTGTTGAGTTAGTGTTAGTGTTGAGTTAGTCTTGAGTTAGTGTTAGTGTTGAGTTAGTCTTGAGTTAGTCTTGAGTTAGTGTTAGTGTTGAGTTAGTGTTGAGTTAGTGTTAGTGTTAGTCTTGAGTTAGTGTTAGTGTTAGTGTTGAGTTAGTCTTGAGTTAGTGTTAGTGTTAGTAGTGTTAGTGTTGAGTTAGTAGTGTTAGTCTTGAGTTAGTCTTGTGTTAGTGTTAGTGTTGAGTTAGTCCTGAGTTAGTCCTGAGTTAGTCTTGAGTTAGTCTTGAGTTAGTGTTGAGTTAGTGTTAGTAGTGTTAGTGTTGAGTTAGTGTTAGTGTTGAGTTAGTCTTGAGTTAGTGTTAGTGTTAGTGTTGAGTTAGTCTTGAGTTAGTGTTAGTAGTGTTAGTGTTAGTAGTGTTAGTATTAGTGTTGAGTTAGTGTTAGTGTTGAGTTAGTGTTAGTAGTGTTAGTGTTAGTGTTGAGTTAGTCTTGAGTTAGTGTTAGTGTTAGTAGTGTTAGTATTAGTGTTGAGTTAGTGTTAGTGTTGAGTTAGTGTTAGTAGTGTTAGTGTTAGTGAGTAGTTGTGTGTTTCTGCTTGACATATCATTGTTCGATATCATCAGAAAGAACAGGTTTTACTGTTCCTCTGACATAAAAGAGGCTGATTTTGATCTTTACATAATTGTTTGTTTGCACATTGAGTGTTTAAAGCCCCTGGCGTGTGTGTGTGTGTGTGTGTGTGTGTGTGTGTGCGTTATCAGTGCTGCTGCTTCAGACGCTGGTCGTTGTCTTGAGTGTGATCAGCTGACAGGCCTTTGGACTTGTGCGATTGCACTTCTCTTGCGCTGCGTGTGTGTGTTGATAACTGGGTCACGTAACGCATGCAGCCGCGGACACGCACCACAGGGGAAGTTCCCATGATGAGTCACAAGACACTCTTTATGAGCCGCTGGTTTCCAGTTATTGCCAGTTCCATATTCTCTGCATGTTGACATCAGGCCGAGAGCGGAAGCGCTTCATGAGATCATGAATCACGGAGATGACCGGGAGATCTGGGAACGGCCACTGATGAGCTTTATCCTAGTGAAGCGCTCCAGCTTTAGATGTTCATTACTCCTTTCCCTGCGGTGAGACTGCATGAAGACCGATGCTGTCGAGCTCCTGCTTTCTGTGTGAAACTGACTGAAATTTAAGATGTCATCTGATTTAAATCATCCCCTTCATTGTAGCGCTCAGATATTCACAATGCATTGTGGGACATCTGTATATAATCCAAGCTCACGTTTTTTACTCATGCATTTGTTGAAATGTGCGCCATGAGATCGGAGTGAAAAACAACCTAAAATTCTATTCAGAAAAAGCATCATATGGACTGTTGTTTTCATACTTTCATTCAACGGAAAAGAGCGTCGTGAACTTTCTTCTAAACGTCTCTTTTCGTGTATGAAACCACATGATGTGAGTAAATAATGGAACAATCTTTCTTCCTCAGAATTGCGACTTTATTCTCACAATTCTGACTTTATATCTCGCAATTCTGACTTTATATCTCGCAATTCTGACTTTATATCTCGCAATTCTGACTTTATATCTCACAATTCGGACTTTATATCTCACAATTCGGACTTTATAACACACAATTCTGACTTTATATCTCACAACTCTGACTTTATATCTCGCAATTCGGACTTTATATCTCGCAATTCGGACTTTATATCTCGCAATTCGGACTTTATAACACAATTCGGACTTTATATCTCACAATTCGGACTTTATAACATAATTCTGACTTTATAACTCACAATTCAGACTTTATATCTCACAATTCTGACTTTATATCTTGCAATTCTGACTATATCTCGCAATTCTGACTTTATATCTCACAATTCTGACTTTATATCTTGCAATTCTGACTTTATATCACGCAATTCTGACTTTATATCTCACAATTCTGACTATATCTCACAATTCTGACTTTATATCTTGCAATTCTGACTTTATATCACGCAATTCTGACTTTATATCTCACAATTCTGACTATATCTCACAATTCTGACTTTATATCTTGCAATTCTGACTTTATATCTTGCAATTCTGACTTTATATCACGCAATTCTGAGATAAAATCTGAATTGTGAGATAAAATGTCAGAATTACTTTTTTTATTCTGTGGCGGAAACAAGCTTCCATAGTTTGTGTTTCATTACAAGCCATCATTAAAATAAAAAATCCTTTAAAAAAAAAGAGCGTTGTGAACTTTCTTCTAAACGTCTCTTTTTGTGTATGAAACCACATGATGTGAGTAAATAATGGAGCAGTCAGCCAACCCTTTAAAGCAGTGTTGTTCTGATGATTTGATAACGGTGTGTGTCATTAGCTCATGTTTCTGAGCGCCAGTGTTCAGACAAGCGTGTGTGTGTGATCAGCGTGTGTGTTTGTGGAGAGCAGAGCACATGAATGCTTCTTTGTGTGTTTCAGCGTCTCTCTCTGCTAGTTATTGCCTGGTAACACTTTACCCAGAGCTCTGCTAAACAGCGTTAGCGGTGGGATGAACTCCCACAGGCCTGTGTGCTAGAGCTTCACGTCTGCGAGCGGGAGTGCGGATAAAGTGAGGTTTTCTCCAATGAAAAGAAGCCGGTCTCTCTTTTGTGTTTATGTTAAGCGGTCGGGCAGCTGCGTCTCGTGAAAGCGTTCGCTCCTTTACGCCGCTATTGTGTAAGCTAACCGGCTCGGTTTGGCAGTGTTAGCGTGTGCGAGTCTCTGGCCGAGGAGCTGTGGTGTTCCACGGACTATAAACTCTTGGCTCGCACTGTTGGCTTAATTTCTACATGTGTTTCACAATTGCATCTGTGATGTTTCTGTTGCCACAGAGTTGGCTGGCCTTGTGAACGCGCCCAGTTGAGTTTGGTTTGGCCCGAACGCGAGGTGGCGTCAGCTAGCAAAGCTCATATGACTAATTGATTCGCTGCAACTTCCAGAAGCCCTGAAACCCTTGCCGGGCAGGCGCTGGTGGAGTCGCTGCGGTTTTACTCTTTTCTGGAGGAGTTTTCCATTCACGCTTTTGGTTTTGAGAAGATTTATGTTCAGAATGAGCTGGCGTCCGCTAGGCTTGCTACGATACTCGGTGTTCAGAAGCAACACCGGTTACATCACTTGCGCACCGGCACTGCCACACCGTTGATTTGATTATTGATTTATTTATTTTTTTCTTGGTAAGACAATCTACAAAATTTAGTTCAGTTAGAGAACAGACACTACAATTAAGAAGTGAACGTGTCTGCTTGATAAACCGTGAGCTGAACGTGTCTGCCGCTCAGATCAGATCTCGTTAATCACAGGAGCGAGGATCTGACTGACAAGATGATGGAGGAATGTCTGGTGTCAAAGCGAAATGTAAAATCGCCTATTTAAGCGAATTTGTCATTGCACTGTTTTGTTGTTGTGTTTTTCATTAAGAATGATATGCTAATGAACTCACCATTCAAACAATCCGCCCCCGAATCGGCGCTAATTTAAAAGTGAAACTAAAATGCGCGCGGGCATTAATAACGGTGCGTGTCCGCGGCCCGTAATTCTGACTTTATGACTCGTAATTCTGACTTTATATCATGCAATTCTGAGATAAAAAGTCGCAATTACCTTTTTTATGTTTTATTCTGTGGCGTAAACAAGCTTCCATAGTTTGTACTTCATTACAGGCCATCATATATAAATAAATTTCCTTTCAAATTGGATAAATTCAACTACGTGTGTCCCAAACCCCAGAGACGGATGACAGGAACAATGAGTCCAGCTGTTGCTCGTGTGAACGGGAGTCTCTGGGGTTGGACGTGAGCGTGAGTGAACGATGGTGGAGTTCCTGTAATCTGGTGTTTGTGCCCGAGGGAAATGTGCCGCGCGCTGATTGGCCTGAAGCGGGTCTTGATGTCGGGTCTCGTATCCGAGACGCTGAAGCCAGTCTCGCCCTTCAGATAGAGGCTTATCGAGTCCCATGAGCCCCGGGAGATATCAGACACACTCTACGTGTGTGTGTGTGTGTGTGTGTGTGTGTGTGTGTCGCCACACGCCACATTAAACATGTCACGCACATGTGTGTCCTGTTTACTCGCTCCCTCTGGCCTGACGACGCCAGACGCGACGATAAAGGACGATTAGATCTGCAGTCTGTAACGTTCCTAAATATTTCCTAAATTCTGTGTTGTTTATTTTTCTGGTTTCCATTTTAATGGTATTAATCATCAAAAAGCATGTCTAGTCAAAAGAATATATAAATCATAAAGCATTAACAAGTTAACAATAAATACGTCCCTGTAAAATCAGTTTTATTTTTTCCTAAATTCCATTGTTTCTCACTTAAATTTCATCAAATTATCTGATTATTTTACTGATCTAACCCTAACAGAACAACAAGATCAAAAGAAGATATAACAAGCGACAAATAAAACAAAAAAATAAGAGCAACACGGCTCAGCGTAACCATAAATCTCCCACATCTGCTCAGTCAGAGTTACTGGAGGAACTGTGTGTTCTGATAACCGTGAGGCCACCCTTATCTCCAGCAGATCACATGACCTCGAGTCCACAACACGAGCTCCTCCTCATCATCGCCGGGTTCAACTTGTGTTCAGCGCTCCTTCATCACTGCGACGGCTGACAGATCTGCTCAAAGATAAACACAAAAAGTCGAGTCGAGTCTCCTTCATTTATACAGCGCTTCACCAGTGTAGAGTCTCACAGCAGCTTTACAGTGATAACAGGAGAGTACAGTAACAGAGATTACAGTAACAGAGATTACAGTGAGAACAGGAGATTACAGTAACAGAGATTACAGTGAGAACAGGAGATTACAGTAACAGAGATTACAGTGATAACAGGAGAGTACAGTAACAGAGATTACAGTGATAACAGGAGATTACAGTAACAGAGATTACAGTGATAACAGGAGATTACAGTAACAGAGATTACAGTGAGAACAGGAGATTACAGTAACAGAGATTACAGTGATAACAGGAGAGTACAGTAACAGAGATTACAGTGAGAACAGGAGATTACAGTAACAGAGATTACAGTGAGAACAGGAGATTACAGTAACAGAGAGTACAGTAACAGAGATTACAGTGAGAACAGGAGATTACAGTAACAGAGATTACAGTGAGAACAGGAGATTACAGTAACAGAGATTACAGTGAGAACAGGAGAGTACAGTAACAGAGATTACAGTGAGAACAGGAGATTACAGTAATAGAGATTACAGTGAGAACAGGAGATTACAGTAACAGAGATTACAGTGAGAAAAGGAGATTACAGTAACAGAGATTACAGTGAGAACAGGAGAGTACAGTAACAGAGATTACAGTGAGAACAGGAGAGTACAGTAACAGAGATTACAGTGATAACAGGAGAGTACAGTAACAGAGATTACAGTGAGAACAGGAGATTACAGTAACAGAGATTATAGTGAGAACAGGAGATTACAGTAACAGATTACAGTGAGAACAGGAGATTACAGTAACAGAGATTACAGTAATAACAGGAGAGTACAGTAACAGAGATTACAGTGAGAACAGGAGATTACAGTAACAGAGATTACAGTGATAACAGGAGAGTACAGTAACAGAGATTACAGTAATAACAGGAGATTACAGTAATAACAGGAGAGTACAGTAACAGAGATTACAGTGAGAACAGGAGATTACAGTAACAGAGATTACAGTGATAACAGGAGAGTACAGTAACAGAGATTACAGTGATAACAGGAGAGTACAGTAACAGAGATTACAGTGAGAACAGGAGATTACAGTAACAGAGATTACAGTGAGAACAGGAGATTACAGTAACAGAGATTACAGTGATAACAGGAGAGTACAGTAACAGAGATTACAGTGATAACAGGAGAGTACAGTAACTAGAATAAGAGTAAGATCTAGAATAAAGTTATTGTCCAGATAAAGTTAGTTTGATTGATTCACTTCCGTTGTGAAGATTATTAGTTATTAACTTAGGGGCCGCTAACACACACCGCTCTCACAGGACTTTTAATGCGTTCCGGACGTTCATTCCCACAACAGTGTTCGGCTCGAGAACACACACTTTGAAACAGGATCAAAGGTGCAAGTTTTGAATAATTATAATAATAAATAAATAAAAAGATAATAATAAATAAATAAAAGTTATCATCTCGGTGTAAACTTTAAAAACGTGAGCCTGTGAATATGCTGACGCATGCGCATCACGTGTGTAGTCCATCGGTGTGTGTGTGTGTTTGGATGTATATGTGCGCAGTGTGTCTTCAACATCATCAGTGTATTGCTCCCTGATGTGAACTCGAACACGTTACGCTGCTTGACGAGTCTCTCTCTTGTTCTCTCTCCAGGGTCAAGAGGTCGTCTGGAGGTCGCCGGGGTCATTCTCTCTCCAGGGTCAAGAGGTCGTCTGGAGGTCGCCGGGGGCAGCGCTGCACTTCAGAAGAATGAGCTTCACTCGAACTCGCCTGCACTGGAATGGACTGTGGCAAAGATGTGTGTTGCCATGGTAATTATTCACACTAAAACACTGGAAAAGAAGGCCGTGGATGATGTAACACCCGGAGAGACTCTGCCGCCGGTAAGAAGCGCTCCTCTGGGTCTAAAGGCATGCATAATTTACTCTGAGTGATGATGATCGCTGTGGCGTGAGGAGTCGAGATCCTCCTGATTACAGCGGCGCTCCGAGCTCGGGTCAGTCATGGGTCATTTCGGTTGTGTAAAAGCTATTAATTTAGTTCATTTATATATATATATATACAGCCGCTCTGGAGGAAACCGTGATGTCATCGTCCAGCTCATGGTGTCACTGCAGGAGATCAATAATATTGTTGAATATTAAATTGATTGTTTTACTGGGAGAACAAACTGGTGTGACGTCATTTAGAACAAAATCAAGACAAAAAAGTTTCCTTTTTCAGGAAAGTTTGTGTGAGACAAATTAAACAGAAAGTTTTAGCATTTACTCTACTGTTACTCTACTAGTTATTTACCCACAGCGGCGGCTAATGCTAATGCATCACCAGTGCCAGAGTAAGGTGCGTGAGAGACACTCGCTGTGGAGCGCTACTGGAGCCGATCGGACTGACACTGGTCACCTGAGAGTCTGTGTGTGTGTGTGTGTGTGTGTGTGTGTGTGTTACACGAGTCCCAATGATTTCTGTCCTGCTCCTCCAACACTACACACACCTCGGCAATAGAATCGCCATTAGCTAGTACATTTTTTTAGTTTACTCGCCAGACTGATATATATATATATACACAATAGTCAACATTTGAAGTGGATCTAAAAAGACAAGAACGGGTATTGTTCAAAATTCATGTATAACTTTGATGGAAGGTTTTGATCCACTTCTAATGTTGGCCACTGTATTTACTGATATACTCTTTTATATTTATTCCACCAAATCAGCTTATCTTTGTAAAATGGCACAGCTTTTTAAATATCTGAGCGTACACTCTCAGCATCAGTCAGTCACGCATTATATTATGATATTATGACAATCAAGCAGTATTTAAAGATTGAACTTTAGTAATTGGAACTAAAAATTGGTAGCCATGTATGAATGCGTATTTGTAATTTTAACTGAACTGAGGACTGGTGGTGCTTAAGATATTGTTGGTCATTCAGTGTTTCTGTAAAAAAAAAAAGATAATAGTAATTATTAAAAGATAATACTACTACTACTACTAATAACAATATAGAACGCACTAAGGATTGATGAGCTGCTGGGTTCATGAGTATTAATCACGTTGTCAGCGTTCGCTCGAAGTGATTTGCTGCAATCATAACAGGGACTGTAATAGACGAGCGCCAGCCAATGAGATTTAGCCGTCTGCGCGTTAGCTCCGCCCACTCCCGGAGAAGGGATCTTCCCCAAGGCGTGTGTCTTCTGCTTGTTCCTAAACGCTGAATAATTCCAAATGAACTCGTTTACATGTAGCTTGTCGATTCTGCGTGGTCTGTAAGACTCTCTCTCGCTCTCTCTCTCTGTGTGTGTGTGTGTGTGTGTGTGTGTGTGTGTGTGTGTGTGTGTGTGTGTGTGTGTGTGTGTGTGTGTGTGTGTGTGTGTGAGAGAAGCACAGTGAGTCGTGCGCCTTCACACCAGAGTTTACAGTTGTCAAATACAGATACGCTGCGCATACATTGAGCTGAACTGAAACAGATCGCTTGACGGAGAGCGAAACTCTCAAAATATATCTATGCTAAACTTGTGCTTAGCCTCTAACACACACACACACACACACACACAGGCGAGAAAAATCTGAGAATTTATTAGCCAGTGGCTGATGATAGACATTGTTTAGTCGCACAGATTTACTGGCATTGTAGAGTTTTCCTCTGATCTGTGTGTGTGTTTCCACAGCATGAGCCGCCAGCCATGAGCCAGGCCCTCCTCTCCTGTGGAATCATGGGTAAGTGCAAAAACTCACTTCCTTCATTTGTTTCTCATCAAACAACTTTCTGTTCCGCATTTGGCCGTTCGCTGCCCGGATCACTGATCTCCACCTGCGAGCGAAACCTCTGCGTCCTCCACATCTGCTCTCGCCTGATTCCCATGAGGCCGAGTTTACGTGTGTACATCACACACCGCATATATCACGTAGCATCGGTGTCGCGATCATGTGTGCATCCGCTCGTCTTAAAGGGACAGCGCTGCTTATTTCAGCTGTCTCTCTCTTCTGTTGGATTATCTGTGCTTGTAATGTGTTTGTTATTTCCTGTGCAGATTCACAATCACCCCGATTGTTCTAGAATGGTTCATTCTTTTCAAATAGAGTTATTCAAATCATCCGGTGAAAATGATTTATATCGCAATATATATCGCAGAAAACTAAATATGGAGCGCCGTTCAGGCCTAGCTGGACGTGTGTGTCCAGAATAACAGGAGAGGTGGAGTAATGGGGCTCTTAAAGAGAGTTCACAGCTGATCAATAGGGTGTTGTTCGTCGGCACCGATCGCCTGCGATGGCACATAACGCCTTGCCCACAGCAGTGCATGCTGGGTAGGCTGCTTTTGTTTTGCTGCGTGCCCACGGCCAAAGCTTTTGGGTTTAGACTTGGGAAAAATCTGCTCTCAGACAAGCTTCTGCTGTCCTGAAACTGAACATGCAGATCATGTACAACTCGAGTCACTATAGCGCTCTTCACACATCGTCTGCACTGTCTAGGTGATGTGTTCCAGAAATGTACAAAATCACAAATGTAAAAATGTATGAATTTAAACAATGTGATACACAGGACTCGACATTAACGCTTGTCCAGGACAAGTGGAGTTTTTGACGGGGCGAGTGAAACGACTAGCAGGACGACTAGCCTGATTAAACCGTCAGTAATCACCCTAACGAGAGAATGATTCTGCATGTATGTAGTGTGAGTGCATGGCGACTGAGAGTGAATAATAATATAAGCACACACAAAGAAACTCGGTTAACAAACTAGAACTGAAGGTTTAGACTGTAGTGTTCACATATTCACATCATCGGGTGAAGCCGCTCGACAGTAGACGGCTGTGTTCCTGTGCTCGTGCTGCTCAGTGTGTGTGTGTGTGTGTGTGTGTGTGTGTGTGTGTGTGTGTGTGTGTGGAGCTCGACGGGTGTTCTCTCTCACGCTCAGCAAACCTCTGATTGGAGGCTGAAGCCTTCACTTGATCAGATGTGAATCTTATGCTGTGGTTTAGACACTCGTGTGATGTGTGACGCTCCTAAAGCTGGTTCTAACGCGCGAGCCGCCTCGGTATGCACTGAAATGTTCTACTTGCTTTTATTTAATGTGCAGTGCATTAAAATGTATTTAATAATCTAGTTAGATTGTAGGGCTGCACAGTTTGGCCAAAATGTTGTGATTATATATCAAAATGGCTACAGAAATATTATTATTATTACTAAATTACTAAATAAAAACAAAATAAATGAATAATTAAAAAAAAAAGAATAATAATAATAATAATAATAATACTTTAATTTTTACTATTTAATAAATGTTTTAATTTTACTTAAATAAAACTGTAAAATTACAATACTAATATTAATGGCTTAATTTCTTCATTTCAAATGTTCAACCACCAAACGTGTATTTTGACAGAAAGCCGCCGGGATTCTCCCTCTTCCTGCAGGCGTGACCTAACCCTAACCCTAACCCTAACCCTAACCCGGACCCGGACCCGGAAGATAATCCCACACTGGTTCCTTTCAGATTTTCCAAGGGTTTTTATGATGAGGTTTTTTCTTTAATTTATGAGTAAAATAATGTCTGTGATAAACATAAGTTGAGGATACTTGGACATTTTGTTCCACAGTGTAAATTACACATACATCACACACCCCAAACACTCTCAACTAGTAACTTGTTAAAAACAGCTTCAGAATGTGTGTTTTTGTTATGGGTGTAATTTAGTCAAATATCCAAGTATCGTCAACTACTCATTATTTCACTAGCCCGTTATAAACTCCCACAGGAACATCTCAAGGAAGCAGTGTGGGATTATTCTCCCGGGTTTAGACGTCTCTCTGTTATAAACATGTAGAGATGCGCGTGTTAGAGCGACTGAAGCTCAGTTCAAGAGGAGACGCGTCACTGTGAGCCGGTCTTCATCATGAGCCGGTCTTCATCATGAGCCGGTCTTCATCATGAGCCGGTCTTCACCATGAGCCGGTCTTCACCATGAGCCGGTCTTCATCATGAGCCGGTCTTCACCATGAGCCGGTCTTCACCATGAGCCGGTCTTCATCATGAGCCGGTCTTCATCATGAGCCGGTCTTCACCATGAGCCGGTCTTCACCATGAGCCGGTCTTCATCATCAGCCGGTCTTCATCATGAGCCGGTCTTCATCATGAGCCGCTCTTCATCATGAGCCGGTCTTCATCATGAGCCGGTCTTCACCATCAGCCGGTCTTCATCATGAGCCGCTCTTCACCATGAGCCGGTCTTCACCATCAGCCGGTCTTCATCATGAGCCGGTCTTCACCATGAGCCGGTCTTCACCATGAGCCGGTCTTCATCATGAGCCGGTCTTCATCATGAGCCGGTCTTCATCATGAGCCGGTCTTCATCATGAGCCGGTCTTCACCATGAGCCGGTCTTCATCATCAGCCGGTCTTCATCATGAGCCGGTCTTCATCATGAGCCGCTCTTCACCATGAGCCGGTCTTCACCATCAGCCGGTCTTCATCATGAGCCGGTCTTCACCATGAGCCGGTCTTCACCATCAGCCGGTCTTCATCATGAGCCGGTCTTCATCATGAGCCGGTCTTCATCATGAGCCGGTCTTCGTCATGAGCCGGTCTTCACCATCAGCCGGTCTTCATCATGAGCCGGTCTTCACCATGAGCCGGTCTTCATCATGAGCCGGTCTTCATCATGAGCCGGTCTTCATCATGAGCCGGTCTTCATCATGAGCCGGTCTTCACCATGAGCCGGTCTTCATCATCAGCCGGTCTTCATCATCAGCCGGTCTTCATCATGAGCCGCTCTTCATCATGAGCCGGTCTTCATCATGAGCCGGTCTTCATCATCAGCCGGTCTTCGTCATGAGCCGGTCTTCGTCATGAGCCGGTCTTCATCATGAGCCGGTCTTCGTCATGAGCCGGTCTTCACCATCAGCCGGTCTTCATCATGAGCCGGTCTTCATCATGAGCCGGTCTTCATCATGAGCCGGTCTTCACCATGAGCCGGTCTTCATCATCAGCCGGTCTTCATCATGAGCCGGTCTTCATCATGAGCCGGTCTTCATCATGAGCCGGTCTTCACCATCAGCCGGTCTTCGTCATGAGCCGGTCTTCATCATCAGCCGGTCTTCATCATGAGCCGGTCTTCATCATGAGCCGGTCTTCATCATGAGCCGGTCTTCATCATGAGCCGGTCTTCACCATCAGCCGGTCTTCACCATCAGCCGGTCTTCATCATGAGCCGGTCTTCACCATGAGCCGATCATCGTCATGAGCCGGTCTTCATCATCAGCCGGTCTTCATCATCAGCCGGTCTTCACCATCAGCCGGTCTTCATCATGAGCCGGTCTTCACCATGAGCCGGTCTTCATCATGAGCCGGTCTTCACCATGAGCCGGTCTTCATCATGAGCCGGTCTTCACCATGAGCCGATCTTCGTCATGAGCCGGTCTTCATCATCAGCCGGTCTTCATCATGAGCCGGTCTTCATCATCAGCCGGTCTTCATCATGAGCCGCTCTTCATCATGAGCCGGTCTTCACCATGAGCCGATCTTCATCATCAGCCGGTCTTCATCATCAGCCGGTCTTCACCATCAGCCGGTCTTCATCATGAGCCGGTCTTCACCATGAGCCGGTCTTCATCATGAGCCGGTCTTCACCATGAGCCGGTCTTCATCATGAGCCGGTCTTCACCATGAGCCGATCTTCGTCATGAGCCGGTCTTCATCATCAGCCGGTCTTCATCATGAGCCGGTCTTCATCATGAGCCGGTCTTCATCATGAGCCGGTCTTCATCATGAGCCGGTCTTCATCATGAGCCGCTCTTCATCATGAGCCGGTCTTCACCATCAGCCGGTCTTCACCATGAGCCGGTCTTCATCATGAGCCGCTCTTCACCATGAGCCGGTCTTCATCATGAGCCGGTCTTCACCATCAGCCGGTCTTCATCATGAGCCGGTCTTCGTCATCAGCCGGTCTTCATCATGAGCCGGTCTTCATCATGAGCCGGTCTTCGTCATGAGCCGATCTTCGTCATGAGCCGGTCTTCATCATCAGCCGGTCTTCATCATGAGCCGGTCTTCATCATCAGCCGGTCTTCATCATGAGCCGCTCTTCATCATGAGCCGGTCTTCACCATCAGCCGGTCTTCACCATGAGCCGCTCTTCACCATGAGCCGGTCTTCATCATGAGCCGGTCTTCACCATCAGCCGGTCTTCATCATGAGCCGGTCTTCGTCATCAGCCGGTCTTCATCATGAGCCGGTCTTCATCATGAGCCGGTCTTCATCATGAGCCGGTCTTCGTCATGAGCCGGTCTTCATCATGAGCCGGTCTTCATCATGAGCCGGTCTTCACCATGAGCCGGTCTTCACCATCAGCCGGTCTTCATCATGAGCCGGTCTTCATCATGAGCCGGTCTTCATCATGAGCCGGTCTTCATCATCAGCCGGTCTTCGTCATGAGCCGGTCTTCATCATGAGCCGGTCTTCATCATCAGCCGGTCTTCATCATGAGCCGGTCTTCATCATGAGCCGGTCTTCATCATGAGCCGGTCTTCATCATGAGCCGGTCTTCATCATGAGCCGCTCTTCATCATGAGCCGGTCTTCACCATCAGCCGGTCTTCACCATGAGCCGGTCTTCATCATGAGCCGCTCTTCACCATGAGCCGGTCTTCATCATGAGCCGGTCTTCACCATCAGCCGGTCTTCATCATGAGCCGGTCTTCGTCATCAGCCGGTCTTCATCATGAGCCGGTCTTCATCATGAGCCGGTCTTCGTCATGAGCCGATCTTCGTCATGAGCCGGTCTTCATCAGCCGGTCTTCATCATGAGCCGGTCTTCATCATCAGCCGGTCTTCATCATGAGCCGCTCTTCATCATGAGCCGGTCTTCACCATCAGCCGGTCTTCACCATGAGCCGCTCTTCACCATGAGCCGGTCTTCATCATGAGCCGGTCTTCACCATCAGCCGGTCTTCATCATGAGCCGGTCTTCGTCATCAGCCGGTCTTCATCATGAGCCGGTCTTCATCATGAGCCGGTCTTCATCATGAGCCGGTCTTCGTCATGAGCCGGTCTTCATCATGAGCCGGTCTTCATCATGAGCCGGTCTTCACCATGAGCCGGTCTTCACCATGAGCCGGTCTTCATCATGAGCCGGTCTTCATCATGAGCCGGTCTTCATCATGAGCCGGTCTTCATCATCAGCCGGTCTTCGTCATGAGCCGGTCTTCATCATGAGCCGGTCTTCATCATGAGCCGGTCTTCGTCATGAGCCGGTCTTCATCATGAGCCGGTCTTCATCATGAGCCGGTCTTCGTCATGAGCCGGTCTTCGTCATGAGCCGGTCTTCATCATGAGCCGGTCTTCATCATGAGCCGGTCTTCATCATGAGCCGGTCTTCATCATGAGCCGGTCTTCATCATGAGCCGGTCTTCATCATGAGCCGGTCTTCATCATGAGCCGGTCTTCGTCATGAGCCGGTCTTCGTCATGAGCCGGTCTTCGTCATGAGCCGGTCTTCATCATGAGCCGGTCTTCATCATGAGCCGGTCTTCATCATGAGCCGGTCTTCATCATGAGCCGGTCTTCACCATGAGCCGGTCTTCACCATGAGCCGGTCTTCACCATCAGCCGGTCTTCATCATGAGCCGGTCTTCATCATGAGCCGCTGTTCATCATGAGCCGGTCTTCATCATGAGCCGGTCTTCACCATCAGCCGGTCTTCATCATGAGCCGGTCTTCACCATGAGCCGGTCTTCACCATGAGCCGGTCTTCACCATGAGCCGGTCTTCACCATGAGCCGGTCTTCATCATGAGCCGGTCTTCATCATGAGCCGGTCTTCATCATCAGCCGGTCTTCATCATGAGCCGGTCTTCACCATGAGCCGGTCTTCACCATCAGCCGGTCTTCACCATCAGCCGGTCTGCCTCACGATATGATGACATGATGAAATTCATCTCCAGAGCCGCTCTGAGAGTCACTTTATGAGCATTTTACCGTTTCATTTGAGAAAAACTATCGTCATATAATACACACACACACAGAAACTAAAAGGCCTTCATGGCAACCCGTCAAAATAAAAGTTCGGTTTAACTTGAAGAAATTGAAAGAAATAATTATATTAGGCTACTGTACAGTAGATTTAGCTATTCTCCATCTATTAAAAATACTACTACTACTAATAATAATAATGTGTGCATTTGAAGGTGTGCAAAGTAATATTTACGTTTAAACAGCATGTAGCCTTCAGTGCTTATATGTAACGTTATAATTTACTTATGATTACCGTCATAAATAGTAGGCTAAGTCATTGAATTGAATTGAATATTTTTTTCAAATAGTTAAATAAAATAGAAAAATAGTTCCAACAGATTTTGCTGTGGTACCGAAATTGGTACCGAGAACCGTAACATTGTAATGGTATCGGTACCGACTACTGGAATTTTGGTACCGTGACATCCCTAGTGTGTGTGTGTTGCAGACTCGGGCCAGTGGCCGCAGGGCGGTGTGTGTATGTTGTGTTGTGACTCTGCCTCTCACCCGTGTGTGTGTGTGTGTGTGTGTGTGTGTGTGTTGCAGACTCGGGCCAGTGGCCGCAGGGCGGTGTGTGTATGTTGTGTTGTGACTCTGCCTCTCACCCATGTGTGTGTGTGTGTGTGTTGCAGACTCGGGCCGGTGGCCGCAGGGCGGTGTGTGTATGTTGTGTTGTGACTCTGCCTCTCACCCGTGTGTGTGTGTGTGTGTGTGTGTGTGTGTGTTGCAGACTCGGGCCAGTGGCCGCAGGGCGGTGTGTG
>NC_138238.1:545000-552500 GCF_964197995.2 Scardinius erythrophthalmus | reverse complement strand
GGAATATGGACCAGAATAGAGCGTCTAATCCCCTCACATCACTCACGTCTGCACAAATGCAGCGATTTCCTGTTGAGCTGAGAGCACTTCCTGTGAGGGGCTCGTGTGTGTCTCACTGAGGTCCTGTAGACGAGACGAGACCACCATTTCCACAGTGAGCTCTAATCTCAACAGGAAACACTGATCAAACACACAGGAAGTTCATTCATCGCTGTGTAACGTCACTCAAGGTCTCAGGCGACCAGACGCTGTTGCTATGGAGACCTGTCAGTCTGTCTGCAACACAGGTGTGTGTGTGTGTGTGTGTGTGAACGCCCGTCTGATTATTCCTCACTTCCTGTCCAGCAGGAAGTGCGTCATCATGTTTCATCATTCCCAGACCTCATTCCAGGGTTTCATCACTGTTACTGTGGGGCATAGATGTGCTGTCAGGTTAGTGTGTGTTGTTACACACTTAAGTGTGTGTGTGTGTGTGTGTGTGTGTGTGTGTGTGTGTGTGTGTCTCGATGATCATGTGATCCTCCACGCGACAGAAGACTTCCTCACTGAGTTCAGTGTGTGTGTGTGTGTGTGTTTACAGGAGCAGCAGCTCTTACTCACTCGTTACACTTCAACAATAGAGCTGTGTTTGAGTGTGTGTGTGTGTGTGTGTGTGTGTGTGTGTGTGACCTCTGACCCAGTTTGACCACAGATCTGCTGTTTGTTCTCCAGTTTCTCCCGGCACAGATTTCCAGTTATTGTCCCGAGTGAAGAACACACACACACACACACACACACACACTTCAGCAGTCGAAGGCAAACAGTTACAATGTGACATTATTTGAATGACAGTTAAAGTTTATTCATCATCAGATTATCATAAGTACAATAGTAATGTGATGTTATATATCACGTGACGTGTGTTGTGCTGAGTGTGCAGCCGTGTGTGTGTGTGTGTGTGTGTGTGTGTCCAGGAGAGCGTCTGGAGTTCATCCACACCATCACAATATGAGGAACATGAGGGAAGAGCGGCGCTCGGCCTGCCAGGATAGTGTGGCACAGAACAGCGAAGCGGAGAGGAAGAGCGAACCCTGACCACAGCTCCAGTTATTAATATTCCTCTGCTTCTCCTGCTCGTGTTCATAAGCTCCAGTTATTAATATTCCTCTGCTTCTCCTGCTCGTGTTCATAAGTTGTCAGTTCTGGCCGGAATCTGCAGATTTATATTCAGAACAACTGAATGAAGATTATCAGCCATGAACTAAACAGAGAACAACATAATTGTCTTAGAAACACTTTATTATTTTATAATTTATATCAGATAATGAAGTATAACAGCCCTGACTGGTCAGTGATGATGTCAGTGGACGGTCAGTGATGATGTCAGTGGTCGGTCAGTGATGATGTCAGTGGATGGTCAGTGATGATGTCAGTGATGATGTCAGTGGTCGGTCAGTGATGAGGTCAGTGGACGGTCAGTGATGATGTCAATGATGATGTAAGTGGACGGTCGATGATGATGTCAGTGATGATGTCAGTGGACGGTCGATGATGATGTCAGTGATGATGTCAGTGGACGGTCAGTGATGATGTCAGTGGACGGTCGATGATGAGGTCAGTGATGATGTCAGTGGACGGTCGATGATGATGTCAGTGATGATGTCAGTGGACGGTCAGTGATGATGTCAGTGGACGGTCGATGATGAGGTCAGGTTAGGGTTAGGGTTATCAGATAATGAAGTATAACAGCCCTGACTGGTCAGTGATGATGTCAGTGGTCGGTCAGTGATTATGTCAGTGGACGGTCAGTGATGATGTCAGTGGTCGGTCAGTGATGATGTCAGTGATGTCGGTGATGATGTCAGTGGACGGTCGATGATGATGTCAGTGATGATGTCGGTGGACGGTCGATGATGAGGTCAGTGATGATGTCAGTGGACGGTCGATGATGATGTCAGTGGACGGTCAGTGATGATGTCAGTGGACGGTCGAGGATGATGTCAATGATGATGTCAGTGGACGGTCGATGATGAGGTCAGTGATGATGTCAGTGGACGGTCGATGATGATGTCAGTGATGATGTCAGTGGACGGTCAGTGATGATGTCAGTGGACGGTCAGTGATGATGTCAGTGGACGGTCGAGGATGATGTCAATGATGATGTCAGTGGACGGTCGATGATGATGTCCGTGATGATGTCAGTGGACGGTCGATGATGAGGTCAGTGATGATGTCAGTGGTCGGTCAGTGATGATGTCAGTGGTCGGTCAGTGATGATGTCAGTGATGATGTCAGTGGACGGTCGATGATGATGTCAGTGATGATGTCAGTGATGATGTCGGTGATGATGTCGGTGGACGGTCGATGATGAGGTCAGTGATGATGTCAGTGGACGGTCGATGATGATGTCAGTGATGATGTCAGTGGACGGTCAGTGATGATGTCAGTGATGATGTCAGTGATGATGTCAGTGATGATGTCAGTGGACGGTCGATGATGAGGTCGGTGATGATGTCAGTGGACGGTCAGGATGGCGTGCGCGGCGGCGGCGAGGTCATCCACGTATGCGTCGGCTCTCACACTCGCGTGCTGCTCATCGCTCGGCCTGCAGGAACAGGTCAAAGGTCAAGCACTTCACCCGTCATGTGATCTACAGAAACATCAGTCTGTCCAGTGCAGACATCTGAACATTTATAATACAGAGTGCGTCTACTGACATCTACAGCTACACTTTGTAGATGCTTTCACTCAGGTCCTGTGCTTCTGACAGGCTGTTTTGTCGGGAAAGACTCAGACTGGTTTCCGCCCTGGAGGGTCTGATGCGGATCTACACACGCGCTCATGGGAGCTCGTTTCTTGACGCTTCCTGCACTGCATGCTGGGAATAAGGACTGCTCTCAGACACACCGTTCAGTCGGCCAATCACAGGAGCTGTGTGTGTGTGTGTGTGTGTGTGACTGAACATCTGAAACCCGACATACACGTTCACACACTAAATACGAATCACTTTACATGACGATCATGATGATTAGAGGAAGGGGCGGGGCTTCCTGATCTGATTGGAGGAAGAGCTCATGTGATTGGACGATTTGAGTGTGACATCACACGTTACTCCACAGAGCTGCTCATTACAGGCTGCTAACCCTAACCCTAACCCTAACCCTAACCCTACTGGATCCACTGAGACCAAACGCTCATAATGATAAATAAAGATAGTAATAGAAATTAAAGGAGAACTCGGCAACTCTAGCGAACTCTAGTCACTTCTTCGCTGATTTTCTCTTTTGTTGTCGCATGTTTTCCCCACGAGCTCCCCCTACAGCTGTGGGGGGGCGTATATCTCACAACACGTCGTAAAAACCTCACTTGCGGCCCCTCCTCCCCCTCTCTACCGCTGCTCATGTGTGTGTGTTATGATCGGAGCAAGCCAGCCGTGTGGAGCTGTGTCTACCGGTGGGGAATCTGGTAATACATCATACATGCGTGTGTGTGTCGAATTGCCGTAAAGCAATTCGTGTTTCGCGCCCGTTCTCGTTCTCGTTCTCGCTTCTCACGAGACTTCCCATTTCTATCTTGCCGGGACGGTAGTCCCCAAGTTGCAAGGCTGGTTTTCCGCCTGGGAACGCTGGGGGGAGCGGGGAAAGTCACCAGTATCACCAGAACAGGCTGTTTAACCATCCAAATGATTTCTAGACAGTTTTATTACGTTAAAAAAGTTACCAAGTTCTCCTTTAATAAATAAATATATATATATATATAATGTATTATTATTATTAATACTGCCAATAATTATTATAATATTTATTTTCATTCATCTTGTATTTGTTGCTTCTTGTTAAAAACTGAATCAATATAAGAAGCGTCTGCAGAATCACAATCATTCATTATCCTGCAGCGCCTCCTGCTGCTCACACACACACACACACACACACACACACACACACACTCACACTCTCACACACACACACACACACACACACACACACACACACTCTCACACACACACACACACACACACACACTCACACACACTCACACACACACTCTCACACACACACACACACACACACACACACACACACACACACACACACTCACACACACACACACACACACACACACACTCACACACACACACTCACACACACTCACACACACACACACACACACACACACACACACACACAATGAATGCGCATGCGTCGCGTCTGAGCGCGTTGTTGTCTTTGGAGCTCCATCGATTGATTTATAATTCTTGATTTCTCTTTAAACTCACTTACAACGAACATTTTCTACTTTTCCTCACCTCATAGTTATAACGCGGATTGTTGAGCAGACGCGTCTCAAGCCTTGTGATCCAACGCTGGATACTCTTATAGGTTACGTCCGTGGATCACGGCTGAACGCGTCTTCTCCGCACTCATTTAAGTTACAAACATTTTTCACCTATCGTGCGTCTACTCTACACCCGTACCACTGAAAAGACGGATTATATCCAAGACTTAAGCCATAAATTAGTATTAATATTGATAGCACCACTGGTAGCGTCGTTGCTAACTTAACTTACTGTCCATCTGTTAAAATGGCGAATATATCAAATGTAAGTAGTCTACCTTTTGGTGCAGGTGAGGACACATTTGAGCTGCACGCGGTGCAGTCTGAGCTGGAAGCTGTTGAGAAACAGATCCACGACCTTTTAGTAAGAAAAGCCGAGCTGATAGACCGGCGTTTGGCTCTCGAAACATCGCGCGCCGAGGCACACAAATCAGAGATTAATGTTACTAACCCGCTGACTCCGACCTCGTCTACTCCGTGCGTTCCTCAACATCGGTCCCGAACGTCGAGGTCGCGATCAGCCATGGTCTCGTTCACTCCGGCTCCAACATGCCATCACGAAGCCTGGATTTTTCCGCAGCGGAAGTCGCGAGTCAGGTCTAGACCAAGAAAACTCTCTCCGACCCTCCCGGTTTTCGAGATATCCACACAAAACCGCTTCTCCCCTCTTCGCGAAACAGAACGCGATGCTGTGATCATCGGCGATTCCATCGTTCGACACGTACACGTTACGTTAAATAAAAGTAAGGTGCATAGTCACTGCTTTCCTGGTGCTCGTGTTTCTGAAATCGCTGCTCACGTTCCCGAGATTTTGAACGAGCGCGTCGGAACCGTTGTCCTGCACACGGGAGGGGCCGACATCAGACTGCGCCAGACGGAGGTTCTGAAGAAAGACTTCAGGAATCTGATCGATACGGTACGCAGCACATCGCCTGATATAACGATTATTGTGTCAGGACCGCTTCCCACGTACCGACTAGGTCATGAAAAGTTTAGTAGATTATTTGCGCTAAATGAATGGTTAATGTCATGGTGCAATGAGCAGAAACTTCTCTTTGTAAATAATTGGAATCTGTTTTGGGAGCGTCCTAGGCTTTACCGTGCTGATGGCTTACACCCAAACAGATTCGGATCGGATCTTCTGTCAGATAACATCTCCAAAATGTTAAATACCTTTTGACTAGTAAACAAAAGTCCATATCATAGTCTCTGCTGCACCAATTTAACTGATATAAATAGTGTAGAACATTGCATAGAAACTGTGTCTATTCCTCGTTTAGTGAGATCAAATCATAAATCTACTGCAGGATCTAGAAAAAATCTAATTGTTATTAAACCAGAAAATGTTGCTATTGGTAATCAAAAACAATTTTTAAAGCTAGGTCTTCTAAACATTAGATCACTCACACCTAAGGCAGTTATTGTAAATGAAATAGTCACAGATAATAGCTTCGATGTACTTTGCCTTACTGAAACCTGGCTTAAACCAAATGATTATTTCGGTTTAAATGAGTCTACTCCAGCAGGATACTCCTATAAGCACGAGCCCCGTCTGAATGGTCGTGGCGGCGGTGTTGCAACAATCTATAGAGATTTTCTCAATGTTACTCAGAAAACGGGTTATAAGTTTATTTCATTTGAAGTACTTGTACTAAATGTTACGCTCTTAGATGATAGAAAAACATCCCTATTATCTCTAGCCTTGGCTACCGTATATAGACCGCCAGGGCCTTACGCTGATTTCCTAAAAGAGTTTGCAGATTTTCTCTCAGACCTATTAGTTAACTTCGATAAAGCATTAATTGTTGGAGACTTTAATATCCATGTAGATAATCAAAATGATGCGTTAGGGGCTGCGTTTACTGATTTATTAAACTCCTTTGGGGTCAAGCAAAACATTACCGGACCGACTCATCGATTTAATCATACACTCGATTTAATTATATCACATGGAACCGATCCAACCGATATAGATATCATTCCACAAAGTGACGATGTCACTGACCATTACATGGTAACTTGCATATTACGTACTCCTGTAATATATCGTGCTGCGCCGCGTTATCGATTAGGCAGAACAATCCTTCCATCCACCATAGATCATTTTTCAAACAGCTTATCGGATCTGTCTCAGCTGCTCAGTGAACCCAAACAAACAGATGAACTTGAGGAATTAACTAGCACTATGAGCACCGTTCTCTCTGGATCATTGGATATTGTTGCGCCCATTAGATTAAAAAAGGTCAGAGAGAAAAGTAAAGCACCATGGTATAACAATACTACGCGTGTTCTAAAGAGAGAAACCCGTAATTTAGAGCGTAAATGGAAACAAACCAACTTAGAGGTCTTTAGAATCGCATGGAAAGACAGTATGTCACGTTATAAAAAGGCCCTAAAAGCGGCCAGGGCTGAGCATCTCCGCAAACTAATAGAAAACAACCATAACAATCCTAAGTTCTTATTTAACACCGTGGCGAGACTAACAAATAAACAGATGTCTCCTGAACAAAATATTCCATTACAGTTTAGTAGTAATGATTTCATGAAGTTCTTCACTGAGAAAATAGAAAACATCAGAACCACAATTGTAAACGTTCAATCCTCAATCGCGCCTTATAATTCAGCCTCAATTATCACCCCGCAAGAACAATTACAGTGCTTTTCAACTATAGAACAAAAAGAGTTAAATAAACTTATCATTTCCTCTAAAACAACAACATGTTTATTAGATCCCATACCAACTAAACTATTGAAAGAAGTGTTACCTATAGTGGAAGAGCCTCTCCTCAATATTATTAACTCATCTTTATCTTTAGGTCATGTTCCAAGAACATTTAAACTGGCAGTTATAAAACCTCTCATTAAGAAACCACAATTAGATCCGAATAATCTAGTAAATTATAGACCCATTTCAAATCTACCTTTTATGTCTAAAATACTAGAAAAAGTTGTGTCCGCTCAACTGGGCTCTTTCTTACAAGAAAATGACACCTATGAAAAGTTTCAGTCTGGGTTCAGGCCGCATCATAGCACTGAAACTGCGCTCGTTAAAATCACAAATGATTTACTCTTAGCTTCTGACCAAGGCTGTATCTCAAAACTAGTTTTACTTGATCTTAGTGCTGCGTTCGATACTATAGATCATACAATACTCTTAGATCGACTACAAAATTATACTGGTGTTCA
>NC_138238.1:452500-540000 GCF_964197995.2 Scardinius erythrophthalmus | reverse complement strand
CACACACACACAACACAGTTAGGGTTACTCGTGTCCACGCCCTCGAACTCTGCCGTCAGCCCTGAGACACACACACACACACACACACACACAACACAGTTAGGGTTACTGGTGTCCACGCCCTCGAACTCTGCCGTCAGCCCTGAGACACACACACACACACACACAACACAGTTAGGGTTACTGGTGTCCACGCCCTCGAACTCTGCCGTCAGCCCTGAGACACACACACACACACACACACACACAACACAGTTAGGGTTACTCGTGTCCACGCCCTCGAACTCTGCCGTCAGCCCTGAGACACACACACACACACACACACACAACACAGTTAGGGTTACTCGTGTCCACGCCCTCGAACTCTGCCGTCAGCCCTGAGACACACACACACACACACACACACACAACACAGTTAGGGTTACTCGTGTCCACGCCCTCGAACTCTGCCGTCAGCCCTGAGACACACACACACACACACACACACACAACACAGTTAGGGTTACTGGTGTCCACGCCCTCGAACTCTGCCGTCAGCCCTGAGACACACACACACACACACACACACACACACACACACAACACAGTTAGGGTTACTGGTGTCCACGCCCTCGAACTCTGCCGTCAGCCCTGAGACACACACACACACACACACACACACACACACACACAACACAGTTAGGGTTACTGGTGTCCACGCCCTCGAACTCTGCCGTCAGCCCTGAGACACACACACACACACACACACACACACACAACACAGTTAGGGTTACTGGTGTCCACGCCCTCGAACTCTGCCGTCAGCCCTGAGACACACACACACACACACACACACACAACACAGTTAGGGTTACTCGTGTCCACGCCCTCGAACTCTGCCGTCAGCCCTGAGACACACACACACACACACACACACACAACACAGTTAGGGTTACTGGTGTCCACGCCCTCGAACTCTGCCGTCAGCCCTGAGACACACACACACACACACACACACACACACACACACACACACACACACACACACACACACACACAACACAGTTAGGGTTACTGGTGTCCACGCCCTCGAACTCTGCCGTCAGCCCTGAGACACACACACACACACACACAACACAGTTAGGGTTACTGGTGTCCACGCCCTCGAACTCTGCCGTCAGCCCTGAGACACACACACACACACACACAACACAGTTAGGGTTACTGGTGTCCACGCCCTCGAACTCTGCCGTCAGCCCTGAGACACACACACACACACACACACACACACAACACAGTTAGGGTTACTCGTGTCCACGCCCTCGAACTCTGCCGTCAGCCCTGAGACACACACACACACACACACACACACAACACAGTTAGGGTTACTGGTGTCCACGCCCTCGAACTCTGCCGTCAGCCCTGAGACACACACACACACACACACACACACACACACACACACAACACAGTTAGGGTTACTGGTGTCCACGCCCTCGAACTCTGCCGTCAGCCCTGAGACACACACACACACACACACACACACAACACAGTTAGGGTTACTCGTGTCCACGCCCTCGAACTCTGCCGTCAGCCCTGAGACACACACACACACACACACACACACAACACAGTTAGGGTTACTGGTGTCCACGCCCTCGAACTCTGCCGTCAGCCCTGAGACACACACACACACACACACACACACACACACACACACACACACACACACACACACACACACACACACACACAACACAGTTAGGGTTACTGGTGTCCACGCCCTCGAACTCTGCCGTCAGCCCTGGACACACACACACACACACACACACACACACAACACAGTTAGGGTTACTCGTGTCCACGCCCTCGAACTCTGCCGTCAGCCCTGAGACACACACACACACACACGTCTCTCTGTTGCAGTGATGTTTATGATGATGGTGATGATGATGATGAAGGTGATGATGATGATGGTGATGAAGGTGATGATGATGATGATGATGAAGGTGATGATGATGATGGTGATGAAGGTGATGATGATGATGGTGATGAAGGTGTGAGTGCAGTACCGTCGTGCACCAGCAGGTGTGGCCTCAGGCATCTCTCTCTGATGATGCGCACGAGCGCGGGCGCGGGCGCGAACACGTGACTGACGCTGATGTCGAAGCCCATCACACGCAGCCTCTGCACGAACTGCTCACGCGTGTTCTGGGTCTCGTTAGTGCAGAAGCGCACCGTCAGACCCGAGCCCATCAGCCTGACACACACACACAAACTTTTGTTTTATATTTGTGTATATTGTTTAGTTTGTATCTGATCAGATAGTGAGTAAAGAATGATCACAGCTGGCATTCCTTCAGTTCAACACTGAAAGTTGCATTGTGGGATACTCAGTACAGAACAGCCCACTATAGCCCATTAGGGGTGATGTGTACGGATCAGCTCCCCACGGTTCGGCACGCGTGCGATTCGCAGATTAACCGCTAAATTTAACCGTCATAGAGTGAAAGTTTATCATTTGGACGTGTTTTGTCATTTTACACATTCAAACAATTTTAGACGTGGAAGAAGAGGCAAGTGTTCTCTCGGTTCTGTCATGAGTGAAGAGTTGAGAAAGAAACCGGATGTTTGTCAGTTTATTCGGTCTTAAAGTGACAGTAGCCTAATATCCCTGCTGTCGTCTGTGTCATTAATGTTAAAGGTGCTCTAAGTAACTTTTTCACCTTAACTGAACAGCTTCGGAGTCAGTGGAATGGTTATATTACTTATTTCGGGTTGAATGGTGGTGGTTTCGCACCCCCCTGGTGCCCGAGAGCGGAAAAAACTCACTTGCAACTTTGGGCCGGTGTGGTGAAGTATCCGGTCACTCTGAAGTGATGGGTCCGGGCTGAGGACCCAATTAGTATGCCAGTAGTATGCCTGATCTGAAATCTGTTCTCACGACACGGTAAGGCAGTATCAGTGCAGTAATATCAGGTAAAGCTCATAGCACAATCATCGGATAACGTTAGCTGTATGCTATGCTACTATCTAAGCTAACTAAAAAACACACTAACAACGAGAAATGTTTAATTTCACAATCTATTGGTTGGTCTATCGGTTAAATACTAGTATATGAAACGTATAATTTAAAATACATTAAATACATTAATGACTCGTTATAACGTAGTACAAACGTCTTCTATAATAAAGTGATTTTGTATGATTTGTAACCAGGCACTAAAGCTATTACCCATAAAACGTGCTTTGAACCAATCGGATTGCTTGGGTCCTCAGCCCGGACCCATCACTTCAGAGTGACCGGATACTTCACCACTAAATAAATTAAGAGCATTTACTACCAGACACTAGGGGGAGCTTCGTAGAGAAAAAAGTCAAGTGTATTTGTATAGCGCTTTTCACAATACAGATTGTATCAAAGCAGCTTCACAGTATTAAATTAAAATAATACAACAAGGTTTGTTTCAAGTGGAATTTATTGATTGATAAAATAAAATTAAATATCCCCAAATATCCCCAACTGAGCAAGCCAAAGGCAACGGTGGCAAGGAACCGAAAAACTCCATCAGGTGACCTAATGGAGAAAAAAAAAACCTTGGGAGAACCCAGGCTCAGTCGGGGGCCAGTTCTCCTCTGGCGTTTATGAACTAGAGGCCGGATTGAACTGTAGGATTAAAAGTATTATATGAATGCCTGGCTGAAGAGATGCGTCTTTAATCTAGTTTTAAACTGGGAGAGCGAGTCTGAGCAACGAACAGTATCCGGAAGGCTATTCCAGAGTTTTGGAGCTAAATGTGAAAATGCTCTCCCTCCTTTGGTGGATCTGGATATCCTAGGTATGACCAAAAGCCTCGAGTTTAGTGACCTTAAAGAGCGCGATGGATTATAGGGCGATAGAAGATCGGTTAAATAGACTGGAGCTAAGCCGTTTAGGGCTTTATAAGTCAGTAGCAATACCTTGTAATTAATACGGGACTTTATAGGTAACCAATGTAGGGATGATAAAATCGGTGTTATATGATCATATTTTCTTGATCTAGTTAGAACTCTAGCGGCTGCATTTTGGACTAACTGTAGCTTGTTTATTGAGGATGCAGGACAACCAGCTAATAACGCATTACAGTAATCTAGTCTCGAGGTCATGAATGCATGAACTAACTTTTCTGCATCAGAAACTGATAGCATATTACGTAGCTTAGCAATGTTTCTAAGGTGGAAAAAGGCTGTTTTTGTAACACATGAAATATGATTTTCAAAAGACAGGTTGCAATCTAGTATAACACCCAGGTCTTTTACTGTAGACGATGAAGTAACAGGACATCTTTTTCACCTGTCACTTGCGAGGATATTAAGGGTTTATTAAGTAAAGTGAAACCATCCTCAAGCCCGCTTGATGTATTGCCGACTTCATTGCTACTAAATGTGTTTGATTTAGTCGGACCATATGTTGTTAGATTGATTAACCTTTCCCTTTTAACCGGTTCTGTGCCTAGCCATTTTAAACAAGCAGTTGTCAGCCCCATACTGAAGAAACCTAATTTGGATTCTTTTGAACCAACTAACTACAGGCCTATATCTAAACTGCCTTTTTTATCTAAAATCCTAGAGAGAGTGGTGGCGGGGCAGCTGACTTCATTTCTTGATGGAAAAAATTTGTTTGATAAATTTCAGTCAGGTTTTCGCAAATGCCATTCAACTGAGACTGCGCTTCTTAAAGTATCAAATGACATTTTGATGGCTGCTGACTCTGGACAGTACACTGATAGATCATTTTGTGCGTCTATTAATAACATTTTGTCAGAAATGACCCCTCTGTCATATGGAGTTCCTCAGGGTTCGGTTTTAGGTCCTATTTTGTTTTTATTGTATATTAGCCCTCTTGGTGAAATTATTCGTAATTTTAATAATGTGTCTAATCACTTTTATGCTGATGACATTCAGTTGTACTGCTCATTCAAAGAGTCAGAGTTGGGTAAATAAATTAACTGATTTATTGGAATGCCTGTCATGCATTAAGACTTGGTTATACAACAATTATTTACAACTGAATATAAAAAAGACTGAAAGTTTGATCATTGCTCCAGAACAAAAAATACCCCAAATTAAACAACACCTCTGTTCCTTGGACTCATCCGTCCAGTTGAGCCTAAGAAACCTTGGCGTTTTGTTCGACCAATCGTTGTCTCTGGATGGTCATTCTAGACAGTTGGTCAGAAACTGTTTTTATCATTTGAGAAATATCTCCAAATATCAAATTTGTTAACTTGCTATATGTAAAGCACTTTGTGATTTTATCTGTGATAGGTGCTATATAAATAAAGTTTACTTACTTACTTACTTACATCCTACTATGTTAAAGTTGTATTGTGAGAGGTTTTGTGGGCGGTTTTTTGAACCGATAAGTAGTACCTCTGTCTTGTCTGGATTTAATAAAAGAAGATTACGCGTCATCCAATCTTTTATATCTTTAACACACTCTGTCAATTTGGATAATTTAGCGTTTTCATCCGGTCGTGATGAAATATAGATTTGAGTGTCATCAGCATAAGAATGGAAACTAATTCCATGTTTCCTTATAATATTTCCAAGTGGCAGCATATATATTGAGAATAATAGAGGGCCTAACACAGATCCCTGCGGCACTCCATAGTTTACTGGAGTTATGATCGATTTTTCTCCATTCAAATAGACAAAATGGTAGCGGTCAGATAAATACGATCTAAACCAGCTTAATGCTTGTCCTTGAACACCAGTGTAGTTTTGTAGTCGATCTAAGAGTATTGTGTGATCTATAGTATCGAACGCAGCACTAAGATCAAGTAACACTAGTATTGAGATACAGCCTTGGTCAGAAGCTAAAAGTAAATCATTTGTGATTTTAACGAGCGCAGTTTCAGTGCTATGATGCGGCCTGAACCCAGACTGAAACTTTTCATAGATGTCATTTTCTTGTAAGAAAGAGCCCAGTTGGGCAGACACAACTTTTTCTAATATTTTAGACATAAATGGAAGATTTGAAATGGGTCTATAATTTACTAGATTATTCGGATCTAATTGTGGTTTCTTAATGAGAGGATTTATAACTGCCAGTTTAAATGTTCTTGGAACATGACCTAAAGATAAAGATGAGTTAATAATATTGAGGAGAGGCTTGCCTGGTGTCCCTTTAATAAAACAACATTTCACTTTTTTTTTTTAATGTGTGAACTCTATCAGTTAGGATAGTAGTTTGTGATGTGGTATCGAAGAACTTCAAGTGAGCTTTAAGTAATAAATGTAAAGCAAAGTTACAATTTTGGGATCCGTTCCACCTCTATATACCATAAATCAAATCATATTACATTTTTCATAAAGATATGGCATAAATAATAAGAATAGTATGGTAGTATGCTATATTTAGACTGCATTGAGAAAGTTTGCATACTATGCACAGGACAGACAGACAGACAGACAGACAGACAGACAGACAGACAGACAGACAGACAGACAGACAGACAGACAGACAGACAGATAGATAGATAGATAGATAGATAGATAGATAGATAGATAGATAGATAGATAGATAGATAGATAGATAGATAGATAGATACCGCTTGACTGCTTCTAAAGATCCGGGTATCGCTTGTCCTCCTCCTTCTCCACTATCATACAGAACTCCACACATGTCTAATATCACTCCTTTCACACTCTTCAACATCTCCATTCCGCTCGCGGCTGTCATGGTGCTGACGCTCGGGCGCATGCGCGGCACACGGCCTTCTGGGAAGTGAAGTTCTTCTGTCGCACGTCACGATGCTTCTAACCAGAGAAGAATTTGCATGCCACGAAAAATGACCTTTGTTAATTAAATGTAGCCTATTCTTTGTATGAAGGCTTGTATTGTATTTTCGTTTGTTTTGTATAAATACAATAATAAGTTTATAATATTATTCATTGAATTAATAAATTTTGCCCAAACAAAATATTTTGGACAATATTTATATATTTTGATTTTAAACTATAGCAGGGGAAATAAATTACTAATGTATATTACCGAGGCAACCCTGCGTCGGTGTTGCGTCACACTCTGCGTCTGTCCTGAGCCTCGTCGTCACGCGCTCAATCACTCGAACTCCATCACTTACAGGTGCAATAAAACCATTAAAGTGTGTAATTAAATGTATTTTAAAGAAATGTTCCATATTTCTGCAGAAAACCGCTCAACGTTGAGCAGCGCTGAAGCGAGTTGCGTCATGACGCAGAGTGACGTGTTTGCGTTCATTTGAATAAGCCGTGTGGAGGCAGCGCGAGACACGCAGCAGCGCAGACTGAACCCGCACGGACCCGCAGCAGGTAAGACACACACACACACACACACACAAACACACACTAAACCGGGTTTAAGCGCGTTACGAGACGAGAGAAACACACACGGGTGTTACAGCGCGAGACGTGAGGGCTGATGAATATTGATAAGACGAGGATGTTAATGCGCTCACATCAGCTTCAGTGATGAACATAAGGGTGATGAAGGTGCTTTCCCTCTCGCTGTGTGTGTGTGTGTGTGTGTGTGTGTGTGTGTGTGTGAACAGATTCGCGTGGGATTCACTGCGAGTTTATGCAGTGATATATATTTTATTTTATGTAGTTACTTTATTGAACTTCTTTGGACTGCTGTGTAACTATATTAGTTATTATTATATATTTATTATCTGTGTGTGTGTGTGTGTGTGTGTGTGTGTGTGTGTGTGTGTGTGTGTGTGTCTTTATTTAATCCTGGCAGGGCTCGTGGTGGGTGTTTTGAGGGCAGTGAGTGTTCAGCCAATCAATGGACGTGCGAGAGATCACGTGGTCACACGCCTGCTGTAGGACTGACACTTGCTGAAAAGTTTCTGCGAATGTTTAATAATTACTGAGAGTCTCTGAGCGGAGCGAGGCCGGTGTTTGCTCATCTGAGGTCATCAGCTCTGTGAACTCACTTCAGAAAACTTTATTGGCATGACAAAAAAAACAAATACATGTTGTATAGCCAAATCATTAAAACAACATAGAAAATGATTTAGAACATTTAATAAAGCCGGTACAGAAAATAATAATAAAACTAAATAAAAAGACAATATTAAATGTATTCATGGCTAGATAATAATAAAATAAAGAAAGAATAATAATAAAAAGATTATAGTTCAGAAATCATGTAACAACTGAACTTAGAAATGGAACATTATATACATGTGTGTAGGTCTGATGAGGTGTGTGTGTGTGTGTGTGTGTGTGTGTGTGTGTAGGTCTGATGAGGTGTGTGTGTGTGTGTGTGTGTGTGTGTGTGTGTGTGTGTGTGTGTGTGTGTGTGTGTGTGTGTGTGTGTGTGTGTGTGTGTAGGTCTGATGAGGTGTGTGTGTGTGTGTGTGTGTGTGTGTAGGTCTGATGAGGTGTGTGTAGGTCTGATGAGGTGTGTGTGTGTGTGTGTGTGTGTGTGTGTGTGTGTGTGTGTGTGTGTGTGTGTGTGTGTGTGTGTGTGTGTGTGTGTGTGTGTGTGTGTAGGTCTGATGAGGTGTGTGTGTGTGTGTGTGTGTGTGTGTGTGTGTGTGTGTGTAGGTCTGATGAGGTGTGTGTGTGTGTAGGTCTGATGAGGTGTGTGTGTGTGTGTGTGTGTGTGTGTGTGTGTGTGTGTGTGTGTGTGTGTGTGTGTGTGTGTGTGTGTGTGTGTGTGTGTGTGTGTGTGTGTGTGTAGGTCTGATGAGGTGTGTGTGTGTGTGTGTGTGTGTGTGTGTGTGTGTGTGTGTGTGTGTGTGTGTGTGTGTAGGTCTGATGAGGTGTGTGTGTGTGTGTGTGTGTGTGTGTGTGTGTAGGTCTGATGAGGTGTGTGTGTGTGTGTGTGTGTGTGTGTGTGTGTGTGTGTAGGTCTGATGAGGTGTGTGTGTGTGTAGGTCTGATGAGGTGTGTGTGTGTGTGTGTGTGTGTGTGTGTGTGTGTGTGTGTGTGTGTGTGTGTGTGTGTAGAGGTCTGATGGGGTGTGTGTGTGGGCTGTGAGTGAGTGTGTGTTTATTGGATGTTTGCTTCTTTCTGGTTCTCTCTATTATCTGTCAGAACATTGATCTCTAGACATGATCATGTGATTGGAGATGAAGTAACTGAGCATTAGCATTAGCATTAGCGTGTTGTGAGTGAAAGGCTGATCTGGCCATGATGATGACCGGCGGATCTGCGTCTGAATGAGAACTGAATGATCATCGGTTTCTTTCTCATGCTGTCGCTCCAGAGGACACGACATGTGACCTCATCATCATGTGACCTCATCATCATCACTGCTCTCAGAAACGGGGATGAAGCTGTTTTCATCCATTATTGTTGATGGAGAAACTCCTGATTCAGCAGTGCAGTGAACAGAGCCTGAACCGTCCAGTTTAGCAGTGAGCGTGCAATCCGCTTCTGTAACTCTGTCAGTGTTTATTGTAAATGATTTATGGGTGTACATCATCATCATTGTGTTAATAATGTTGCATCAGAATCAGTTGCTCTTGCAGCATCTCTTCTCTGATGACGAGGGCGGGGCTATAACCTGTCACTCACATGAGATCAGCCAATAGCGGGGCCAGTTACAGCCGAACAGTTAAACGGCCCAAGTTCCGAGAGCCCCGCCCACATTTGTTCTTGTTCCTGAAGCATTTACTCGATATACGTCATGTGGATCTATTATTGATGTATCCACTGATGTTTTGGCATCTGATGCAGACCGTCCTGTTCTGATAATTATGGAAATTAATAATAAAAAGAGCGATTAAAAGCAAAAAACTCTCTGAGACACACCGAAACTAAACGATCAAATGTACACAAAAATATGTCAAAATGGCCGGCTTGGAGATTCACTAAAACACAGTTTATGTCTTGAATGGACGCGGTTCTGGAGAGAGTGAATATGGTGCGTCAGTAGCCTATCAGATCCGCTCTCGCTCTTAAAGGGGCAGCGGCCTAATAAACATGCGCATGCGCCATCACTGCAATCAAACAACAGAAGGCAAAGAGAAAATCACTCGCAGCTCTTGATGAATAACTTCAGCTTTAATAAACATTAATCTGTCTATGATAAACTATGCCGTGTTATTTTACATCTGATTACTTTATTAGATTTCTTTTTAGACCGTACCTGAGCAGTAATGTTAGACCTTCCTGAAGTTACAGCACTGTGAAGGCCTCTGTACTGTGCATCTGTGTTTGTTTATCTTTTATCTTTAGTTTATCTTTCTTTAATATATATATATGAAACAAAAAGAGGCGGTAAGAATACCGTTAAAGTGCCGGATGGGTCAGCAGTTTCGGGTGAGAGGAGTAATACCGCTAAACCTCACCGATTCCCGTCCCAGTGTGACTCTAATATGTCTCATGTTTTCATCCTTGTATAGTTTTACTGCCTTCGTCATGAAAATCAACTTAATTATGACATTTTTGGGGGAAATGGTATATTACATCATGACTCCATGACATCATCATCTTCCCGCCGGACGTGAAGTAATTTGATGTTGTTCTGCACAGATGTTGTTCTGCACAGATGTTGTTCTGCACAGATGTTGTTCTGCACAGATGTTGTTCTGCACAGATGTTGTTCTGCACAGATGTTGTTCTGCACACATGTTGTTCTGCACACATGTTGTTCTGCACAGATGTTGTTCTACACACATGTTGTTCTGCTCAGATGTTGTTCCGCTCAGATGTTGTTCTGCACAGATGTTGTTCTGCTCAGATGTTGTTCCGCACAGATGTTGTTCCGCTCAGATGTTGTTCCGCACAGATGTTGTTCCGCTCAGATGTTGTTCTGCTCAGATGTTGTTCCGCACAGATGTTGTTCCGCTCAGATGTTGTTCTGCACACATGTTGTTCTGCACAGATGTTGTTCTACACACATGTTGTTCTGCTCAGATGTTGTTCTGCACAGATGTTGTTCTGCACAGATGTTGTTCTGCACAGATGTTGTTCTGCACAGATGTTGTTCTGCACACATGTTGTTCTGCACACATGTTGTTCTGCACAGATGTTGTTCTACACACATGTTGTTCTGCTCAGATGTTGTTCCGCTCAGATGTTGTTCTGCACAGATGTTGTTCTGCTCAGATGTTGTTCCGCACAGATGTTGTTCCGCTCAGATGTTGTTCCGCACAGATGTTGTTCCGCTCAGATGTTGTTCTGCTCAGATGTTGTTCCGCACAGATGTTGTTCCGCTCAGATGTTGTTCTGCACACATGTTGTTCTGCACAGATGTTGTTCTACACACATGTTGTTCTGCACAGATGTTGTTCTGCACACATGTTGTTCTACACACATGTTGTTCTGCACAGATGTTGTTCTGCACAGATGTTGTTCTGCACAGATGTTGTTCTGCACAGATGTTGTTCTGCACAGATGTTGTTCTGCACACATGTTGTTCTGCACACATGTTGTTCTGCACAGATGTTGTTCCGCTCAGATGTTGTTCTGCACAGATGTTGTTCTACACACATGTTGTTCTGCTCAGATGTTGTTCCGCTCAGATGTTGTTCTGCACAGATGTTGTTCTGCTCAGATGTTGTTCCGCACAGATGTTGTTCCGCTCAGATGTTGTTCCGCACAGATGTTGTTCCGCTCAGATGTTGTTCTGCTCAGATGTTGTTCCGCACAGATGTTGTTCCGCTCAGATGTTGTTCTGCACACATGTTGTTCTGCACAGATGTTGTTCTGCACACATGTTGTTCTGCTCAGATGTTGTTCCGCTCAGATGTTGTTCTGCACAGATGTTGTTCTGCTCAGATGTTGTTCCGCACAGATGTTGTTCCGCTCAGATGTTGTTCCGCACAGATGTTGTTCCGCTCAGATGTTGTTCTGCTCAGATGTTGTTCCGCACAGATGTTGTTCCGCTCAGATGTTGTTCCGCTCAGATGTTGTTCCGCACAGATGTTGTTCCGCACAGATGTTGTTCCGCACAGATGTTGTTCCGCTCAGATGTTGTTCCGCACAGATGTTGTTCCGCTCAGATGTTGTTCTGCTCAGATGTTGTTCCGCACAGATGTTGTTCCGCACAGATGTTGTTCCGCACAGATGTTGTTCCGCACAGATGTTGTTCCGCACAGATGTTGTTCCGCACAGATGTTGTTCCGCTCAGATGTTGTTCCGCACAGATGTTGTTCCGCACACATGTTGTTCTGCACAGATGTTGTTCTGCACACATGTTGTTCTGCACAGATGTTGTTCTGCACACATGTTGTTCTACACACATGTTGTTCTGCACAGATGTTGTTCTGCACAGATGTTGTTCTGCACAGATGTTGTTCCGCACAGATGTTGTTCCGCACAGATGTTGTTCCGCTCAGATGTTGTTCCGCACAGATGTTGTTCCGCTCAGATGTTGTTCTGCTCAGATGTTGTTCTGCACAGATGTTGTTCCGCTCAGATGTTGTTCCGCTCAGATGTTGTTCCGCACAGATGTTGTTCCGCACAGATGTTGTTCCGCACAGATGTTGTTCCGCTCAGATGTTGTTCCGCACACATGTTGTTCCGCACACATGTTGTTCTGCACAGATGTTGTTCTGCACACATGTTGTTCTGCACAGATGTTGTTCTGCACACATGTTGTTCTACACACATGTTGTTCTGCACAGATGTTGTTCTGCACAGATGTTGTTCTGCACAGATGTTGTTCTGCACAGATGTTGTTCTGCACAGATGTTGTTCTGCACAGATGTTGTTCTGCACAGATGTTGTTCTACACACATGTTGTTCTGCACAGATGTTGTTCTACACACATGTTGTTCTGCTCAGATGTTCTGCTCAGATGTTGTTCTGCACAGATGTTGTTCTACACACATGTTGTTCTGCACAGATGTTGTTCTGCACACATGTTGTTCTACACACATGTTGTTCTGCACAGATGTTGTTCTACACACATGTTGTTCTGCTCAGATGTTGTTCCGCTCAGATGTTGTTCCGCTCAGATGTTGTTCTGCACAGATGTTGTTCCGCTCAGATGTTGTTCCGCACAGATGTTGTTCCGCTCAGATGTTGTTCCGCACAGATGTTGTTCTGCACAGATGTTGTTCCGCACAGATGTTGTTCCGCTCAGATGTTGTTCCGCTCAGATGTTGTTCCGCACAGATGTTGTTCCGCACAGATGTTGTTCCGCTCAGATGTTGTTCCGCTCAGATGTTGTTCCGCTCAGATGTTGTTCCGCTCAGATGTTGTTCCGCACAGATGTTGTTCCGCTCAGATGTTGTTCCGCTCAGATGTTGTTCCGCACAGATGTTGTTCCGCACAGATGTTGTTCCGCTCAGATGTTGTTCCGCACAGATGTTGTTCCGCACACATGTTGTTCCGCTCAGATGTTGTTCCGCTCAGATGTTGTTCCGCACAGATGTTGTTCCGCACAGATGTTGTTCCGCTCAGATGTTGTTCCGCACAGATGTTGTTCCGCACACATGTTGTTCCGCACAGATGTTGTTCCGCACACATGTTGTTCCGCACAGATGTTGTTCTGCACAGATGTTGTTCTGCACACATGTTGTTCTGCACAGATGTTGTTCTGCACACATGTTGTTCTACACACATGTTGTTCTGCACAGATGTTGTTCTGCACAGATGTTGTTCTGCACAGATGTTGTTCTGCACGGATGTTGTTCCGCACGGATGTTGTTCCGCACGGATGTTGTTCCGCACGGATGTTGTTCCGCACGGATGTTGTTCCGCACGGATGTTGTTCCGCACGGATGTTGTTTCCGCACGGATGTTGTTCGCACGGATGTTGTTCTGCACACATGTTGTTCCGCACACTTGTTGTTCCGCACAGATGTTGTTCCGCACAGATGTTGTTCCGCTCAGATGTTGTTCTGCACACATGTTGTTCCGCTCAGATGTTGTTCTGCACAGATGTTGTTCCGCACGGATGTTGTTCCGCACGGATGTTGTTCCGCACGGATGTTGTTCCGCACGGATGTTGTTCCGCACACATGTTGTTCTGCACAGATGTTGTTCTGCACAGATGTTGTTCTGCACAGATGTTGTTCTGCACAGATGTTGTTCTGCACAGATGTTGTTCTGCACACATGTTGTTCTGCACAGATGTTGTTCCGCACGGATGTTGTTCCGCACGGATGTTGTTTCCGCACGGATGTTGTTCGCACGGATGTTGTTCCGCACGGATGTTGTTCCGCACACTTGTTGTTCCGCACAGATGTTGTTCCGCACAGATGTTGTTCCGCTCAGATGTTGTTCCGCACACATGTTGTTCCGCTCAGATGTTGTTCCGCACGGATGTTGTTCCGCACGGATGTTGTTCCGCACGGATGTTGTTCCGCACGGATGTTGTTTCCGCACGGATGTTGTTCGCACGGATGTTGTTCCGCACGGATGTTGTTCCGCACGGATGTTGTTCCGCACGGATGTTGTTCCGCACGGATGTTGTTCCGCACGGATGTTGTTCCGCACGGATGTTGTTTCCGCACGGATGTTGTTCGCACGGATGTTGTTCTGCACACATGTTGTTCCGCACACTTGTTGTTCCGCACAGATGTTGTTCCGCACAGATGTTGTTCCGCTCAGATGTTGTTCTGCACACATGTTGTTCCGCTCAGATGTTGTTCTGCACAGATGTTGTTCCGCACGGATGTTGTTCCGCACGGATGTTGTTCCGCACGGATGTTGTTCCGCACGGATGTTGTTCCGCACGGATGTTGTTCCGCACGGATGTTGTTTCCGCACGGATGTTGTTCGCACGGATGTTGTTCCGCACGGATGTTGTTCCGCACACTTGTTGTTCCGCACAGATGTTGTTCCGCACAGATGTTGTTCCGCTCAGATGTTGTTCCGCACACATGTTGTTCCGCTCGGATGTTGTTCCGCACGGATGTTGTTCCGCACGGATGTTGTTCCGCACGGATGTTGTTCCGCACGGATGTTGTTTCCGCACGGATGTTGTTCGCACGGATGTTGTTCCGCACGGATGTTGTTCCGCACGGATGTTGTTCCGCACGGATGTTGTTTCCGCACGGATGTTGTTCCGCACGGATGTTGTTCCGCACGGATGTTGTTCCGCACGGATGTTGTTCGCACGGATGTTGTTCCGCACGGATGTTGTTCCGCACGGATGTTGTTCCGCACGGATGTTGTTCCGCACGGATGTTGTTCCGCACGGATGTTGTTCCGCTCGGATGTTGTTCCGCTCAGATGTTGTTCCGCTCAGATGTTGTTCCGCACACATGTTGTTCCGCACAGATGTTGTTCCGCTCAGATGTTGTTCAGCACACATGTTGTTCCGCTCAGATGTTGTTCCGCACGGATGTTGTTCCGCTCGGATGTTGTTCCGCACACATGTTGTTCCGCACGGATGTTGTTCGCACGGATGTTGTTCCGCACGGATGTTGTTCTGCACGAGAACACCAGTCTGCGCGACTCTAACCGTTGAGTTGTATGTTTGGTGTGTGTGAACTGAAGGGCTCTCTGTTGTGTCTGTCTCAGAACGAGCCGCCATGAACCGCATGCAGAGTCTGATGAGAGGCGTGGGCAGAGTGACGCCCGCCCTGAGCCGTGCAGTGCATTCTGGGACACGCACGTCCTCCGCGGCCTCCAGAGTGAAACACGAGGAGCGTCAGCTGACGTCAGAGGAGGTGTTCGCGCGCGAGGATCGTTACGGCGCTCACAACTACCATCCGCTGCCCGTAGCCCTGGAGCGAGGAGAGGGTAACCACACACACACACTCACTCACACACACTCACTCACACACACTCTCACACACTCTAAACACACACACACACACACACATAAAGTTATTTTCCAGCTAAAGTTAGTTAGTTTGATTCACTTCCGTCGCAATGATCATTAGTTATTAACTTAGCGGCCGCTTACACACACCGCTCTTACAGGAAACTCTTCAGTTCTCTCTGCGCAAACTTTAAAAACGCGAACCCGTGAAAACGCTGACGGCGCACATGTGTATTACGAGTTCAGTCTATAGGTGTGTGTGTTTGAATATCTGTGCGCAGGCGTGTAGTCCTTCCCTACAAACAACCCTCAACAAACAGGATATATATATATATATATATATATATATATATATATATATATATATATATATATATATATATATATATATATATATATATATATATATATATATATATATATATCTCCTGTTTGTTGAGGGTTGTTTGTGTTATCGCTTCACAGCTTTATATATATATAGCTGTGAAGCGATAATATTTTTAAAAGTAATGCAGTACAAAATGTGCCAATTAATGTAACTAATCGCAAAATAATCACACATCAGATTTGGCTGAGAAATCCCCCCCCCCCCAAATAATATAAAGTCATTAATGTGTTAAATGAGAAAAGCATCAAATAGTAAAAGAAAAAAATATTTTATTTGATGCAACATAAATTTGCAACACGTAAACTTTTAGGCTTCAACGGCCATGAGTGTGAGTGAATGGTGACGCAAGTTGAATTTTTGCGTGAACTATCCCATTAATTGTTTTTATTTTAATTATTATCATAGAAATAACTAAAACTGAGTGGAGTGAGTGAGTCATTAATTCCTTAGTTCAAACGCAGATTCGTTCAGGAATGAAACACCGCTGTGTGGCTCGAACACTTCTGCTCTGGCTGTATAGGTAATATTTCCACTGGAAAAAATGTGCAGAAGCAGACAATATTGTGTCTAAAATATAACACAATATTAACTTCTTATTTACTGAACTGTTGTACAGACCCTTTCCAAAAAATTAGAATATCATGGAAAAGTTTATTTATTTCCATAATTCCATTCAAAACGTTAAACTTCCATAGATTATAAATTCAGGGCCCACAACTTAAACGATTTAAATATGTAGTTGTTTATTTGTACATAATTTGGGCTTCCAGCTCATAAAACCCACGAAAACAGGATTTAAAAAAATTTGAATATTACATGAAATCACACAGTAATTACACAGTGATACCATGGTCATTGTGAACCAGGTGTTGGTTCTGTTGGCAGTGTGGGCCGGTGCAGATCCTGCTGGGAAATGAAGGAAGCATGAAGTTCTCTAGACATGTCCTGACTCTGTATTTAATAAAGCACAGTGGACCAAAGTCATCTTTTCTGATGAGAGCAAATTTCGCATCTCATTTGGAAACCAAGGTCCCAGAGTCTGGAGGAAGAATGGAGAGGCACACAGTCCGAGATGCTGGAAGTCCAGTGTGAAGTTTCCACAGTCTGTGTTGGTCATCGGCTGGTGTTGGTCCACTGTGCGGTCCACTCAACGCAGCCGTCGACCAGGACATGTCCAGAGCACTTCATGCTTCCTTCAGCAGACAAGCTTTATGGAGATGCTGACTTCATTTCCCAGCAGGATCTGCACCGGCCCACACTGCCAACAGAACCAACACCTGCTTCAGTGACCGTGGTATCACTGTGTAATTACTGTGTGATTTCATGTAATATTCTAATTTTTTGAAATCCTGTTTTCGTGGGTTTTATGAGCTGGAAGCCCAAATTATGTACAAATAAACAACTAAATACTTGAAATCGTTTAAGTTGTGGGCCCTGAATCTATAATCTATGGAAGTTTTAACATTTTGAATGGAATTATGGAAATAAAGAAACTTTTCCATGATATTCTAATTTTTTGGAAAGGGTCTGTATAAAATCAGTATCACATTCTTTGCTACAGAAGCAGCTCTCGCGTGATCTCACAGTCGATCCTCGTCCAGTCAGCTTCATTTCTACAGCGCTTCATACAGTACGGAGTGTTTCACAGCAGCTTTACAGAGATAACAGGAAAAACCAGTGTGTCCTGCCGCATGTTCCTCATCAACTGTATGAAGTGTAAGATGACTGGGCGGGTGTGTGAATGTGTTAATGATTAAAACTCATTGTTAGTAAAGAAATGGTTCCCTTCCTAAAGTTAGAGAACCCCTGAACTACATCACACACACACACACACACACACACACCCCAGTACACAGCCACGTCTGGACACACTTCATATGACACCGTTTACTTCATGGCTGGGTGTTCACCACACTTTCTACTGATTGAGAGGAAATACTGCGGTAGACTGACTCAGAACGGCACATTTTACTGTCATGAGTGAATATTGTAGAAAAATTCCACTCTAGTATTAATTCAGGATTGCAGTGTTTACAAAGAGCACCAGCAGGAGGCGCTGTAGTGGCAGAAACTGCGGTTTCCACGGTAACGGCTCATAAACGCTGCTTATCAGGAAAGATAAAGAAAGATTAAATTAAAATAACTAAACTTTTCTAAAGACAGTCAGTTCCCTTCAAAGAAACGTGCATATAACGACATACACCAATATTGCGGTATATTACAAATTCATATAACAAAAATAAGCAAGACATCAGGCTCTGGCGTACGCACAGGTTTTATAGGTTCCGCACGTACACTGTTAGTAAGGATCGCGCACAGCTGTGTGAGTGAGAGCCCTGACCTGACGTGTCCCGCCGCAGGGGTTCACCTGTGGGACGTGGAGGGCCGCCGCTACTTCGACTTCTTGAGCGCGTACAGTGCTGTAAACCAGGGCCACTGCCACCCGAAGATCATCTCGGCGCTGACGGCCCAGGCCTCCAGACTCACGCTCACGTCCAGAGCCTTCTACAACGACCAGCTGGGCGCCTACGAGCAGTACATCACCGGCCTGTTCGGCTTCGACAAGGTGCTGCCCATGAACACAGGTGCGCCTCAGCCGAACACACACATGACCTGTGCTGACCCGTGATCAGTGTGTGACGCTCTGTGTGTGTGTGTGTGTGTGTGTGTGTTTCAGGTGTGGAGGGCGGAGAGACGGCCTGTAAACTCGCCCGTAAGTGGGCCTACACTGTCAAGGGCGTCCCGAAGAATGAGGCCAAGATCGTTTTCGCGAGTGAGTCGAGTCTCCTTCATTTCTACAGCGCTTCACCAGTGTAGAGTCTCACAGCAGCTTTACAGTGATAACAGGAGATTACAGTAACAGAGATTACAGTAACAGAGATTACAGTGAGAACAGGAGAGTACAGTAACAGAGATTACAGTAACAGAGATTACAGTGAGAACAGGAGATTACAGTAACAGAGATTACAGTGAGAACAGGAGATTACAGTAACAGAGATTATAGTGAGAACAGGAGATTACAGTAACAGAGATTACAGTGAGAACAGGAGATTACAGTAACAGAGATTACAGTGAGAACAGGAGATTACAGTAACAGAGATTACAGTGAGAACAGGAGATTACAGTAACAGAGATTACAGTGAGAACAGGAGATTACAGTAACAGAGATTACAGTGAGAACAGGAGATTACAGTAACAGAGATTACAGTGATAACAGGAGAGTACAGTAACAGAGATTACAGTGAGAACAGGAGATTACAGTAACAGAGATTACAGTGAGAACAGGAGATTACAGTAACAGAGATTACAGTGATAACAGGAGATTACAGTAACAGAGATTACAGTGAGAACAGGAGATTACAGTAACAGAGATTACAGTGATAACAGGAGATTACAGTAACAGAGATTACAGTGAGAACAGGAGATTACAGTAACAGAGATTACAGTGAGAACAGGAGATTACAGTAACAGAGATTACAGTGATAACAGGAGATTACAGTAACAGAGATTACAATGATAACAGGAGATTACAGTAACAGAGATTACAGTGAGAACAGGAGATTACAGTAACAGAGATTACAGTGAGAACAGGAGATTACAGTAACAGAGATTACAATGATAACAGGAGATTACAGTAACAGAGATTACAGTGAGAACAGGAGATTACAGTAACAGAGATTACAATGATAACAGGAGATTACAGTAACAGAGATTACAGTGAGAACAGGAGATTACAGTAACAGAGATTACAGTGAGAACAGGAGATTACAGTAACAGAGATTACAATGATAACAGGAGATTACAGTAACAGAGATTACAGTGAGAACAGGAGATTACAGTAACAGAGATTACAATGATAACAGGAGATTACAGTAACAGAGATTACAGTGAGAACAGGAGAGTACAGTAACAGAGATTACAGTGATAACAGGAGATTACAGTAACAGAGAGTGTTTAGGCTTTACTGCAGATCTAGAATAAAGTTATTGTCCAGATAAAGTTAGTTTGATTGATTCACTTCCGTTGTAAAGATCATTAGTTATTAACTTAAGGGCCGCTAACACACACCGCTCTCACAGGAAACAGAAACTTTAAATGTGTTCTGGATGATCATTTGCACGATAACAGTGTTCGGCTCGAGAACACACACTTTGAAACGGGATCCACAGTGCAAGCGGTGACATTTTTTGAAAAACGTGATCATCTCTGTGTAAACTTCAAAAACATGAATCTGTGAAAACGCAGAAAACTGAGTCGCTGAACCTTTACACAGATGTTCTGACGTCACTCTGGATTGAGACGGGGAATGAGGAGTGTCTCCCAAACCTCCTGACAAATCGAAAACCGTTGAAATATACAGTCAAACCAACATTTATTCAGACACCTTCAACATTTCTCACATTATCAGTTTATTCGCTATAGTTTAGTAAATGGTAATAAAATATGAGCAGAACTCAGAGTTATGAACTCAGCTGATATTTGACTGGTTTTGTCCGTCCTTCTGTTAGACTGTCTCACACATGAATTATGTTGAATATCTGTCAGCTGTTAAATTTAACTACACAATTAGATAATACCAGTTTAGCTCAGCCAATCACCAAGCAATGCTTCATTGTGTTCAGTGTGTGTGTAAAAAGAGCATTAGCAATTAAAGAAAACACACTTCAGCAAAACATGATCAGCTCAAAGTGTCCCAATCATTTTTAAACTTTTATAAATGTCACTGGTAGTCACTGAATGAAGAATATTTGGGTATAATATGTCACAGTTTACTTTATTTTGCTCTCCTCACTTACATAAATGAACTGTAGTGTCCTGCACACACTCATAAATGATATCTGGTGTCTGAATAATGTTTGGTTTGAGTGTGTGTTAAGCTTGTGCAGACTTGAGGAATGATGAGCAGCCACTAAGATTGATTTAGTAACATTTTGAGATAATAATGTAACTCTTTGAATGAGCTGTTACCTCATGACTGTGTGTGTGTGTGTGTGTGTGTGTGTGTGTGTGTGTGTGTGTGTGTGTGTGTGTGTGTGTGTCCTGCAGTGGGGAATTTCTGGGGCCGTACGATGGCAGCGATCTCCAGCTCCACAGACCCCAGCAGCTTCGAGGGGTTCGGCCCGTTCATGCCCGGGTTCCAGCTGGTCCCGTATAATGACATCACTGCACTGGAGGTACACACACACACACACACACACAGGGATTAAAGTTCTCCGTCGCTACGACGGATTTCCGTTAATTGCAGCAAGTCCATGACGGATTTCCGTCATTGCGGGTTCCAGTCTGTCCTTAAAGTCTTAAATTCACTTTTCATAATTTTAAGGCCGTAAATAGGCTTTCATTTCTCAAATAGTGTAATAAATATCTTAATTTTAGTTTGAATAGGTCTTAAATTAAGGAAAGACGAGGTGTATTCACCCTGCTGAGGGGGATGTGATCAAAGCCTGGAGTGGAGCAAAAGCACGTTCCTCTCTCCACTCTAAGCACTCTGTAATCACTCCGCTCATAGTCCACTCCGGGTTTTCAATTACCGCTCACGGAAAGTGCATGTCAGGCTAGAGCTGAGCGCTGAGGTAGAACTATATTTCAGTGACACACTTATAATGCAGGTAGGGCTGGGCGATATCGATATAAAAAATATATCGATATATTTTTTAAATGCGATATGGAATTAGACCATATCACATCGATATAGTTCAAATTTGCGCTGTGATCCTTGCTCCCCGCGCCCCCGCTCCTCCTTTTCCACACTGCGTGCGTGTTTAGAGCATGTTATGTTATGAGAGGCGAATCATGACTACTTCAGAAAACCCAGCACAATAGGAACTACCAGGCAGGCAGTGACATAAGTGTACGCTGAAATAAAGTTTTTCACCTCAGAAAAACGGACTTTCTTGTCCTGTCAGTCGTTATCCTGTTCTCGTAGCGCACACTCAATTGCACGCGCAAATGCGGCGGCGCGCGCTGTATTGCTTCACTGATCAAGTGCAAAAGAAACTACGAGCATGCAACGCCGTTACGTTGTAAATTACACGAAATAAAAGTAATGCAGGTATGATTCTCATTCTATTCACCAGTTTCCATGTTTCATTAACAGCAGGGGCGGACTTTACCATTAGGCAAAGGTCGGCAATTGCCTTGGGCCCCAAGCTACCTAGGGGCCCCCAAAATGCCCCATTAATTTATGCTTACGTTTTTTTTTTTATTTTTTTTTTTTAATTTTCGCAAATTATATATTTCTAAATCTCCATTTGCGAAAAATGGCATCAAATCATTAGTCGCAGAAAGGAGGGGGCCCCCCACCTCACTACATTGGACTATTCCATTATCTCACGCATCTGCGAAAGTGACAAGGCTGTATTGCGACAAAAAACTGACAGAGAAAAAGAAGTGATTGACAGAGTGTACAGAGTAGAGTAAAAATGAAGCGAAGCTACACAAGCGGTGCTGAAAAAAGGAGGAAAAATTGCAGAATAAGGTAACAAACTTTTTTGTGATGCCCGCTGACAATGACAACAACGATACAGGAAATACACAAACAGAGCAAGATGAGTCTAAACGTGAAAATGAAAAGTTTCGAAGTTACCCAAGCGTCTCAAATAAAAGAAAAAAAGACTCAGATACTGTAAGTAGGCTATTTGGGAAAGCTGCCAAAGATGACAAACTTTTTTATGGCTAGGAACAACAAACGTCCAACGCACAGAAAGATCGTGAAGCAAAGAGGACATGGAGACCGACTGACAAAACAGAGCAGTTTAAATTACTCAGGTCTCAGATTCTGTCAATTCTATTACGAAATAATAAATACCGTTTGGAGCTTGTAATGTGACGTGACCGATCCCTAGAGGCACGTGAACTGATCATCTTCGGTAATAACTTACCAAAATGTATTCCTTATTCATAATATCGACCAATCAGTGTTTTTCAACCGCGGAAAGAGGTAAAACAGCTGGAGAACAATCGTCACATAACATTTAGCCTAACGTTCCTCAGGAAATCCACTTAGTTACCATAATATAGGCTATAGCATGTTAGTTGACTAGAAAAATAAGATATAAAGAGTATTTAGCTAAATAGGGCCTATGTGTAGGCCTACTATATTATTTATTTAGTATATTGTTTACTTATAATTTAATTATAATAAAAAAGCATTGTTTAATTTTAGTTATTTTTAACCTTAAATAATACCAGTTGATATGGCTCTCTGTATGTTCACAGCATTATGTGAGTTTTTTTTTTCTTGAGAAAAATTAACGCCTATCTTGTGTACCTAATATGTATCCAAATGAGTCAATATTGAATCAAATCACAAGAATTGAATCGAAATGGTGAAATTTGTCAAGCAAAAAAAAAAAAAAAAAAAAAACAGAGCTTACCAGAAATTGTACCATGTAAACATTGTAACGTTTCTGTTTAGGAGTGAATACGTGTATGCAAGGTTTAAAGGGGAAGTTTTATTTCTCCTCTCCAACCTTTACCTGCCTATTCACCATTCAGTCTGTAAAAAAGAGATTTCGCTCTCTTTTAAAGGTGCAGTGTGTGATTTTTAGACGTCACAATAAGTCGATCTTCATAGAAGGGGGTTCCCGCGGTTATGTAGATATAAATGACTCATTCTAAGGTAATAAGAACATAACGGTTCATTAAAGGGTCATTTCACCCATTTGAACATTGTTTTTTATTTAAAGTGGGTCATATATGTAGTCGAAATGTAAAATAATTTTTGAATTCGGTGCCTTCGTGAACGAGAAAAGACAAAAAATAACTTCAGAACGCATTTGTATGAAAGACAACAACTCCCACAATGCACCACATTGCACAGCTCCGCAAGCCACTCCCACTAATCCAGAAAGCGCATATCTGCCTATAAGAGAAATCACTCTTCCGTCTACAAGGCTAGCTACCACCAGAGCTTGAAATTCATTTCACATTCACACAAAATGTCTAGTTAGTTGGCGAACTCATTAGTGCATTACTCCTCGTTTGTATTTCTTTCGAAAAGGTGAATTATTGCATGGTACCTGGATGTTCAGTCAGAACATATGCGGTGCGAGACTAGGATAGTTCTCAACACAAACGTCCGTGTCCTCGTCTGATTCAGAGATTTCGTCCAGGAGAAATTGTCATCGTTGAAATTCTTTGCCGCAGACGGACTCTATCTCTGTGTTCGTAGCGGTTCGTAGCTGCATTGTGAGATCACCGGCGCCACCGGTCCGCCCTAACTCGAGCCAGTCCGGGCTCCTCGTCCGCGGCAGGCAGGTCTTCTGCCTCGGCTGCTCTTCGCTATAATGCGGCTTGTAAAGGTAGCCACAAACACCTGATTCAAGCATCAGACTTCCGAAATCCTCTTCTTCTATATCATATTGAGCACTCTCCTCCGCTATTGTCATAACTTTACATCTGTCTCCACAGCGCCTGTTAGCTTAGCTTCAAACAAGATGGAGGATATTGCTTTCAGTTTCAGAGAGTAAAGTCCCACCCACTGATCTGTAATAGGTCTGTAGCGTGAGCGCGCCCCACCCTGGGAAAGATGAGAAACTAGTGTCTGTAGTCTTAACAGAAATCCCCCCCTCTAACACTTCCTCCTACAATGACGCAAAATGACGATTTTTGCGTCATTGTAGGAGGAAGTGTAAGAGGTAAATAACAGATTTCTCCCATCTCAGGGGAAAATGAGAGAGTGTTGCACGACCATTCAATAGTATGACTGGGTTTCTAACAATGCAAAGCTTAATGCAAATGGGTGAAGTGTCCCTTTAAGTAAGGTCTTTATACACCACTGAAAACATAGTTATGGATCTTATATTGCATTTCTGTCAATAGATCCTCAGAAATATGACACATTGCACCTTTAAAGATCGGATGGGGGGCCCATACATACCTTCGCCTTGGGCCCCCAATTTGCTAAATCCGCCACTGATTAACAGTTATTGTTAATATTGTGTATTCAACATGGTAACTGTCGTTTCCATATAACCCCAAAATGCCACTATTTTTCTTTGTGTTATTTTTTATATTTTTAAATGACTGTAGTGGCTCATACCAACATTGTATTAACAAAAACTAGTTTGGGACTGCTATTTAATAGCTTTAGCCTAGGCCTAATGTTTACAGTGCTATGCATAAGTTTAGACACCCATACTAAAGTTGACTAAAAAGAGGAATAAAAAAATCATCTTTTGGAAACTGAACTTAATGCCTTAATTTGAAAAATTAGGAAAAATCCAACCTTAAAGGACACCAATTTTCTTTGTGAATAAATAATGTATCGTAAATAAATAAATGTTCTTCCTTAAAATACAGGGTGCATAAGTGAGGACACCCCTATGTTAAATCCCCATAGAGCCAGGCAGATTTTTATTTTTAAAGGCCAGTTACTTCATGGATCCAGGATACTATGCATCCTGATAAAGTTCCCTTGGCCTTTGGAATTAAAATAGCCCCACATCATCACATAGCCTTCACCATAACTAGAGATTGGCATGGTTGTATTTCAGTTAGCCTAATAGCTAGTTTGATTTGCATTGAGAGATGATCTTATGGAAAGTATCTCTAGGTATGGTGAATGCTATGTGATGATGTGGGGCTATTTTAATTCCAAAGGCCAAGGGAACTTTATCAGGATTCATAGTATCCTAAAAAAATAAATAAAAAAATACTTAAAAATAAAAATCTGCCTGCCTCTATGGGAATTTAACATAGGGGTGAAGAACATTTATTTATTTACGATACATTATTCATTCACAAAGAAAATTGGTGTCCTTAAAGGTTGGATTTTTCCTAATTTTTTAAATTAAGGCATTAAAGGTATAGCGGAGGATCTTTTTACTTCCGGTTGGATACCCTATACTATTGGTCCTCCTAATTGTCAATCATTCTGGTGAATCAATCAAACTTTTCAAAAAGTGGAGAGGGCGTACTTATCTAAAATTCGGAAAGATCCTCCGCTATACCTTTAAGTTCAATTTCCAAAAGATGATTTTTTATTCCTCTTTTTAGTCAACTTTAGCATGGGTGTCTAAACTTATGCATAGCACTGTATTTATTAGTACTAGTCTTTACTATTAGTCATATTCTTGCAATTTATGTTAAGTAAAGGGGAAAAGTAACTTACTTGTGTGTTAACAAATTTTGTGTAAACGTGTTATAATTTGCATATATATATATATATATATATATATATATATATGCAAATTATTAATTATATGAGTATGTTCCATGCCTGGTTTTCATAGATTAAAATATAGCTTTTAAAATACGCCTACTGGCAATATTAAAGCGGTTTAAAACGTCTCCCCTTAAAACGCTATTGGTCTCGACTATTTAAAAAGTTAAAGGAATATGACTTGGCCTAAAAAAAAAATTTCAGTCAGAAGAATTTTTTTCACTTTAATCCCTGCACACACACGCACGCGCATTCAATTCCTCAGACTCAGCTCATGATTAACAACAATAAAACAATTCATGATATGGTTTAGTGTGCATGTAAAATTGCAAATGCTGTGATTTAATTAAGTAAATGTGGTTTTCTGTCAAAGTAAAATTATAAAATTATAAAAAATTAAGACGGTCATAAATGTAAGTTTCACCATTTAAAATAGTAGTAGTACTGTATTAAAATATATAATAATGATTGTAAGAATATCAATTATTATATGTATTAATTATAATATATTAAGAATAATTATTATTATTTTATGGTTATAATTATAAAAAACAAATTGGCCAAATTGTGCAGCCATACAAAGAAGCACAGCAAATCTGCATTGTTATTTCTAGCCTGTGACTAACCAACTAACTCAACCGGTTCTTCCTAATCGTGTGTGTGTGTGTGTGTGTGTGTGTGTGTGTGTGTGTGTGTGTGTGTGTGTGTGTGTGTGTGTGTGTGTGTGTGTGTGTGTGTGTGTGTGTGTGTGTGTGTGTGCGCAGAAAGCACTGCAGGATCCACATGTGGCTGCGTTCATGGTGGAGCCCATCCAGGGTGAGGCGGGCGTCGTCGTTCCTGATGCTGGTTACCTCACTAAAGTCCGGGAACTGTGCACTAAACACAATGCAAGTACACACTCTCTCTCTCTCTCTCTCTCTCTCTCGCTCTCTCTCTCACTCTCACTCTCTCTCTCTCTCTCTCTCTCGCTCTCTCTCTCACTCTCTCTCTCTCTCTCTCTCTCTCTCTCTCTCTCTCTCTCTCTCTCTCTCTCTCTCTCTCTCGCTCTCTCTCTCACTCTCTCTCTCTCTCTCTCACACACACTCACACACACGAGTGCGTGTTGTCACTAGTAGTGTTTCTGAAAAGCGTTTTTGAAGCCCAAAGTGGGCGGAGCCGGCCGTCGCCATCTTGGCAGCATCACTCCCGGATAAACGAAAATGGGCAGAGGCGGATTAGCTGAGGTGACGTGACGCTAACAGACAGCAGACAAACTGCTAGTAGTGACATCAGCAGCAGTCCACCTGTCACTCAAGTGGCCACGCCCTTAATTATGCACAACTTTAAGGTTTAATATAATTTAAATGGATGAGTTATAAAAAAACTCCCCCCCCTCACAGTCGTCATGAAGGGCAACATTAGCGATATAGACCAAAACCACTTTTTGCCCCAGACTGTAAACATGTGTTTTTCTGCTGTAAAGTTGGGCATTTTAACATGGGGGTTTATGGGATTGAGTCTCTTCTGCAGCCAGCCTCTAGTGGCCAGTCGATGAACTGCAGTTTAAGACACTTCAATGTCGGATTCAAGTGAGAGATTGGAACGTTGTAACACAGTTGAGTGTGTGTTGTAACTCAGTAGTGTGTGTGTTGCAGGTTCTGTTCATCGCGGATGAGGTTCAGACCGGTCTGGCCCGCACCGGCCGCCGATTGGCTGTGGATCATGAGGACGTGAGACCAGATGTGGTGGTTCTGGGTAAAGCTCTGTCAGGAGGAGTGTATCCCGTGAGTCTCACACACACACACTCAAGCCACGTATCACACTCGTGTGTTGGTTAAAGGAGAACTCCGGTCAATTTTAACATTGAGCTCATTTTTTGTACATTTGGAGTGCTGTCAATACAGAGAACAACGACAAAAATCGGTGTTGCCTACATCGAGTTATTCTATTTTTAAAATTTGCACCCTGTTGACTTCAATGGGGCAAGTACTAAACCTGCTTTTAGCCTCTTAACATCCTTGATGTGTCATTACAAGTGCACAGAAAATGTGAGTGATTCCTTCTGAGTGAACACGAGTGAATCTGACTGCAGTAGATGTGAAAGATATGTATAAAAATGATGTTATTTAAGCCAGCGCAAATACCTGTGTTTACATCCTGTTTTCGGTTGAAGTCCAAAGTAGTCGATTTCCGAGTTCACGCGCATAGGTTTAGTTACCTATGATCATGCGCGTGAACTCGGCAATCGATTACTTTGGACTTCAACCTGCACATCAAGGATGTTAAGAGGCTAAAAGCAGGTTTAGTACTTGCCCCATTGAAGTCAACAGGGTGCAAATTTTAAAAATAGAATAACTCGATGTAGGCAACACCGATTTTTGTCGTTGTTCTCTGTATTGACGGCACTCCAAATGTACAAAAAATGAGCTCAATGTTAAAATTGACCGGAGTTCTCCTTTAATAGGAAGCACTTCTTGATCTGTGTGTGTGCTTCAGGTGTCTGCTGTTCTGTGTGATGATGAGGTGATGTTGACCATCAAACCCGGAGAACACGGATCCACGTACGGAGGAAACCCTCTGGCCTGCCGTGTCGCCATCGCTGCTCTGGAGGTGAGTGAGTGTCAGTGAGTGTGAGAGTGTCAGTGAGCGTGAGAGTGAGCGTGAGAGTGAGCGTGAGCGTGAGAGTGAGCGTGAGAGTGAGCGTGAGAGTGAGCGTGAGAGTGAGCGTGAGAGTGAGCGTGAGAGTGAGCGTGAGAGTGAGCGTGAGAGTGAGCGTGAGCGTGAGCGTGAGAGTGAGAGTGAGCGTGAGAGTGAGCGTGAGAGTGAGCGTGAGAGTGAGCGTGAGCGTGAGAGTGAGCGTGAGAGTGAGCGTGAGTGAGCGTGAGCGTGAGAGTGAGCGTGAGAGTGAGCGTGAGAGTGAGCGTGAGAGTGAGCGTGAGAGTGAGCGTGAGCGTGAGAGTGAGAGTGAGCGTGAGCGTGAGAGTGAGCGTGAGAGTGAGAGTGAGCGTGAGAGTGAGCGTGAGCGTGAGAGTGAGCGTGAGAGTGAGCGTGAGCGTGAGAGTGAGCGTGAGAGTGAGAGTGAGCGTGAGAGTGAGCGTGAGCGTGAGAGTGAGCGTGAGAGTGAGCGTGAGAGTGAGCGTGAGCGTGAGAGTGAGCGTGAGAGTGAGCGAGAGAGTGAGTGAGAGCGTCAGTGAGTGAGAGTGAGCGTGAGTGAGAGTGAGAGTGAGAGTGAGAGTGAGCGTGAGAGTGAGCGTGAGAGTGAGCGTGAGAGAGCGTGAGAGTGAGCGTGAGAGTGAGCGTGAGAGTGAGCGTGAGAGTGAGCGTGAGAGTGAGCGTGAGAGTGAGCGTGAGAGTGAGCGAGAGAGTGAGTGAGAGCGTCAGTGAGTGAGAGCGTCAGTGAGTGAGAGCGTCAGTGAGTGAGAGTGAGTGAGAGCGAGCGTGAGTGTGAGCGAGTGAGTGTGAGCGAGTGTGTGTGAGCGAGTGTGTGTGAGTGAGAGTGAGCGTGAGAGTGAGTGAGAGTGAGTGAGAGTGTGAGCGAGTGAGTGTGAGCGAGTGTGAGCGAGTGTGAGTGAGCGTGAGCGTCAGTGAGTGAGAGTGAGCGTGAGAGCGAGCGAGTGAGTGTGAGCGAGTGAGAGTGAGTGAGCGTGAGAGTGAGCGTGAGTGAGAGCGTCAGTGAGTGAGAGTGAGCGTGAGAGCGAGCGAGCGAGTGAGTGTGAGCGAGTGTGTGTGAGCGAGTGAGAGTGAGTGAGTGAGTGAGTGAGAGCGTCAGTGAGTGAGAGTGTGACCTACAGCACATCGAGGATGAGTGTGTGTGTGTGTGTGTGTGTGTGTGTGTGTGTGTGTGTGTGTGTGTGTGGACAGAGAGAGAGCAGAGGATCTGTAGACACTGTGACCTACAGCACATCGAGGATGAGGAACACTTTCTGCTCTTCTGCTCTAAATACTCCAGTATAAGAGAAACCTTTCTGCCCAGATTTGAAATCTTGATTCCATCATTCTCTGAACTGAGTGACGCTGAGAAAATGTTCTTCTTACTGGGAGAAGATGATAGTACAGCTGCACTCGCGGCTAAATATGTGTTAGCTATTCACAACGCCAGAGTCAGCTAATTCTCTAGAGAGACCCACTGTATTTATTCATTTATTAGGATCGATTGTGTTTATTTATCTATTTATTTATATTTACTATGCTACATATGACATGATCTATACATATGTTTTATTTGTTTTATTATTTATATATAATATGTTGATGCTTTGGCAACATTGTGTTACACAGTCATGCTAATAAAGCTCATTTTGAATTGAATTGAATTGAGAGTGAGCGTGAGAGCGAGCGAGTGTGAGTGAGTGAGAGTGAGTGTGTGAGCGAGTGAGTGTGAGTGAGTGAGTGAGTGAGTGAGGGAGTGAGTGAGTGAGTGAGTGAGGGAGTGAGTGAGTGAGGGAGTGTGAGTGAGAGGGAGAGAGCGTGAGTGAGTGAGTGAATGTGAGAGAGGGAGTGTGAGAGAGGGAGTGTGAGAGAGGGAGTGTGAGAGAGGGAGTGTGAGAGAGGGAGTGTGAGAGAGGGAGTGTGAGAGAGGGAGTGTGAGAGAGGGAGTGTGAGAGAGGGAGTGTGAGAGAGGGAGTGTGAGAGAGGGAGTGTGAGAGAGGGAGTGTGAGAGAGGGAGTGTGAGAGAGGGAGTGTGAGAGGGAGTGTGAGAGAGGGAGTGTGAGTGAGAGGGAGTGTGAGTGAGGGAGTGTGAGTGAGAGGGAGTGAGTGTGAGGGAGAGAGCGTGAGTGAGAATGTGAGAGAGTGAGTGAATGTGAGAGAGTGAGTGTGTGAGTGAGCGTGAGAGGGAGTGTGAGTGTGAGAGAGTGAGTGTGAGAGAGTGAGTGTGAGAGAGGGAGTGTGAGAGAGGGAGTGTGAGAGAGGGAGTGTGAGAGAGGGAGTGTGAGAGAGGGAGTGTGAGAGAGGGAGTGTGAGAGAGGGAGTGTGAGAGAGGGAGTGTGAGAGAGGGAGTGTGAGAGAGGGAGTGTGAGAGAGGGAGTGTGAGAGGGAGTGTGAGAGAGGGAGTGTGAGTGAGGGAGTGTGAGTGAGAGGGAGTGAGTGTGAGGGAGAAAGCGTGAGTGAGAATGTGAGAGAGTGAGTGAATGTGAGAGAGTGAGTGTGTGAGTGAGCGTGAGAGGGAGTGTGAGTGTGAGAGAGGGAGTGTGAGAGAGGGAGTGTGAGAGAGGGAGTGTGAGAGAGGGAGTGTGAGAGAGGGAGTGTGAGAGAGGGAGTGTGAGAGAGGGAGTGTGAGAGAGGGAGTGTGAGAGAGGGAGTGTGAGAGAGGGAGTGTGAGAGAGAGGGAGTGTGAGTGAGAGGGAGTGAGAGTGAGACAGTGAGAGTCAGAGTGAGTGAGTGAGAGTGAGACAGAGTGAGAGTGAGACAGACTGAATGAGTGAGAGTGAGACAGAGTGAGCGTGAGAGCATGAGAGAGTGTGAGTGTGTGCGTGTGTTTGTCTGTGTGTGTGCACGCGTCTCATCTTCTCTCTGGGCTCTGCAGGTTCTGGAGGAGGAGGGTTTGGCTGCTAACGCTGATCGGATGGGTCAGATCCTGCGAGCCGAACTTAACAAACTCCCCCGAGAGATCGTGAGCGGCGTTCGTGGGAAAGGCCTCCTAAACGCCATCATCATCAACGAGACCGAAGGTGAGCGGGAGTGTGTGTGTGTGTGTGTGTGTGTGTGTGTGTGTGTGTGTGTGTGTGTGTGTGTGTGTGTGTGTGTGTGAAAGATTATATTGCTTATTGCACATAACAGGAGGATGTTGGATAGAAGTCTATTATTAAATGTAAGAGATTGAGAATATGCTGAAGTGTGTATTCATCTACAAGTTTGCTGCTAGTTCAGGCACACATTAAATCCTGTTGGTTCTTTACAGTGTTGGGACAGATGCTGGCAAATGTAACATTACAGTTCGCTTGCCAAATCACATCCATTTGTTTTATTAATATAGGAAGGATTGGAAGTAAATTCTTTATGGGTCATTATAAATACTTTGCTTTAAAAGTACCAAGTAGTCACAAAAAAAAAGATGCATCGATAATCGTTTTAGCATCGCATCGCAGCCTCTGAATTGTAATCGAATCGTGAGATGCCTAGTGATTCCCACCCCTAGTGAGTGTGAGTGAGCGTATAAGTGAGAGTGAGCGAGCGTGAGAGTGAGTGAGCGTGAGAGTGAGCGTGAGAGTGAGAGAGAGTGAGCGTGAGCGTGAGAGAGCGTGAGAGAGAACGTGAGCGTGAGAGTGAGCGTGAGAGTGAGAGAGCGTGAGAGTGAGAGAGCGTGAGAGCGTGAGAGTGAGAGAGCGTGAGAGTGAGAGAGCGTGAGAGTGAGCGTGAGAGAGAGTGAGAGTGAGAGAGCGTGAGAGTGAGAGTGAGAGTGAGAGTGAGAGAGCGTGAGAGTGAGAGAGCGTGAGAGTGAGCGTGAGAGTGAGCGTGAGAGAGAGCGTGAGAGTGAGAGAGCGTGAGAGTGAGCGTGAGAGAGAGCGTGAGAGCGTGAGAGTGAGAGAGCGTGAGAGTGAGAGAGCGTGAGAGAGAGTGAGAGAGAACGTGAGAGTGAGAGAGAACGTGAGCGTGAGAGTGAGAGAGAGTGAGAGAGAGCGTGAGAGAGAGCGTGAGAGTGAGAGAGAACGTGAGCGTGAGAGTGAGAGAGCGTGAGAGAGAGAGCGTGAGAGTGAGCATGAGAGAGAGTGAGAGAGAACGTGAGAGTGAGAGTGAGAGCGTGAGAGTGAGCGTGAGAGAGAGCGTGAGAGTGAGAGAGAACGTGAGAGTGAGAGAGCGTGAGAGTGAGAGAGAACGTGAGAGTGAGAGAGCGTGAGTGAGCGTGAGAGTGAGCGTGAGAGAGAGCGTGAGAGAGAGCGTGAGTGAGCGTGAGAGTGAGCGTGAGAGAGAGCGTGAGAGAGAGCGTGAGAGAGAGCGTGAGAGTGAGCGTGAGTGAGCGTGAGAGTGAGCGTGAGAGTGAGCGTGAGAGAGAGCGTGAGAGAGAGCGTGAGAGAGAGCGTGAGAGTGAGCGTGAGAGTGAGCGTGAGAGAGAGCGTGAGAGAGAGCGTGAGAGAGAGCGTGAGAGTGAGAGAGCGTGAGAGTGAGCGTGAGAGAGAGCGTGAGAGTGAGAGAGAACGTGAGCGTGAGAGTGAGAGAGCGTGAGAGAGAGAGCGTGAGAGTGAGCATGAGAGAGAGTGAGAGAGAACGTGAGAGTGAGAGTGAGAGCGTGAGAGTGAGCGTGAGAGAGAGCGTGAGAGTGAGAGAGAACGTGAGAGTGAGAGAGCGTGAGAGTGAGAGAGAACGTGAGAGTGAGAGAGCGTGAGTGAGCGTGAGAGTGAGCGTGAGAGAGAGCGTGAGAGAGAGCGTGAGTGAGCGTGAGAGTGAGCGTGAGAGAGAGCGTGAGAGAGAGCGTGAGAGAGAGCGTGAGAGTGAGCGTGAGTGAGCGTGAGAGTGAGCGTGAGAGTGAGCGTGAGAGAGAGCGTGAGAGAGAGCGTGAGAGAGAGCGTGAGAGTGAGCGTGAGAGTGAGCGTGAGAGAGAGCGTGAGAGAGAGCGTGAGAGAGAGCGTGAGAGTGAGCGTGAGTGAGCGTGAGAGTGAGCGTGAGAGAGAGCGTGAGAGAGAGCGTGAGAGAGAGCGTGAGAGTGAGCGTGAGCGTGAGAGTGAGAGAGCGTGAGAGAGAGAGAGAACGTGAGAGTGAGAGAGCGTGAGAGAGAGCGTGAGAGTGAGAGAGAACGTGAGCGTGAGAGTGAGAGAGCGTGAGTGAGCGTGAGAGTGAGCGTGAGAGTGAGCGTGAGAGAGAGCGTGAGAGTGAGCGTGAGAGTGAGAGTGAGAGAGCGTGAGAGAGAGAGCATGAGAGTGAGAGAGAGCGTGAGAGTGAGAGAGAACGTGAGCGTGAGAGAGCGTGAGTGAGCGTGAGAGAGAGCGTGAGAGTGAGAGAGAACGTGAGAGTGAGAGTGAGAGAGCGTGAGAGTGAGCGTGAGAGTGAGAGTGAGCGTGAGAGTGAGCGTGAGAGAGAGCGTGAGAGTGAGCGTGAGCGTGAGAGTGAGAGAGCGTGAGAGTGAGAGAGAACGTGAGCGTGAGAGTGAGAGAGCGTGAGAGTGAGCGTGAGAGTGAGCGTGAGAGTGAGCGTGAGAGAGAGCGTGAGAGTGAGAGAGAACGTGAGCGTGAGAGAGAGAGAGCGTGAGAGAGAGAGCGTGAGAGTGAGCATGAGAGAGAGTGAGAGAGAACGTGAGAGTGAGAGTGAGAGAGCGTGAGAGTGAGCGTGAGAGAGAGCGTGAGAGTGAGAGAGAACGTGAGGGTGAGAGTGAGAGCGTGAGAGTGAGCGTGAGAGTGAGAGAGAACGTGAGCGTGAGAGTGAGAGAGCGTGAGTGAGCGTGAGAGTGAGCGTGAGAGTGAGCGTGAGAGAGAGCGTGAGAGTGAGCGTGAGAGTGAGAGAGCGTGAGAGAGAGAGCGTGAGAGAGAGAGCGTGAGAGAGAGAGCGTGAGTGAGAGAGCGTGAGAGTGAGCGTGAGAGTGAGCGTGAGAGAGCGTGAGAGAGCGTGAGAGAGCGTGAGAGAGCGTGAGAGAGCGTGAGAGAGCGTGAGAGAGCGTGAGAGAGCGTGAGAGTGAGCGTGAGAGTGAGAGAGCGTGAGAGTGAGAGAGCGTGAGAGTGAGAGAGCGTGAGAGAGCGTGAGAGTGAGTGTGAGAGTGAGCGTGAGAGTGAGAGAGAACGTGAGCGTGAGAGTGAGAGAGCGTGAGAGTGAGAGAGAGCGTGAGAGTGAGAGAGCGTGAGAGTGAGAGAGCGTGAGAGAGCGTGAGAGAGCGTGAGAGAGCGTGAGAGAGCGTGAGAGAGCGTGAGAGAGCGTGAGAGTGAGCGTGAGAGTGAGAGAGCGTGAGAGTGAGAGAGCGTGAGAGTGAGAGAGCGTGAGAGAGCGTGAGAGTGAGTGTGAGAGTGAGCGTGAGAGTGAGAGAGAACGTGAGCGTGAGAGTGAGAGAGCGTGAGAGTGAGAGAGCGTGAGAGTGAGCGTGAGCGAGACAGAGTGAGCGAGACCCCAATTCCAACATGCGAGCCCCATAGACAAACTGTCTTATAGACCTTATGTAGCTCCGCCCCTTTTCAGCGCTGCGCTCATTGTCTTTTGACTTCCGGTCTGTATTTTCACAGCGTTTTGCGTGTTTATTAATGAACGGCTCGTTTTAAAATCTTCCCGGTCGATTTACATTTGTTAAGTCATCTGCTTTAAACATTACAGTCCTCATGATAACTTTCGTTAACTTTACATTAAGTAAATCCACTTAAAAAGCTAATTACTCCTGGACAGAAATGCCATATAAATATACAGAGCGACCGCAAAACGGAAGTTAAAAGACAATTTTCCAAAGATGGCGGCGCCCTTGTTTCTCTGGTGCATAAGGTCTATATTCTGGGAGAGAAAGAAGAGTGTGTTCTCCTAGCAGCGCAGTGTGTGTCTTCCTGCCATCATATGAGGGACAAGTATGAGAGGCCGTTTGAGACGAAACCCATTGAAACACTTGCAATACACATTGAAAACTTACGATACACACTGAAACACTTGCGCTACACACTGAAACACTTGCGCTACACACTGAAACACTTACGCTACACACTGAAACACTCGCGCTACACACTGAAACACTCGCACTACACACTGAAACATTTGCGCTACACACTGAAACACTCGCGCTACACACTGAAACATTTGCGCTACACACTGAAACATTTGCGCTACACACTGAAACGCTCGCGCTACACACTGAAACACTCGCGCTACACACTGAAACACTTACGCTACACACTGTAATACTGCGATACTAAACAAAAGAAACAAATGCTTTGAAGGCAAGCTTCTATTCCATTCCAAAACCTTGAGTGTTTTGGATTCCAAAGTCCATGTTGTTTTTGAAATCCTCGTAACTTGGACTGTGAACAGCTTGTTTTCTCTGTCATTAATATATCTGACAAAAGTAAGAATAGCAGATGTTGTCCGTTTTGTTGATAGTTTTAAGGGAGGTGTGACAAGATCGAAATTGGACAAAGGTTACAAATTATTCTTGACCTTTTCTTAAATAAAAACAAAAAAGTTCCATTCATTTAAATGGCATGACACTTGATGACTAAGCTCACACTTACTATAGCTAAACAAAATAAATAAATAAATACATTGAAATGATGTCTGATTGTGGGCTATGTTTGAAATCTAGTGGCTTTTCTTAAAATTTCATGTTATTAAGTGTTAGTTTGTCCCGGAGATTGCAGCAATATTCCACTAGTGACTAGATTATGGCTCATTTTTCATGTTACTACCATGAATGAAACTAAGAATTGTACATCTTTACAGTGATAAATTAACCGCGCTTCTGTTTCCAAATGAACCAAACTTCCGGTTGCAATGAAATGACTTCCGGACACACTGAAAATGTTTGTGCTCTCTCACACGTGCGAATGTTTGAAAAGTGCAGTCTTTGTGCAGGTACAACAGTATGTGGGCGATTACAGGGTATATGCAAAGAGTTTCTATGTAACCGCATGTCTTTCATATATATGCACATATATATATAGTGTTTCACATGTACGCGCAAGTGTTTCAGTGTGTAGCGCGAGTGTTTCAGTGTGTATCGCAAGTGTTTCAGTGTGTAGCGCAAGTGTTTCAGTGTGTAGAGCGAGTGTTTCAGTGTGTATCGTAAGTTTTCAATGTGTAATGCAAGTGTTTCAGTGGGTTTTGTCTCAAACGGCCTCTCATAGACAAGGGCTGAACCCTCTTCCCTTAAACTGCTCTCTGTACTTATATATTTATTTTTATTTATTTTTATTTTTGTGTTTCAGTGTGTAGCGCAAGTGTTTCAGTGTGTAGCGCAAGTGTTTCAGTGTGTAGCGCAAGTGTTTCAGTGTGTAGCGCAAGTGTTTCAGTGTGTATCACAAGTGTTTGAGTGTGTAGCGTAAGTGTTTCAGTGTGTATCACAAGTGTTTGAGTGTGTAGCGCAAGTGTTTCAGTGTGTATCGCAAGTGTTTCAGTGTGTAGCGTAAGTGTTTCAGTGTGTATCGCAAGTGTTTCAGTGTGTAGCGCAAGTGTTTCAGTGTGTAGCGTAAGTGTGTGAGTGTGTAGCGCAAGTGTGTGTAGCGCAAGTGTTTCAGTGTGTATTGCAAGTGTTTCAGTGTGTATTGCAAGTGTTTCAGTGTGTAGCGTAAGTGTGTGAGTGTGTAGCGCAAGTGTGTGTAGCGCAAGTGTTTCAGTGTGTAGCGCAAGTGTTTCAGTGTGTAGCGTAAGTGTGTGAGTGTGTAGCGCAAGTGTGTGTAGCGCAAGTGTTTCAGTGTGTAGCGTAAGTGTGTGAGTGTGTAGCGCAAGTGTGTGTAGCGCAAGTGTTTCAGTGTGTAGCGCAAGTGTTTCAGTGTGTAGCGTAAGTGTTTCAGTGTGTATTGCAAGTGTTTCAGTGTGTATTGCAAGTGTTTCAGTGTGTAGCGTAAGTGTGTGAGTGTGTAGCGCAAGTGTGTGTAGCGCAAGTGTTTCAGTGTGTAGCGCAAGTGTTTCAGTGTGTAGCGTAAGTGTTTCAGTGTGTATTGCAAGTGTTTCAGTGTGTATTGCAAGTGTTTCAGTGTGTAGCGTAAGTGTGTGAGTGTGTAGCGCAAGTGTGTGTAGCGCAAGTGTTCCAGTGTGTAGCGCAAGTGTTTCAGTGTGTAGCGTAAGTGTTTCAGTGTGTATCGCAAGTGTTTCAGTGTGTAGCGCAAGTGTTTCAGTGTGTAGCGTAAGTGTGTGAGTGTGTAGCGCAAGTGTGTGTAGCGCAAGTGTTTCAGTGTGTATTGCAAGTGTTTCAGTGTGTATTGCAAGTGTTTCAGTGTGTAGCGTAAGTGTTTCAGTGTGTAGCGTAAGTGTGTGAGTGTGTAGCGCAAGTGTGTGTAGCGCAAGTGTTTCAGTGTGTAGCGCAAGTGTTTCAGTGTGTATTGCAAGTGTTTCAGTGTGTAGCGTAAGTGTTTCAGTGTGTAGCGCAAGTGTTTCAGTGTGTAGCGTAAGTGTTTCAGTGTGTAGCGCAAGTGTGTGAGTGTGTAGCGCAAGTGTGTGTAGCGTAAGTGTTTCAGTGTGTAGCGCAAGTGTTTCAGTGTGTAGCGTAAGTGTTTCAGTGTGTAGCGCAAGTGTGTGAGTGTGTAGCGCAAGTGTGTGTAGCGTAAGTGTTTCAGTGTGTAGCGCAAGTGTTTCAGTGTGTTGCGCAAGTGTTTCAGTGTGTTGCGCAAGTGTTTCAGTGTGTAGTGCAAGTGTTTCAGTGTGTAGCGCAAGTGTGTGTAGCGTAAGTGTTTCAGTGTGTAGCGCAAGTGTTTCAGTGTGTAGCGTAAGTGTTTCAGTGTGTAGCGTAAGTGTTTCAGTGTGTAGCGCAAGTGTGTGAGTGTGTAGCGCAAGTGTGTGTAGCGTAAGTGTTTCAGTGTGTAGCGCAAGTGTTTCAGTGTGTAGCGTAAGTTTTCAATGTGTAGCGCAAGTGTTTCAGTGTGTAGTGCAAGTGTTTCAGTGTGTAGCGTAAGTGTTTCAGTGTGTATCGCAAGTGTTTCAGTGTGTAGCGCAAGTGTTTCAGTGTGTAGCGCAAGTGTTTCAGTGTGTAGCGTAAGTGTTTCAGTGTGTAGCGCAAGTGTTTCAGTGTGTAGCGTAAGTGTTTCAGTGTGTATCGCAAGTGTTTCAGTGTGTATCGCAAGTGTTTCAGTGTGTATCGCAAGTGTTTCAGTGTGTATCGCAAGTGTTTCAGTGTGTAGCGTAAGTGTTTCAGTGTGTAGCGTAAGTGTTTCAGTGTGTAGCGTAAGTGTTTCAGTGTGTAGCGTAAGTGTTTCAGTGTGTAGCGCAAGTGTGTGAGTGTGTAGCGCAAGTGTGTGTAGCGTAAGTGTTTCAGTGTGTAGCGCAAGTGTTTCAGTGTGTAGCGTAAGTTTTCAATGTGTAGCGCAAGTGTTTCAGTGTGTAGCGCAAGTGTTTCAGTGTGTAGCGTAAGTGTTTCAGTGTGTATCGCAAGTGTTTCAGTGTGTATCGCAAGTGTTTCAGTGTGTAGTGCAAGTGTTTCAGTGTGTAGCGTAAGTTTTCAATGTGTAGCGCAAGTGTTTCAGTGTGTAGTGCAAGTGTTTCAGTGTGTAGCGTAAGTGTTTCAGTGTGTAGCGCAAGTGTTTCAGTGTGTAGCGCAAGTGTTTCAGTGTGTATCGCAAGTGTTTCAGTGTGTAGCGTAAGTTTTCAATGTGTAGCGCAAGTGTTTCAGTGTGTAGTGCAAGTGTTTCAGTGTGTAGCGTAAGTGTTTCAGTGTGTAGCGCAAGTGTTTCAGTGTGTAGCGTAAGTGTTTCAGTGTGTATCGCAAGTGTTTCAGTGTGTAGCGTAAGTTTTCAATGTGTAGCGCAAGTGTTTCAGTGTGTAGTGCAAGTGTTTCAGTGTGTAGCGTAAGTGTTTCAGTGTGTAGCGCAAGTGTTTCAGTGTGTAGCGCAAGTGTTTCAGTGTGTAGCGTAAGTGTTTCAGTGTGTATCGCAAGTGTTTCAGTGTGTATCGCAAGTGTTTCAGTGTGTAGCGCAAGTGTTTCAGTGTGTAGCGCAAGTGTTTCAGTGTGTAGCGCAAGTGTTTCAGTGTGTATCACAAGTGTTTGAGTGTGTAGCGCAAGTGTTTCAGTGTGTAGCGTAAGTGTTTCAGTGTGTATCGCAAGTGTTTCAGTGTGTATCGCAAGTGTTTCAGTGTGTATCGCAAGTGTTTCAGTGTGTATCGCAAGTGTTTCAGTGTTTAGCGCGAGTGTTTCAGTGTGTAGCGCAAGTGTTTCAGTGTGTAGCGCAAGTGTTTCAGTGTGTATCGCAAGTGTTTCAGTGTGTATCGCAAGTGTTTCAGTGTTTAGCGCAAGTGTTTCAGTGTGTAGCGTAAGTGTTTCAGTGTGTATCGCAAGTGTTTCAGTGTGTATCGCAAGTGTTTCAGTGTGTAGCGCAAGTGTTTCAGTGTGTATCGCAAGTGTTTCAGTGTGTAGCGCAAGTGTTTCAGTGTGTATCGCAAGTGTTTCAGTGTGTAGCGTAAGTGTTTCAGTGTGTAGCGCAAGTGTTTCAGTGTTTAGCGCGAGTGTTTCAGTGTGTAGCGCAAGTGTTTCAGTGTGTAGCGCAAGTGTTTCAGTGTGTAGCGTAAGTGTTTCAGTGTTTAGCGCAAGTGTTTCAGTGTTTAGCGCGAGTGTTTCAGTGTGTAGCGCAAGTGTTTCAGTGTGTAGCGTAAGTGTTTCAGTGTTTAGCGCAAGTGTTTCAGTGTTTAGCGCGAGTGTTTCAGTGTGTAGCGCAAGTGTTTCAGTGTGTAGCGCAAGTGTTTCAGTGTGTAGCGCAAGTGTTTCAGTGTGTAGCGTAAGTGTTTCAGTGTTTAGCGCAAGTGTTTCAGTGTGTAGCGCGAGTGTTTCAGTGTGTAGCGCAAGTGTTTCAGTGTGTATCGTAAGTGTTTCAGTGTGTAGCGCAAGTGTTTCAGTGTGTATCGTAAGTGTTTCAGTGTGTAGCGCAAGTGTTTCAGTGTGTATCGTAAGTGTTTCAGTGTGTAGCGCAAGTGTTTCAGTGTGTAGCGCAAGTGTTTCAGTGTGTAGCGCAAGTGTTTCAGTGTGTAGCGTAAGTGTTTCAGTGTTTAGCGCAAGTGTTTCAGTGTGTATCGCAAGTGTTTCAGTGTGTAGCGCAAGTGTTTCAGTGTGTATCGTAAGTGTTTCAGTGTGTATCGCAAGTGTTTCAGTGTGTATCGCAAGTGTTTCAGTGTTTAGCGCGAGTGTTTCAGTGTGTAGCGCAAGTGTTTCAGTGTGTAGCGCAAGTGTTTCAGTGTGTAGCGCAAGTGTTCCAGTGTGTAGCGCAAGTGTTTCAGTGTGTAGCGCAAGTGTTTCAGTGTGTAGCGCAAGTGTTTCAGTGTGTAGCGCAAGTGTTTCAGTGTGTAGCGTAAGTTTTCAATGTGTATTGCAAGTGTTTCAATGGGTTTCGTCTCAAACGGCCTCTCATAGTGAGTGAGTCTGTGTGTGTGTCTGTGTGCGTGTGAGATAATCTACTTCTAATCTTTTGATCTCTCTCAGACTATGATGCGTGGCGGGTGTGTCTGCGTCTCCGTGACAACGGCCTGCTAGCAAAGCCCACGCATGGTGACATCATCAGACTGGCTCCGCCCCTCGTTATAAACGAAGACGAGGTCAGAGAGTGTGTGGACATCATCAGCAGGACCATCATGTCGTTTTAAACCCTCTTCATCATCATCATCATCTGAGCTGTAATTCTGTCTGGTTTTAGCTTTCATGTTTTAGCTGTTACAGTCGTTCAGGTCGAGGACTCTCTCACGAGGACTTTCTCTCAGCACACTTTTCACTCTCCCCGAACAGACGACGCTCGGTTTTAATTCTGGTGAAGGAACGTGGGTCGTTTCTGAAGACGCTGCTGTTTATTCACTCGTTTGAAGTGTTTTTACGAAGTCTGACATTTTGATGTGGCCACTTTGAAGAAATGAGTTTCTCCCTGTGATGAGAGAATCGTGCACTTTAACGGCAGTCATTAATGTTGATCAGAACTGAATCATGTTGAAGTGTGAGTGTGTGTGTGTACTTGTACAACTATCTTTGTGAGGACCAGTTTGAGTTTTAGCCCAGTGGAGTGAGGACAGAGAGAGTAAAGTGAGGACATGTTGGCCGGTCCTCAGTCTCTGAGAGCCTTTAAAGTGTTTGAGGGTCAAGACTTGGTTTTAGGGATAAGGTTATAATGAGGTCAAGGGTCGGTTTAGGGTCAGGGGTCGGGTTAGGCACTTAGTTGTGATGGGTAAGGTTAGGGTAAGCGGCTAGAGATTGCATTGTGTCAATTAATGTCCTCATAAAGATAGATGTACAAGAGTGTGTGTGTGTTTGCCTCATGTTTAACGTTTAACGAACGTTTAATCAAATGAAGTGTGATCAGATGATGTTTCATTTCTGTTCTGAAATAAATTTTCAGTCAGCTGAGAGTCAGTTTGTTCTTTCTAATTTGAGTTTAATCTATCATAATGTATTTTATAAAAGTTTTCATAGACAAAAACAATTATAGATGCAATAAGGGATGCAGTTGTTAGAAACTACCTGATTATTGAACAGTTTCTGTGCAGAATCAGATCATGTGATGTTTGCGTTGGTCAGCTGATGCAGAGGAGGGGAGGGGCTAAATTAGCATATATTCAAATTCAACTGAAACCAACATATTAAATGTCTTTAGACTGTAGTTTAAAGGTGCGTGTCACTTTATGCTCGTGTAAGATGAAGGAATTTCCTCTGGTGCGACTGTTTAATTCAGTCGATAACGCTTTCTGTGTGCCGAGGCTCATTCACTTCAGATTCACTTCAGATTCACACTGACGGACCGAAACGGAAGCGACGGTGACGGACAGATGCTGTTGCCATGGAAACAGGTGATGTCAGAACTGTTCCCTGCTTAACGAGTCCTTAATCAATTCTGCATCAGAACAAATCAATTAAATATCAAGCATTGTTTGGGAAACTCTTGAATAGCACCATAAAGATAGACTACATGATTTAATCATGTTTCAGTAGAAATCAAAATATAAACAGACCGTTCAACATTTAAACGCCAGCAGAAACGCTCATCATATCTTCTGCTATTGAGGCCTTTTTGTACTTTATGAATTTGTCCCAGTGTTTGTTTGGTGAATCTACAGCATTGACTGATTTTCTATTTAATCATAATTTTGCTTATTGTTGCGTCTATGCAGTTCATGGTAAGATGAATACATTATAATGTTTGATTTGAAGGACATTTACTGACACAAAATGATATAGAAATATTTGTTTATTATGAGAAATTTTGTGATTATTATTGAATGTTGTCAGTGCTGGATTCGCTCATTTGTTAATGATGATGTAAATGTAAATCTGAACATTAGATGAGGTTGTCATGATTGACAGGTGAGATGTGGCTCCTCCCCCTCCGAGTGACGAGGAAAGTTTCTTCAGAAATTCACGGATTGTGACGGTGAGTGTGTGATCAGTCCATACATCGACTGAGTGATTAAGCGATACATCGACTGAGTGATTAATCCATACATCGACTGAGTGATTAAGCGATACATCGACTGAGTGATTAATCGATACATCGACTGAGTGATTAATCCATACATCGACTGAGTGATTAATCCATACATCGACTGAGTGATTAAGCGATACATCGACTGAGTGATTAATCGATACATCGACTGAGTGATTAATCCATACATCGACTGAGTGATTAATCCATACATCGACAGTGATTAAGCGATACATCGACTGAGTGATTAATCGATACATCGACTGAGTGATTAAGCGATACATCGACTGAGTGATTAAGCGATACATCGACTGAGTGATTAATCGATACATCGACTGAGTGATTAATCGATACATCGACTGAGTGATTAAGCGATACATCGACTGAGTGATTAATCGATACATCGACTGAGTGATTAAGCGATACATCGACTGAGTGATTAAGCGATACATCGACTGAGTGATTAAGCGATACATCGACTGAGTGATTAAGCGATACATCGACTGAGTGATTAATCCATACATCGACTGAGTGATTAAGCGATACATCGACTGAGTGATTAATCCATACATCGACTGAGTGATTAAGCGATAGATCGACTGAGTGATTAATCGATACATCGACTGAGTGATTAAGCGATACATCGACTGAGTGATTAAGCGATACATCGACTGAGTGATTAAGCGATAGATCGACTGAGTGATTAAGCGATACATCGACTGAGTGATTAATCCATACATCGACTGAGTGATTAAGCGATACATCGACTGAGTGATTAATCCATACATCGACTAAGTGATTAGGCGATAGATCGACTGAGTTATTAATCGATACATCGACGGAGTGATTAATCCATACATCGACTGAGTGATTAATCCATACATCGACTGAGTGATTAATCCATACATCGACTGAGTGATTAATCCATACATCGACTGAGTGATTAATCCATACATCGACTGAGTGATTAATCCATACATCGACTGAGTGATTAATCCATACATCGACTGAGTGATTAATCCATACATCGACTGAGTGATTAATCCATACATCGACTGAGTGATTAATCGATACATCGACTGAGTGATTAAGCGATACATCGACTGAGTGATTAAGCGATACATCGACTGAGTGATTAATCCATACATCGACTGAGTGATTAAGCGATACATCGACTGAGTGATTAAGCGATACATCGACTGAGTGATGAAGCGATACATCGACTGAGTGATCAGTCCATACATCGACTGAGTGATTAAGCGATACATCGACTGAGTGATTAATCCATACATCGACTGAGTGATTAAGCGATACATCGACTGAGTGATTAATCCATACATCGACTGAGTGATTAATCCATACATCGACTGAGTGATTAAGCGATACATCGACTGAGTGATTAATCGATACATCGACTGAGTGATTAAGCGATACATCGACTGAGTGATTAAGCGATACATCGACTGAGTGATTAATCGATACATCGACTGAGTGATTAATCCATACATCGACTGAGTGATTAAGCGATACATCGACTGAGTGATTAATCGATACATCGACTGAGTGATTAATCGATACATCGACTGAGTGATTAAGCGATACATCGACTGAGTGATTAAGCGATACATCGACTGAGTGATTAAGCGATACATCGACTGAGTGATTAATCCATACATCGACTGAGTGATTAATCCATACATCGACTGAGTGATTAATCCATACATCGACTGAGTGATTAAGCGATACATCGACTGAGTGATTAATCGATACATCGACTGAGTGATTAAGCGATACATCGACTGAGTGATTAAGCGATACATCGACTGAGTGATTAATCCATACATCGACTGAGTGATTAATCCATACATCGACTGAGTGATTAATCCATACATCGACTGAGTGATTAAGCGATACATCGACTGAGTGATTAATCGATACATCGACTGAGTGATTAAGCGATACATCGACTGAGTGATTAATCGATACATTGACTGAGTGATTAATCGATACATCGACTGAGTGATTAAGCGATACATCGACTGAGTGATTAAGCGATACATCGACTGAGTGATTAATCCATACATCGACTGAGTGATTAAGCGATACATCGACTGAGTGATTAAGCGATACATCGACTGAGTGATTAAGCGATACATCGACTGAGTGATTAATCCATACATCGACTGAGTGATTAAGCGATACATCGACTGAGTGATTAATCCATGCATCGACTGAGTGATTAAGCGATAGATCGACTGAGTGATTAATCGATACATCGACTGAGTGATTAAGCGATACATCGACTGAGTGATTAAGCGATACATCGACTGAGTGATTAAGCGATAGATCGACTGAGTGATTAAGCGATACATCGACTGAGTGATTAATCCATACATCGACTGAGTGATTAATCCATACATCGACTGAGTGATTAATCCATACATCGACTGAGTGATTAATCCATACATCGACTGAGTGATTAATCCATACATCGACTGAGTGATTAAGCGATACATCGACTGAGTGATTAAGCGATACATCGACTGAGTGATTAATCCATACATCGACTGAGTGATTAAGCGATACATCGACTGAGTGATTAATCCATGCATCGACTGAGTGATTAAGCGATAGATCGACTGAGTGATTAATCGATACATCGACTGAGTGATTAAGCGATACATCGACTGAGTGATTAAGCGATACATCGACTGAGTGATTAGGCGATAGATCGACTGAGTTATTAATCGATACATCGACGGAGTGATTAATCCATACATCGACTGAGTGATTAATCCATACATCGACTGAGTGATTAATCCATACATCGACTGAGTGATTAATCCATAAATCGACTGAGTGATTAATCCATACATCGACTGAGTGATTAATCCATACATCGACTGAGTGATTAATCCATACATCGACTGAGTGATTAATCGATACATCGACTGAGTGATTAATCGATACATCGACTGAGTGATTAAGCGATACATCGACTGAGTGATTAAGCGATACATCGACTGAGTGATTAAGCGATACATCGACTGAGTGATTAAGCGATACATCGACTGAGTGATGAAGCGATACATCGACTGAGGGATCAGTCCATACATCGACTGAGTGATTAAGCGATACATCGACTGAGTGATTAATCCATACATCGACTGAGTGATTAAGCGATACATCGACTGAGTGATTAATCCATACATCGACTGAGTGATTAATCCATACATCGACTGAGTGATTAAGCGATACATCGACTGAGTGATTAATCGATACATCGACTGAGTGATTAAGCGATACATCGACTGAGTGATTAATCGATACATCGACTGAGTGATTAATCGATACATCGACTGAGTGATTAAGCGATACATCGACTGAGTGATTAAGCGATACATCGACTGAGTGATTAATCCATACATCGACTGAGTGATTAATCGATACATCGACTGAGTGATTAAGCGATACATCGACTGAGTGATTAAGCGATACATCGACTGAGTGATTAAGCGATACATCGACTGAGTGATTAATCCATACATCGACTGAGTGATTAAGCGATAGATCGACTGAGTGATTAATCGATACATCGACTGAGTGATTAAGCGATACATCGACTGAGTGATTAATCCATACATCGACTGAGTGATTAAGCGATACATCGACTGAGTGATTAAGCGATACATCGACTGAGTGATTAAGCGATACATCGACTGAGTGATTAATCGATACATCGACTGAGTGATTAAGCGATACATCGACTGAGTGATTAAGCGATACATCGACTGAGTGATTAAGCGATACATCGACTGAGTGATTAATACATACATCGACTGAGTGATTAATCCATACATCGACTGAGTGATTAAGCGATAGATCGACTGAGTTATTAATCGATACATCGACGGAGTGATTAATCGATACATCGACTGAGTGATTAATCATACATCGACTGAGTGATTAAGCGATAGATCGACTGAGTGATTAATCGATACATCGACTGAGTGATTAAGCGATACATCGACTGAGTGATTAATCCATACATCGACTGAGTGATTAAGCGATACATCGACTGAGTGATTAAGCGATACATCGACTGAGTGATTAATCGATACATCGACTGAGTGATTAAGCGATACATCGACTGAGTGATTAAGCGATAGATCGACTGAGTGATTAAGCGATACATCGACTGAGTGATTAATCCATACATCGACTGAGTGATTAATCCATACATCGACTAAGTGATTAGGCGATAGATCGACTGAGTTATTAATCGATACATCGACTGAGTGATTAATCCATACATCGACTGAGTGATTAATCCATACATCGACTGAGTGATTAATCCATACATCGACAGTGATTAAGCGATACATCGACTGAGTGATTAATCGATACATCGACTGAGTGATTAAGCGATACATCGACTGAGTGATTAAGCGATACATCGACTGAGTGATTAATCGATACATCGACTGAGTGATTAATCGATACATCGACTGAGTGATTAATCCATACATCGACTGAGTGATTAAGCGATACATCGACTGAGTGATTAAGCGATACATCGACTGAGTGATTAATCCATACATCGACTGAGTGATTAATCCATACATCGACTGAGTGATTAATCCATACATCGACTGAGTGATTAAGCGATACATCGACTGAGTGATTAATCGATACATCGACTGAGTGATTAAGCGATACATCGACTGAGTGATTAATCGATACATCGACTGAGTGATTAATCGATACATCGACTGAGTGATTAAGCGATACATCGACTGAGTGATTAAGCGATACATCGACTGAGTGATTAATCCATACATCGACTGAGTGATTAATCCATACATCGACTGAGTGATTAAGCGATACATCGACTGAGTGATTAAGCGATACATCGACTGAGTGATTAAGCGATACATCGACTGAGTGATTAATCCATACATCGACTGAGTGATTAAGCGATACATCGACTGAGTGATTAATCCATGCATCGACTGAGTGATTAAGCGATAGATCGACTGAGTGATTAATCGATACATCGACTGAGTGATTAAGCGATACATCGACTGAGTGATTAAGCGATACATCGACTGAGTGATTAAGCGATAGATCGACTGAGTGATTAAGCGATACATCGACTGAGTGATTAATCCATACATCGACTAAGTGATTAGGCGATAGATCGACTGAGTTATTAATCGATACATCGACGGAGTGATTAATCCATACATCGACTGAGTGATTAATCCATACATCGACTGAGTGATTAATCCATACATCGACTGAGTGATTAATCCATACATCGACTGAGTGATTAATCCATACATCGACTGAGTGATTAATCGATACATCGACTGAGTGATTAATCGATACATCGACTGAGTGATTAAGCGATACATCGACTGAGTGATTAAGCGATACATCGACTGAGTGATTAAGCGATACATCGACTGAGTGATGAAGCGATACATCGACTGAGTGATCAGTCCATACATCGACTGAGTGATTAATCCATACATCGACTGAGTGATTAATCCATACATCGACTGAGTGATTAATCCATACATCGACTGAGTGATTAATCGATACATCGACTGAGTGATTAATCGATACATCGACTGAGTGATTAAGCGATACATCGACTGAGTGATTAAGCGATACATCGACTGAGTGATTAAGCGATACATCGACTGAGTGATTAAGCGATACATCGACTGAGTGATGAAGCGATACATCGACTGAGTGATCAGTCCATACATCGACTGAGTGATTAAGCGATACATCGACTGAGTGATTAATCCATACATCGACTGAGTGATTAAGCGATACATCGACTGAGTGATTAATCCATACATCGACTGAGTGATTAATCCATACATCGACTGAGTGATTAAGCGATACATCGACTGAGTGATTAATCGATACATCGACTGAGTGATTAAGCGATACATCGACTGAGTGATTAATCGATACATCGACTGAGTGATTAATCGATACATCGACTGAGTGATTAAGCGATACATCGACTGAGTGATTAAGCGATACATCGACTGAGTGATTAATCCATACATCGACTGAGTGATTAATCGATACATCGACTGAGTGATTAAGCGATACATCGACTGAGTGATTAAGCGATACATCGACTGAGTGATTAAGCGATACATCGACTGAGTGATTAATCCATACATCGACTGAGTGATTAAGCGATAGATCGACTGAGTGATTAATCGATACATCGACTGAGTGATTAAGCGATACATCGACTGAGTGATTAATCCATACATCGACTGAGTGATTAAGCGATACATCGACTGAGTGATTAAGCGATACATCGACTGAGTGATTAAGCGATACATCGACTGAGTGATTAAGCGATACATCGACTGAGTGATTAAGCGATACATCGACTGAGTGATTAAGCGATAGATCGACTGAGTGATTAAGCGATACATCGACTGAGTGATTAATACATACATCGACTGAGTGATTAATCCATACATCGACTGAGTGATTAAGCGATAGATCGACTGAGTTATTAATCGATACATCGACGGAGTGATTAATCGATACATCGACTGAGTGATTAATCATACATCGACTGAGTGATTAAGCGATAGATCGACTGAGTGATTAATCGATACATCGACTGAGTGATTAAGCGATACATCGACTGAGTGATTAATCCATACATCGACTGAGTGATTAAGCGATACATCGACTGAGTGATTAAGCGATACATCGACTGAGTGATTAATCGATACATCGACTGAGTGATTAAGCGATACATCGACTGAGTGATTAAGCGATAGATCGACTGAGTGATTAAGCGATACATCGACTGAGTGATTAATCCATACATCGACTGAGTGATTAATCCATACATCGACTAAGTGATTAGGCGATAGATCGACTGAGTTATTAATCGATACATCGACGGAGTGATTAATCCATACATCGACTGAGTGATTAATCCATACATCGACTGAGTGATTAATCCATACATCGACTGAGTGATTAATCCATACATCGACTGAGTGATTAATCCATACATCGACTGAGTGATTAATCCATACATCGACTGAGTGATTAATCCATACATCGACTGAGTGATTAATCCATACATCGACTGAGTGATTAATCCATACATCGACTGAGTGATTAATCGATACATCGACTGAGTGATTAAGCGATACATCGACTGAGTGATTAAGCGATACATCGACTGAGTGATTAATCCATACATCGACTGAGTGATTAAGCGATACATCGACTGAGTGATTAAGCGATACATCGACTGAGTGATGAAGCGATACATCGACTGAGTGATTAATCCATACATCGACAGTGATTAAGCGATACATCGACTGAGTGATTAATCGATACATCGACTGAGTGATTAATCGATACATCGACTGAGTGATTAATCGATACATCGACTGAGTGATTAAGCGATACATCGACTGAGTGATTAAGCGATACATCGACTGAGTGATTAAGCGATACATCGACTGAGTGATTAATCCATACATCGACTGAGTGATTAATCCATACATCGACTGAGTGATTAAGCGATACATCGACTGAGTGATTAATCCATACATCGACTGAGTGATTAAGCGATACATCGACTGAGTGATTAATCGATACATCGACTGAGTGATTAATCGATACATCGACTGAGTGATTAATCCATACATCGACTGAGTGATTAAGCGATACATCGACTGAGTGATTAATCCATACATCGACTGAGTGATTAAGCGATACATCGACTGAGTGATTAAGCGATACATCGACTGAGTGATTAAGTGATACATCGACTGAGTGATTAAGCGATACATCGACTGAGTGATTAATCCATACATCGACTGAGTGATTAAGCGATACATCGACTGAGTGATTAATCCATGCATCGACTGAGTGATTAAGCGATAGATCGACTGAGTGATTAATCGATACATCGACTGAGTGATTAAGCGATAGATCGACTGAGTGATTAATCGATACATCGACTGAGTGATTAAGCGATACATCGACTGAGTGATTAATCCATACATCGACTGAGTGATTAAGCGATACATCGACTGAGTGATTAAGCGATACATCGACTGAGTGATTAAGCGATACATCGACTGAGTGATTAAGCGATACATCGACTGAGTGATTAAGCGATACATCGACTGAGTGATTAAGCGATAGATCGACTGAGTGATTAAGCGATACATCGACTGAGTGATTAATACATACATCGACTGAGTGATTAATCCATACATCGACTGAGTGATTAAGCGATAGATCGACTGAGTTATTAATCGATACATCGACGGAGTGATTAATCGATACATCGACTGAGTGATTAATCATACATCGACTGAGTGATTAAGCGATAGATCGACTGAGTGATTAATCGATACATCGACTGAGTGATTAAGCGATACATCGACTGAGTGATTAATCCATACATCGACTGAGTGATTAAGCGATACATCGACTGAGTGATTAAGCGATACATCGACTGAGTGATTAATCGATACATCGACTGAGTGATTAAGCGATACATCGACTGAGTGATTAAGCGATAGATCGACTGAGTGATTAAGCGATACATCGACTGAGTGATTAATCCATACATCGACTGAGTGATTAATCCATACATCGACTAAGTGATTAGGCGATAGATCGACTGAGTTATTAATCGATACATCGACGGAGTGATTAATCCATACATCGACTGAGTGATTAATCCATACATCGACTGAGTGATTAATCCATACATCGACTGAGTGATTAATCCATACATCGACTGAGTGATTAATCCATACATCGACTGAGTGATTAATCCATACATCGACTGAGTGATTAATCCATACATCGACTGAGTGATTAATCCATACATCGACTGAGTGATTAATCCATACATCGACTGAGTGATTAATCGATACATCGACTGAGTGATTAAGCGATACATCGACTGAGTGATTAATCGATACATCGACTGAGTGATTAAGCGATACATCGACTGAGTGATTAAGCGATAGATCGACTGAGTGATTAAGCGATACATCGACTGAGTGATTAATCCATACATCGACTGAGTGATTAATCCATACATCGACTAAGTGATTAGGCGATAGATCGACTGAGTTATTAATCGATACATCGACTGAGTGATTAATCCATACATCGACTGAGTGATTAATCCATACATCGACTGAGTGATTAATCCATACATCGACAGTGATTAAGCGATACATCGACTGAGTGATTAATCGATACATCGACTGAGTGATTAAGCGATACATCGACTGAGTGATTAAGCGATACATCGACTGAGTGATTAATCGATACATCGACTGAGTGATTAATCGATACATCGACTGAGTGATTAATCCATACATCGACTGAGTGATTAAGCGATACATCGACTGAGTGATTAAGCGATACATCGACTGAGTGATTAATCCATACATCGACTGAGTGATTAATCCATACATCGACTGAGTGATTAATCCATACATCGACTGAGTGATTAAGCGATACATCGACTGAGTGATTAATCGATACATCGACTGAGTGATTAAGCGATACATCGACTGAGTGATTAATCGATACATCGACTGAGTGATTAATCGATACATCGACTGAGTGATTAAGCGATACATCGACTGAGTGATTAAGCGATACATCGACTGAGTGATTAATCCATACATCGACTGAGTGATTAATCCATACATCGACTGAGTGATTAAGCGATACATCGACTGAGTGATTAAGCGATACATCGACTGAGTGATTAAGCGATACATCGACTGAGTGATTAATCCATACATCGACTGAGTGATTAAGCGATACATCGACTGAGTGATTAATCCATGCATCGACTGAGTGATTAAGCGATAGATCGACTGAGTGATTAATCGATACATCGACTGAGTGATTAAGCGATACATCGACTGAGTGATTAAGCGATACATCGACTGAGTGATTAAGCGATAGATCGACTGAGTGATTAAGCGATACATCGACTGAGTGATTAATCCATACATCGACTAAGTGATTAGGCGATAGATCGACTGAGTTATTAATCGATACATCGACGGAGTGATTAATCCATACATCGACTGAGTGATTAATCCATACATCGACTGAGTGATTAATCCATACATCGACTGAGTGATTAATCCATACATCGACTGAGTGATTAATCCATACATCGACTGAGTGATTAATCGATACATCGACTGAGTGATTAATCGATACATCGACTGAGTGATTAAGCGATACATCGACTGAGTGATTAAGCGATACATCGACTGAGTGATTAAGCGATACATCGACTGAGTGATGAAGCGATACATCGACTGAGTGATCAGTCCATACATCGACTGAGTGATTAAGCGATACATCGACTGAGTGATTAATCCATACATCGACTGAGTGATTAAGCGATACATCGACTGAGTGATTAAGCGATACATCGACTGAGTGATTAATCCATACATCGACTGAGTGATTAATCCATACATCGACTGAGTGATTAATCCATACATCGACTGAGTGATTAAGCGATACATCGACTGAGTGATTAATCGATACATCGACTGAGTGATTAAGCGATACATCGACTGAGTGATTAATCGATACATCGACTGAGTGATTAATCGATACATCGACTGAGTGATTAAGCGATACATCGACTGAGTGATTAAGCGATACATCGACTGAGTGATTAATCCATACATCGACTGAGTGATTAATCCATACATCGACTGAGTGATTAAGCGATACATCGACTGAGTGATTAAGCGATACATCGACTGAGTGATTAATCCATACATCGACTGAGTGATTAATCCATACATCGACTGAGTGATTAATCCATACATCGACTGAGTGATTAATCCATACATCGACTGAGTGATTAATCCATACATCGACTGAGTGATTAATCCATACATCGACTGAGTGATTAATCCATACATCGACTGAGTGATTAATCGATACATCGACTGAGTGATTAAGCGATACATCGACTGAGTGATTAAGCGATACATCGACTGAGTGATTAATCCATACATCGACTGAGTGATTAAGCGATACATCGACTGAGTGATTAAGCGATACATCGACTGAGTGATGAAGCGATACATCGACTGAGTGATCAGTCCATACATCGACTGAGTGATTAAGCGATACATCGACTGAGTGATTAATCCATACATCGACTGAGTGATTAAGCGATACATCGACTGAGTGATTAATCCATACATCGACTGAGTGATTAATCCATACATCGACTGAGTGATTAAGCGATACATCGACTGAGTGATTAATCGATACATCGACTGAGTGATTAAGCGATACATCGACTGAGTGATTAAGCGATACATCGACTGAGTGATTAATCGATACATCGACTGAGTGATTAATCCATACATCGACTGAGTGATTAAGCGATACATCGACTGAGTGATTAATCGATACATCGACTGAGTGATTAATCGATACATCGACTGAGTGATTAAGCGATACATCGACTGAGTGATTAAGCGATACATCGACTGAGTGATTAAGCGATACATCGACTGAGTGATTAATCCATACATCGACTGAGTGATTAATCCATACATCGACTGAGTGATTAATCCATACATCGACTGAGTGATTAAGCGATACATCGACTGAGTGATTAATCGATACATCGACTGAGTGATTAAGCGATACATCGACTGAGTGATTAAGCGATACATCGACTGAGTGATTAATCCATACATCGACTGAGTGATTAATCCATACATCGACTGAGTGATTAATCCATACATCGACTGAGTGATTAAGCGATACATCGACTGAGTGATTAATCGATACATCGACTGAGTGATTAAGCGATACATCGACTGAGTGATTAATCGATACATTGACTGAGTGATTAATCGATACATCGACTGAGTGATTAAGCGATACATCGACTGAGTGATTAAGCGATACATCGACTGAGTGATTAATCCATACATCGACTGAGTGATTAAGCGATACATCGACTGAGTGATTAAGCGATACATCGACTGAGTGATTAAGCGATACATCGACTGAGTGATTAATCCATACATCGACTGAGTGATTAAGCGATACATCGACTGAGTGATTAATCCATGCATCGACTGAGTGATTAAGCGATAGATCGACTGAGTGATTAATCGATACATCGACTGAGTGATTAAGCGATACATCGACTGAGTGATTAAGCGATACATCGACTGAGTGATTAAGCGATAGATCGACTGAGTGATTAAGCGATACATCGACTGAGTGATTAATCCATACATCGACTGAGTGATTAATCCATACATCGACTGAGTGATTAATCCATACATCGACTGAGTGATTAATCCATACATCGACTGAGTGATTAATCCATACATCGACTGAGTGATTAAGCGATACATCGACTGAGTGATTAAGCGATACATCGACTGAGTGATTAATCCATACATCGACTGAGTGATTAAGCGATACATCGACTGAGTGATTAATCCATGCATCGACTGAGTGATTAAGCGATAGATCGACTGAGTGATTAATCGATACATCGACTGAGTGATTAAGCGATACATCGACTGAGTGATTAAGCGATACATCGACTGAGTGATTAGGCGATAGATCGACTGAGTTATTAATCGATACATCGACGGAGTGATTAATCCATACATCGACTGAGTGATTAATCCATACATCGACTGAGTGATTAATCCATACATCGACTGAGTGATTAATCCATAAATCGACTGAGTGATTAATCCATACATCGACTGAGTGATTAATCCATACATCGACTGAGTGATTAATCCATACATCGACTGAGTGATTAATCGATACATCGACTGAGTGATTAATCGATACATCGACTGAGTGATTAAGCGATACATCGACTGAGTGATTAAGCGATACATCGACTGAGTGATTAAGCGATACATCGACTGAGTGATTAAGCGATACATCGACTGAGTGATGAAGCGATACATCGACTGAGGGATCAGTCCATACATCGACTGAGTGATTAAGCGATACATCGACTGAGTGATTAATCCATACATCGACTGAGTGATTAAGCGATACATCGACTGAGTGATTAATCCATACATCGACTGAGTGATTAATCCATACATCGACTGAGTGATTAAGCGATACATCGACTGAGTGATTAATCGATACATCGACTGAGTGATTAAGCGATACATCGACTGAGTGATTAATCGATACATCGACTGAGTGATTAATCGATACATCGACTGAGTGATTAAGCGATACATCGACTGAGTGATTAAGCGATACATCGACTGAGTGATTAATCCATACATCGACTGAGTGATTAATCGATACATCGACTGAGTGATTAAGCGATACATCGACTGAGTGATTAAGCGATACATCGACTGAGTGATTAAGCGATACATCGACTGAGTGATTAATCCATACATCGACTGAGTGATTAAGCGATAGATCGACTGAGTGATTAATCGATACATCGACTGAGTGATTAAGCGATACATCGACTGAGTGATTAATCCATACATCGACTGAGTGATTAAGCGATACATCGACTGAGTGATTAAGCGATACATCGACTGAGTGATTAAGCGATACATCGACTGAGTGATTAATCGATACATCGACTGAGTGATTAAGCGATACATCGACTGAGTGATTAAGCGATACATCGACTGAGTGATTAAGCGATACATCGACTGAGTGATTAATACATACATCGACTGAGTGATTAATCCATACATCGACTGAGTGATTAAGCGATAGATCGACTGAGTTATTAATCGATACATCGACGGAGTGATTAATCGATACATCGACTGAGTGATTAATCATACATCGACTGAGTGATTAAGCGATAGATCGACTGAGTGATTAATCGATACATCGACTGAGTGATTAAGCGATACATCGACTGAGTGATTAATCCATACATCGACTGAGTGATTAAGCGATACATCGACTGAGTGATTAAGCGATACATCGACTGAGTGATTAATCGATACATCGACTGAGTGATTAAGCGATACATCGACTGAGTGATTAAGCGATAGATCGACTGAGTGATTAAGCGATACATCGACTGAGTGATTAATCCATACATCGACTGAGTGATTAATCCATACATCGACTAAGTGATTAGGCGATAGATCGACTGAGTTATTAATCGATACATCGACTGAGTGATTAATCCATACATCGACTGAGTGATTAATCCATACATCGACTGAGTGATTAATCCATACATCGACAGTGATTAAGCGATACATCGACTGAGTGATTAATCGATACATCGACTGAGTGATTAAGCGATACATCGACTGAGTGATTAAGCGATACATCGACTGAGTGATTAATCGATACATCGACTGAGTGATTAATCGATACATCGACTGAGTGATTAATCCATACATCGACTGAGTGATTAAGCGATACATCGACTGAGTGATTAAGCGATACATCGACTGAGTGATTAATCCATACATCGACTGAGTGATTAATCCATACATCGACTGAGTGATTAATCCATACATCGACTGAGTGATTAAGCGATACATCGACTGAGTGATTAATCGATACATCGACTGAGTGATTAAGCGATACATCGACTGAGTGATTAATCGATACATCGACTGAGTGATTAATCGATACATCGACTGAGTGATTAAGCGATACATCGACTGAGTGATTAAGCGATACATCGACTGAGTGATTAATCCATACATCGACTGAGTGATTAATCCATACATCGACTGAGTGATTAAGCGATACATCGACTGAGTGATTAAGCGATACATCGACTGAGTGATTAAGCGATACATCGACTGAGTGATTAATCCATACATCGACTGAGTGATTAAGCGATACATCGACTGAGTGATTAATCCATGCATCGACTGAGTGATTAAGCGATAGATCGACTGAGTGATTAATCGATACATCGACTGAGTGATTAAGCGATACATCGACTGAGTGATTAAGCGATACATCGACTGAGTGATTAAGCGATAGATCGACTGAGTGATTAAGCGATACATCGACTGAGTGATTAATCCATACATCGACTAAGTGATTAGGCGATAGATCGACTGAGTTATTAATCGATACATCGACGGAGTGATTAATCCATACATCGACTGAGTGATTAATCCATACATCGACTGAGTGATTAATCCATACATCGACTGAGTGATTAATCCATACATCGACTGAGTGATTAATCCATACATCGACTGAGTGATTAATCGATACATCGACTGAGTGATTAATCGATACATCGACTGAGTGATTAAGCGATACATCGACTGAGTGATTAAGCGATACATCGACTGAGTGATTAAGCGATACATCGACTGAGTGATGAAGCGATACATCGACTGAGTGATCAGTCCATACATCGACTGAGTGATTAATCCATACATCGACTGAGTGATTAATCCATACATCGACTGAGTGATTAATCCATACATCGACTGAGTGATTAATCGATACATCGACTGAGTGATTAATCGATACATCGACTGAGTGATTAAGCGATACATCGACTGAGTGATTAAGCGATACATCGACTGAGTGATTAAGCGATACATCGACTGAGTGATTAAGCGATACATCGACTGAGTGATGAAGCGATACATCGACTGAGTGATCAGTCCATACATCGACTGAGTGATTAAGCGATACATCGACTGAGTGATTAATCCATACATCGACTGAGTGATTAAGCGATACATCGACTGAGTGATTAATCCATACATCGACTGAGTGATTAATCCATACATCGACTGAGTGATTAAGCGATACATCGACTGAGTGATTAATCGATACATCGACTGAGTGATTAAGCGATACATCGACTGAGTGATTAATCGATACATCGACTGAGTGATTAATCGATACATCGACTGAGTGATTAAGCGATACATCGACTGAGTGATTAAGCGATACATCGACTGAGTGATTAATCCATACATCGACTGAGTGATTAATCGATACATCGACTGAGTGATTAAGCGATACATCGACTGAGTGATTAAGCGATACATCGACTGAGTGATTAAGCGATACATCGACTGAGTGATTAATCCATACATCGACTGAGTGATTAAGCGATAGATCGACTGAGTGATTAATCGATACATCGACTGAGTGATTAAGCGATACATCGACTGAGTGATTAATCCATACATCGACTGAGTGATTAAGCGATACATCGACTGAGTGATTAAGCGATACATCGACTGAGTGATTAAGCGATACATCGACTGAGTGATTAAGCGATACATCGACTGAGTGATTAAGCGATACATCGACTGAGTGATTAAGCGATAGATCGACTGAGTGATTAAGCGATACATCGACTGAGTGATTAATACATACATCGACTGAGTGATTAATCCATACATCGACTGAGTGATTAAGCGATAGATCGACTGAGTTATTAATCGATACATCGACGGAGTGATTAATCGATACATCGACTGAGTGATTAATCATACATCGACTGAGTGATTAAGCGATAGATCGACTGAGTGATTAATCGATACATCGACTGAGTGATTAAGCGATACATCGACTGAGTGATTAATCCATACATCGACTGAGTGATTAAGCGATACATCGACTGAGTGATTAAGCGATACATCGACTGAGTGATTAATCGATACATCGACTGAGTGATTAAGCGATACATCGACTGAGTGATTAAGCGATAGATCGACTGAGTGATTAAGCGATACATCGACTGAGTGATTAATCCATACATCGACTGAGTGATTAATCCATACATCGACTAAGTGATTAGGCGATAGATCGACTGAGTTATTAATCGATACATCGACGGAGTGATTAATCCATACATCGACTGAGTGATTAATCCATACATCGACTGAGTGATTAATCCATACATCGACTGAGTGATTAATCCATACATCGACTGAGTGATTAATCCATACATCGACTGAGTGATTAATCCATACATCGACTGAGTGATTAATCCATACATCGACTGAGTGATTAATCCATACATCGACTGAGTGATTAATCCATACATCGACTGAGTGATTAATCGATACATCGACTGAGTGATTAAGCGATACATCGACTGAGTGATTAAGCGATACATCGACTGAGTGATTAATCCATACATCGACTGAGTGATTAAGCGATACATCGACTGAGTGATTAAGCGATACATCGACTGAGTGATGAAGCGATACATCGACTGAGTGATTAATCCATACATCGACAGTGATTAAGCGATACATCGACTGAGTGATTAATCGATACATCGACTGAGTGATTAATCGATACATCGACTGAGTGATTAATCGATACATCGACTGAGTGATTAAGCGATACATCGACTGAGTGATTAAGCGATACATCGACTGAGTGATTAAGCGATACATCGACTGAGTGATTAATCCATACATCGACTGAGTGATTAATCCATACATCGACTGAGTGATTAAGCGATACATCGACTGAGTGATTAATCCATACATCGACTGAGTGATTAAGCGATACATCGACTGAGTGATTAATCGATACATCGACTGAGTGATTAATCGATACATCGACTGAGTGATTAATCCATACATCGACTGAGTGATTAAGCGATACATCGACTGAGTGATTAATCCATACATCGACTGAGTGATTAAGCGATACATCGACTGAGTGATTAAGCGATACATCGACTGAGTGATTAAGTGATACATCGACTGAGTGATTAAGCGATACATCGACTGAGTGATTAATCCATACATCGACTGAGTGATTAAGCGATACATCGACTGAGTGATTAATCCATGCATCGACTGAGTGATTAAGCGATAGATCGACTGAGTGATTAATCGATACATCGACTGAGTGATTAAGCGATAGATCGACTGAGTGATTAATCGATACATCGACTGAGTGATTAAGCGATACATCGACTGAGTGATTAATCCATACATCGACTGAGTGATTAAGCGATACATCGACTGAGTGATTAAGCGATACATCGACTGAGTGATTAAGCGATACATCGACTGAGTGATTAAGCGATACATCGACTGAGTGATTAAGCGATACATCGACTGAGTGATTAAGCGATAGATCGACTGAGTGATTAAGCGATACATCGACTGAGTGATTAATACATACATCGACTGAGTGATTAATCCATACATCGACTGAGTGATTAAGCGATAGATCGACTGAGTTATTAATCGATACATCGACGGAGTGATTAATCGATACATCGACTGAGTGATTAATCATACATCGACTGAGTGATTAAGCGATAGATCGACTGAGTGATTAATCGATACATCGACTGAGTGATTAAGCGATACATCGACTGAGTGATTAATCCATACATCGACTGAGTGATTAAGCGATACATCGACTGAGTGATTAAGCGATACATCGACTGAGTGATTAATCGATACATCGACTGAGTGATTAAGCGATACATCGACTGAGTGATTAAGCGATAGATCGACTGAGTGATTAAGCGATACATCGACTGAGTGATTAATCCATACATCGACTGAGTGATTAATCCATACATCGACTAAGTGATTAGGCGATAGATCGACTGAGTTATTAATCGATACATCGACGGAGTGATTAATCCATACATCGACTGAGTGATTAATCCATACATCGACTGAGTGATTAATCCATACATCGACTGAGTGATTAATCCATACATCGACTGAGTGATTAATCCATACATCGACTGAGTGATTAATCCATACATCGACTGAGTGATTAATCCATACATCGACTGAGTGATTAATCCATACATCGACTGAGTGATTAATCCATACATCGACTGAGTGATTAATCGATACATCGACTGAGTGATTAAGCGATACATCGACTGAGTGATTAATCGATACATCGACTGAGTGATTAAGCGATACATCGACTGAGTGATTAAGCGATAGATCGACTGAGTGATTAAGCGATACATCGACTGAGTGATTAATCCATACATCGACTGAGTGATTAATCCATACATCGACTAAGTGATTAGGCGATAGATCGACTGAGTTATTAATCGATACATCGACTGAGTGATTAATCCATACATCGACTGAGTGATTAATCCATACATCGACTGAGTGATTAATCCATACATCGACAGTGATTAAGCGATACATCGACTGAGTGATTAATCGATACATCGACTGAGTGATTAAGCGATACATCGACTGAGTGATTAAGCGATACATCGACTGAGTGATTAATCGATACATCGACTGAGTGATTAATCGATACATCGACTGAGTGATTAATCCATACATCGACTGAGTGATTAAGCGATACATCGACTGAGTGATTAAGCGATACATCGACTGAGTGATTAATCCATACATCGACTGAGTGATTAATCCATACATCGACTGAGTGATTAATCCATACATCGACTGAGTGATTAAGCGATACATCGACTGAGTGATTAATCGATACATCGACTGAGTGATTAAGCGATACATCGACTGAGTGATTAATCGATACATCGACTGAGTGATTAATCGATACATCGACTGAGTGATTAAGCGATACATCGACTGAGTGATTAAGCGATACATCGACTGAGTGATTAATCCATACATCGACTGAGTGATTAATCCATACATCGACTGAGTGATTAAGCGATACATCGACTGAGTGATTAAGCGATACATCGACTGAGTGATTAAGCGATACATCGACTGAGTGATTAATCCATACATCGACTGAGTGATTAAGCGATACATCGACTGAGTGATTAATCCATGCATCGACTGAGTGATTAAGCGATAGATCGACTGAGTGATTAATCGATACATCGACTGAGTGATTAAGCGATACATCGACTGAGTGATTAAGCGATACATCGACTGAGTGATTAAGCGATAGATCGACTGAGTGATTAAGCGATACATCGACTGAGTGATTAATCCATACATCGACTAAGTGATTAGGCGATAGATCGACTGAGTTATTAATCGATACATCGACGGAGTGATTAATCCATACATCGACTGAGTGATTAATCCATACATCGACTGAGTGATTAATCCATACATCGACTGAGTGATTAATCCATACATCGACTGAGTGATTAATCCATACATCGACTGAGTGATTAATCGATACATCGACTGAGTGATTAATCGATACATCGACTGAGTGATTAAGCGATACATCGACTGAGTGATTAAGCGATACATCGACTGAGTGATTAAGCGATACATCGACTGAGTGATGAAGCGATACATCGACTGAGTGATCAGTCCATACATCGACTGAGTGATTAAGCGATACATCGACTGAGTGATTAATCCATACATCGACTGAGTGATTAAGCGATACATCGACTGAGTGATTAAGCGATACATCGACTGAGTGATTAATCCATACATCGACTGAGTGATTAATCCATACATCGACTGAGTGATTAATCCATACATCGACTGAGTGATTAAGCGATACATCGACTGAGTGATTAATCGATACATCGACTGAGTGATTAAGCGATACATCGACTGAGTGATTAATCGATACATCGACTGAGTGATTAATCGATACATCGACTGAGTGATTAAGCGATACATCGACTGAGTGATTAAGCGATACATCGACTGAGTGATTAATCCATACATCGACTGAGTGATTAATCCATACATCGACTGAGTGATTAAGCGATACATCGACTGAGTGATTAAGCGATACATCGACTGAGTGATTAAGCGATACATCGACTGAGTGATTAATCCATACATCGACTGAGTGATTAAGCGATACATCGACTGAGTGATTAATCCATGCATCGACTGAGTGATTAAGCGATAGATCGACTGAGTGATTAAGCGATAGATCGACTGAGTGATTAAGCGATACATCGACTGAGTGATTAATCCATACATCGACTAAGTGATTAGGCGATAGATCGACTGAGTTATTAATCGATACATCGACGGAGTGATTAATCCATACATCGACTGAGTGATTAATCCATACATCGACTGAGTGATTAATCCATACATCGACTGAGTGATTAATCCATACATCGACTGAGTGATTAATCCATACATCGACTGAGTGATTAATCGATACATCGACTGAGTGATTAATCGATACATCGACTGAGTGATTAAGCGATACATCGACTGAGTGATTAAGCGATACATCGACTGAGTGATTAAGCGATACATCGACTGAGTGATGAAGCGATACATCGACTGAGTGATCAGTCCATACATCGACTGAGTGATTAATCCATACATCGACTGAGTGATTAATCCATACATCGACTGAGTGATTAATCCATACATCGACTGAGTGATTAATCGATACATCGACTGAGTGATTAAGCGATACATCGACTGAGTGATTAAGCGATACATCGACTGAGTGATTAAGCGATACATCGACTGAGTGATTAAGCGATACATCGACTGAGTGATGAAGCGATACATCGACTGAGTGATCAGTCCATACATCGACTGAGTGATTAAGCGATACATCGACTGAGTGATTAATCCATACATCGACTGAGTGATTAAGCGATACATCGACTGAGTGATTAATCCATACATCGACTGAGTGATTAATCCATACATCGACTGAGTGATTAAGCGATACATCGACTGAGTGATTAATCGATACATCGACTGAGTGATTAAGCGATACATCGACTGAGTGATTAATCGATACATCGACTGAGTGATTAATCGATACATCGACTGAGTGATTAAGCGATACATCGACTGAGTGATTAAGCGATACATCGACTGAGTGATTAATCCATACATCGACTGAGTGATTAATCGATACATCGACTGAGTGATTAAGCGATACATCGACTGAGTGATTAAGCGATACATCGACTGAGTGATTAAGCGATACATCGACTGAGTGATTAAGCGATACATCGACTGAGTGATTAATCGATACATCGACTGAGTGATTAATCGATACATCGACTGAGTGATTAAGCGATACATCGACTGAGTGATTAAGCGATACATCGACTGAGTGATTAATCCATACATCGACTGAGTGATTAATCCATACATCGACTGAGTGATTAAGCGATACATCGACTGAGTGATTAAGCGATACATCGACTGAGTGATTAAGCGATACATCGACTGAGTGATTAATCCATACATCGACTGAGTGATTAAGCGATACATCGACTGAGTGATTAATCCATGCATCGACTGAGTGATTAAGCGATAGATCGACTGAGTGATTAATCGATACATCGACTGAGTGATTAAGCGATACATCGACTGAGTGATTAAGCGATACATCGACTGAGTGATTAAGCGATAGATCGACTGAGTGATTAAGCGATACATCGACTGAGTGATTAATCCATACATCGACTAAGTGATTAGGCGATAGATCGACTGAGTTATTAATCGATACATCGACGGAGTGATTAATCCATACATCGACTGAGTGATTAATCCATACATCGACTGAGTGATTAATCCATACATCGACTGAGTGATTAATCCATACATCGACTGAGTGATTAATCCATACATCGACTGAGTGATTAATCGATACATCGACTGAGTGATTAATCGATACATCGACTGAGTGATTAAGCGATACATCGACTGAGTGATTAAGCGATACATCGACTGAGTGATTAAGCGATACATCGACTGAGTGATGAAGCGATACATCGACTGAGTGATCAGTCCATACATCGACTGAGTGATTAATCCATACATCGACTGAGTGATTAATCCATACATCGACTGAGTGATTAATCCATACATCGACTGAGTGATTAATCGATACATCGACTGAGTGATTAATCGATACATCGACTGAGTGATTAAGCGATACATCGACTGAGTGATTAAGCGATACATCGACTGAGTGATTAAGCGATACATCGACTGAGTGATTAAGCGATACATCGACTGAGTGATGAAGCGATACATCGACTGAGTGATCAGTCCATACATCGACTGAGTGATTAAGCGATACATCGACTGAGTGATTAATCCATACATCGACTGAGTGATTAAGCGATACATCGACTGAGTGATTAATCCATACATCGACTGAGTGATTAATCCATACATCGACTGAGTGATTAAGCGATACATCGACTGAGTGATTAATCGATACATCGACTGAGTGATTAAGCGATACATCGACTGAGTGATTAATCGATACATCGACTGAGTGATTAATCGATACATCGACTGAGTGATTAAGCGATACATCGACTGAGTGATTAAGCGATACATCGACTGAGTGATTAATCCATACATCGACTGAGTGATTAATCGATACATCGACTGAGTGATTAAGCGATACATCGACTGAGTGATTAAGCGATACATCGACTGAGTGATTAAGCGATACATCGACTGAGTGATTAATCCATACATCGACTGAGTGATTAAGCGATAGATCGACTGAGTGATTAATCGATACATCGACTGAGTGATTAAGCGATACATCGACTGAGTGATTAATCCATACATCGACTGAGTGATTAAGCGATACATCGACTGAGTGATTAAGCGATACATCGACTGAGTGATTAAGCGATACATCGACTGAGTGATTAAGCGATACATCGACTGAGTGATTAAGCGATACATCGACTGAGTGATTAAGCGATAGATCGACTGAGTGATTAAGCGATACATCGACTGAGTGATTAATACATACATCGACTGAGTGATTAATCCATACATCGACTGAGTGATTAAGCGATAGATCGACTGAGTTATTAATCGATACATCGACGGAGTGATTAATCGATACATCGACTGAGTGATTAATCATACATCGACTGAGTGATTAAGCGATAGATCGACTGAGTGATTAATCGATACATCGACTGAGTGATTAAGCGATACATCGACTGAGTGATTAATCCATACATCGACTGAGTGATTAAGCGATACATCGACTGAGTGATTAAGCGATACATCGACTGAGTGATTAATCGATACATCGACTGAGTGATTAAGCGATACATCGACTGAGTGATTAAGCGATAGATCGACTGAGTGATTAAGCGATACATCGACTGAGTGATTAATCCATACATCGACTGAGTGATTAATCCATACATCGACTAAGTGATTAGGCGATAGATCGACTGAGTTATTAATCGATACATCGACGGAGTGATTAATCCATACATCGACTGAGTGATTAATCCATACATCGACTGAGTGATTAATCCATACATCGACTGAGTGATTAATCCATACATCGACTGAGTGATTAATCCATACATCGACTGAGTGATTAATCCATACATCGACTGAGTGATTAATCCATACATCGACTGAGTGATTAATCCATACATCGACTGAGTGATTAATCCATACATCGACTGAGTGATTAATCGATACATCGACTGAGTGATTAAGCGATACATCGACTGAGTGATTAAGCGATACATCGACTGAGTGATTAATCCATACATCGACTGAGTGATTAAGCGATACATCGACTGAGTGATTAAGCGATACATCGACTGAGTGATGAAGCGATACATCGACTGAGTGATTAATCCATACATCGACAGTGATTAAGCGATACATCGACTGAGTGATTAATCGATACATCGACTGAGTGATTAATCGATACATCGACTGAGTGATTAATCGATACATCGACTGAGTGATTAAGCGATACATCGACTGAGTGATTAAGCGATACATCGACTGAGTGATTAAGCGATACATCGACTGAGTGATTAATCCATACATCGACTGAGTGATTAATCCATACATCGACTGAGTGATTAAGCGATACATCGACTGAGTGATTAATCCATACATCGACTGAGTGATTAAGCGATACATCGACTGAGTGATTAATCGATACATCGACTGAGTGATTAATCGATACATCGACTGAGTGATTAAGCGATACATCGACTGAGTGATTAAGCGATACATCGACTGAGTGATTAATCCATACATCGACTGAGTGATTAAGCGATACATCGACTGAGTGATTAAGCGATACATCGACTGAGTGATTAAGTGATACATCGACTGAGTGATTAAGCGATACATCGACTGAGTGATTAATCCATACATCGACTGAGTGATTAAGCGATACATCGACTGAGTGATTAATCCATGCATCGACTGAGTGATTAAGCGATAGATCGACTGAGTGATTAATCGATACATCGACTGAGTGATTAAGCGATAGATCGACTGAGTGATTAATCGATACATCGACTGAGTGATTAAGCGATACATCGACTGAGTGATTAATCCATACATCGACTGAGTGATTAAGCGATACATCGACTGAGTGATTAAGCGATACATCGACTGAGTGATTAAGCGATACATCGACTGAGTGATTAAGCGATACATCGACTGAGTGATTAAGCGATACATCGACTGAGTGATTAAGCGATAGATCGACTGAGTGATTAAGCGATACATCGACTGAGTGATTAATACATACATCGACTGAGTGATTAATCCATACATCGACTGAGTGATTAAGCGATAGATCGACTGAGTTATTAATCGATACATCGACGGAGTGATTAATCGATACATCGACTGAGTGATTAATCATACATCGACTGAGTGATTAAGCGATAGATCGACTGAGTGATTAATCGATACATCGACTGAGTGATTAAGCGATACATCGACTGAGTGATTAATCCATACATCGACTGAGTGATTAAGCGATACATCGACTGAGTGATTAAGCGATACATCGACTGAGTGATTAATCGATACATCGACTGAGTGATTAAGCGATACATCGACTGAGTGATTAAGCGATAGATCGACTGAGTGATTAAGCGATACATCGACTGAGTGATTAATCCATACATCGACTGAGTGATTAATCCATACATCGACTAAGTGATTAGGCGATAGATCGACTGAGTTATTAATCGATACATCGACGGAGTGATTAATCCATACATCGACTGAGTGATTAATCCATACATCGACTGAGTGATTAATCCATACATCGACTGAGTGATTAATCCATACATCGACTGAGTGATTAATCCATACATCGACTGAGTGATTAATCCATACATCGACTGAGTGATTAATCCATACATCGACTGAGTGATTAATCCATACATCGACTGAGTGATTAATCCATACATCGACTGAGTGATTAATCGATACATCGACTGAGTGATTAAGCGATACATCGACTGAGTGATTAATCGATACATCGACTGAGTGATTAAGCGATACATCGACTGAGTGATTAAGCGATAGATCGACTGAGTGATTAAGCGATACATCGACTGAGTGATTAATCCATACATCGACTGAGTGATTAATCCATACATCGACTAAGTGATTAGGCGATAGATCGACTGAGTTATTAATCGATACATCGACTGAGTGATTAATCCATACATCGACTGAGTGATTAATCCATACATCGACTGAGTGATTAATCCATACATCGACAGTGATTAAGCGATACATCGACTGAGTGATTAATCGATACATCGACTGAGTGATTAAGCGATACATCGACTGAGTGATTAAGCGATACATCGACTGAGTGATTAATCGATACATCGACTGAGTGATTAATCGATACATCGACTGAGTGATTAATCCATACATCGACTGAGTGATTAAGCGATACATCGACTGAGTGATTAAGCGATACATCGACTGAGTGATTAATCCATACATCGACTGAGTGATTAATCCATACATCGACTGAGTGATTAATCCATACATCGACTGAGTGATTAAGCGATACATCGACTGAGTGATTAATCGATACATCGACTGAGTGATTAAGCGATACATCGACTGAGTGATTAATCGATACATCGACTGAGTGATTAATCGATACATCGACTGAGTGATTAAGCGATACATCGACTGAGTGATTAAGCGATACATCGACTGAGTGATTAATCCATACATCGACTGAGTGATTAATCCATACATCGACTGAGTGATTAAGCGATACATCGACTGAGTGATTAAGCGATACATCGACTGAGTGATTAAGCGATACATCGACTGAGTGATTAATCCATACATCGACTGAGTGATTAAGCGATACATCGACTGAGTGATTAATCCATGCATCGACTGAGTGATTAAGCGATAGATCGACTGAGTGATTAATCGATACATCGACTGAGTGATTAAGCGATACATCGACTGAGTGATTAAGCGATACATCGACTGAGTGATTAAGCGATAGATCGACTGAGTGATTAAGCGATACATCGACTGAGTGATTAATCCATACATCGACTAAGTGATTAGGCGATAGATCGACTGAGTTATTAATCGATACATCGACGGAGTGATTAATCCATACATCGACTGAGTGATTAATCCATACATCGACTGAGTGATTAAGCGATACATCGACTGAGTGATTAAGCGATACATCGACTGAGTGATTAAGCGATACATCGACTGAGTGATTAATCCATACATCGACTGAGTGATTAAGCGATACATCGACTGAGTGATTAATCCATGCATCGACTGAGTGATTAAGCGATAGATCGACTGAGTGATTAATCGATACATCGACTGAGTGATTAAGCGATACATCGACTGAGTGATTAAGCGATACATCGACTGAGTGATTAAGCGATAGATCGACTGAGTGATTAAGCGATACATCGACTGAGTGATTAATCCATACATCGACTAAGTGATTAGGCGATAGATCGACTGAGTTATTAATCGATACATCGACGGAGTGATTAATCCATACATCGACTGAGTGATTAATCCATACATCGACTGAGTGATTAATCCATACATCGACTGAGTGATTAATCCATACATCGACTGAGTGATTAATCCATACATCGACTGAGTGATTAATCGATACATCGACTGAGTGATTAATCGATACATCGACTGAGTGATTAAGCGATACATCGACTGAGTGATTAAGCGATACATCGACTGAGTGATTAAGCGATACATCGACTGAGTGATGAAGCGATACATCGACTGAGTGATCAGTCCATACATCGACTGAGTGATTAATCCATACATCGACTGAGTGATTAATCCATACATCGACTGAGTGATTAATCCATACATCGACTGAGTGATTAATCGATACATCGACTGAGTGATTAATCGATACATCGACTGAGTGATTAAGCGATACATCGACTGAGTGATTAAGCGATACATCGACTGAGTGATTAAGCGATACATCGACTGAGTGATTAAGCGATACATCGACTGAGTGATGAAGCGATACATCGACTGAGTGATCAGTCCATACATCGACTGAGTGATTAAGCGATACATCGACTGAGTGATTAATCCATACATCGACTGAGTGATTAAGCGATACATCGACTGAGTGATTAATCCATACATCGACTGAGTGATTAATCCATACATCGACTGAGTGATTAAGCGATACATCGACTGAGTGATTAATCGATACATCGACTGAGTGATTAAGCGATACATCGACTGAGTGATTAATCGATACATCGACTGAGTGATTAATCGATACATCGACTGAGTGATTAAGCGATACATCGACTGAGTGATTAAGCGATACATCGACTGAGTGATTAATCCATACATCGACTGAGTGATTAATCGATACATCGACTGAGTGATTAAGCGATACATCGACTGAGTGATTAAGCGATACATCGACTGAGTGATTAAGCGATACATCGACTGAGTGATTAATCCATACATCGACTGAGTGATTAAGCGATAGATCGACTGAGTGATTAATCGATACATCGACTGAGTGATTAAGCGATACATCGACTGAGTGATTAATCCATACATCGACTGAGTGATTAAGCGATACATCGACTGAGTGATTAAGCGATACATCGACTGAGTGATTAAGCGATACATCGACTGAGTGATTAAGCGATACATCGACTGAGTGATTAAGCGATACATCGACTGAGTGATTAAGCGATAGATCGACTGAGTGATTAAGCGATACATCGACTGAGTGATTAATACATACATCGACTGAGTGATTAATCCATACATCGACTGAGTGATTAAGCGATAGATCGACTGAGTTATTAATCGATACATCGACGGAGTGATTAATCGATACATCGACTGAGTGATTAATCATACATCGACTGAGTGATTAAGCGATAGATCGACTGAGTGATTAATCGATACATCGACTGAGTGATTAAGCGATACATCGACTGAGTGATTAATCCATACATCGACTGAGTGATTAAGCGATACATCGACTGAGTGATTAAGCGATACATCGACTGAGTGATTAATCGATACATCGACTGAGTGATTAAGCGATACATCGACTGAGTGATTAAGCGATAGATCGACTGAGTGATTAAGCGATACATCGACTGAGTGATTAATCCATACATCGACTGAGTGATTAATCCATACATCGACTAAGTGATTAGGCGATAGATCGACTGAGTTATTAATCGATACATCGACGGAGTGATTAATCCATACATCGACTGAGTGATTAATCCATACATCGACTGAGTGATTAATCCATACATCGACTGAGTGATTAATCCATACATCGACTGAGTGATTAATCCATACATCGACTGAGTGATTAATCCATACATCGACTGAGTGATTAATCCATACATCGACTGAGTGATTAATCCATACATCGACTGAGTGATTAATCCATACATCGACTGAGTGATTAATCGATACATCGACTGAGTGATTAAGCGATACATCGACTGAGTGATTAAGCGATACATCGACTGAGTGATTAATCCATACATCGACTGAGTGATTAAGCGATACATCGACTGAGTGATTAAGCGATACATCGACTGAGTGATGAAGCGATACATCGACTGAGTGATTAATCCATACATCGACAGTGATTAAGCGATACATCGACTGAGTGATTAATCGATACATCGACTGAGTGATTAATCGATACATCGACTGAGTGATTAATCGATACATCGACTGAGTGATTAAGCGATACATCGACTGAGTGATTAAGCGATACATCGACTGAGTGATTAAGCGATACATCGACTGAGTGATTAATCCATACATCGACTGAGTGATTAATCCATACATCGACTGAGTGATTAAGCGATACATCGACTGAGTGATTAATCCATACATCGACTGAGTGATTAAGCGATACATCGACTGAGTGATTAATCGATACATCGACTGAGTGATTAATCGATACATCGACTGAGTGATTAAGCGATACATCGACTGAGTGATTAAGCGATACATCGACTGAGTGATTAATCCATACATCGACTGAGTGATTAAGCGATACATCGACTGAGTGATTAAGCGATACATCGACTGAGTGATTAAGTGATACATCGACTGAGTGATTAAGCGATACATCGACTGAGTGATTAATCCATACATCGACTGAGTGATTAAGCGATACATCGACTGAGTGATTAATCCATGCATCGACTGAGTGATTAAGCGATAGATCGACTGAGTGATTAATCGATACATCGACTGAGTGATTAAGCGATAGATCGACTGAGTGATTAATCGATACATCGACTGAGTGATTAAGCGATACATCGACTGAGTGATTAATCCATACATCGACTGAGTGATTAAGCGATACATCGACTGAGTGATTAAGCGATACATCGACTGAGTGATTAAGCGATACATCGACTGAGTGATTAAGCGATACATCGACTGAGTGATTAAGCGATACATCGACTGAGTGATTAAGCGATAGATCGACTGAGTGATTAAGCGATACATCGACTGAGTGATTAATACATACATCGACTGAGTGATTAATCCATACATCGACTGAGTGATTAAGCGATAGATCGACTGAGTTATTAATCGATACATCGACGGAGTGATTAATCGATACATCGACTGAGTGATTAATCATACATCGACTGAGTGATTAAGCGATAGATCGACTGAGTGATTAATCGATACATCGACTGAGTGATTAAGCGATACATCGACTGAGTGATTAATCCATACATCGACTGAGTGATTAAGCGATACATCGACTGAGTGATTAAGCGATACATCGACTGAGTGATTAATCGATACATCGACTGAGTGATTAAGCGATACATCGACTGAGTGATTAAGCGATAGATCGACTGAGTGATTAAGCGATACATCGACTGAGTGATTAATCCATACATCGACTGAGTGATTAATCCATACATCGACTAAGTGATTAGGCGATAGATCGACTGAGTTATTAATCGATACATCGACGGAGTGATTAATCCATACATCGACTGAGTGATTAATCCATACATCGACTGAGTGATTAATCCATACATCGACTGAGTGATTAATCCATACATCGACTGAGTGATTAATCCATACATCGACTGAGTGATTAATCCATACATCGACTGAGTGATTAATCCATACATCGACTGAGTGATTAATCCATACATCGACTGAGTGATTAATCCATACATCGACTGAGTGATTAATCGATACATCGACTGAGTGATTAAGCGATACATCGACTGAGTGATTAATCGATACATCGACTGAGTGATTAAGCGATACATCGACTGAGTGATTAAGCGATAGATCGACTGAGTGATTAAGCGATACATCGACTGAGTGATTAATCCATACATCGACTGAGTGATTAATCCATACATCGACTAAGTGATTAGGCGATAGATCGACTGAGTTATTAATCGATACATCGACTGAGTGATTAATCCATACATCGACTGAGTGATTAATCCATACATCGACTGAGTGATTAATCCATACATCGACAGTGATTAAGCGATACATCGACTGAGTGATTAATCGATACATCGACTGAGTGATTAAGCGATACATCGACTGAGTGATTAAGCGATACATCGACTGAGTGATTAATCGATACATCGACTGAGTGATTAATCGATACATCGACTGAGTGATTAATCCATACATCGACTGAGTGATTAAGCGATACATCGACTGAGTGATTAAGCGATACATCGACTGAGTGATTAATCCATACATCGACTGAGTGATTAATCCATACATCGACTGAGTGATTAATCCATACATCGACTGAGTGATTAAGCGATACATCGACTGAGTGATTAATCGATACATCGACTGAGTGATTAAGCGATACATCGACTGAGTGATTAATCGATACATCGACTGAGTGATTAATCGATACATCGACTGAGTGATTAAGCGATACATCGACTGAGTGATTAAGCGATACATCGACTGAGTGATTAATCCATACATCGACTGAGTGATTAATCCATACATCGACTGAGTGATTAAGCGATACATCGACTGAGTGATTAAGCGATACATCGACTGAGTGATTAAGCGATACATCGACTGAGTGATTAATCCATACATCGACTGAGTGATTAAGCGATACATCGACTGAGTGATTAATCCATGCATCGACTGAGTGATTAAGCGATAGATCGACTGAGTGATTAATCGATACATCGACTGAGTGATTAAGCGATACATCGACTGAGTGATTAAGCGATACATCGACTGAGTGATTAAGCGATAGATCGACTGAGTGATTAAGCGATACATCGACTGAGTGATTAATCCATACATCGACTAAGTGATTAGGCGATAGATCGACTGAGTTATTAATCGATACATCGACGGAGTGATTAATCCATACATCGACTGAGTGATTAATCCATACATCGACTGAGTGATTAATCCATACATCGACTGAGTGATTAATCCATACATCGACTGAGTGATTAATCCATACATCGACTGAGTGATTAATCGATACATCGACTGAGTGATTAATCGATACATCGACTGAGTGATTAAGCGATACATCGACTGAGTGATTAAGCGATACATCGACTGAGTGATTAAGCGATACATCGACTGAGTGATGAAGCGATACATCGACTGAGTGATCAGTCCATACATCGACTGAGTGATTAATCCATACATCGACTGAGTGATTAATCCATACATCGACTGAGTGATTAATCCATACATCGACTGAGTGATTAATCGATACATCGACTGAGTGATTAAGCGATACATCGACTGAGTGATTAAGCGATACATCGACTGAGTGATTAAGCGATACATCGACTGAGTGATTAAGCGATACATCGACTGAGTGATGAAGCGATACATCGACTGAGTGATCAGTCCATACATCGACTGAGTGATTAAGCGATACATCGACTGAGTGATTAATCCATACATCGACTGAGTGATTAAGCGATACATCGACTGAGTGATTAATCCATACATCGACTGAGTGATTAATCCATACATCGACTGAGTGATTAAGCGATACATCGACTGAGTGATTAATCGATACATCGACTGAGTGATTAAGCGATACATCGACTGAGTGATTAATCGATACATCGACTGAGTGATTAATCGATACATCGACTGAGTGATTAAGCGATACATCGACTGAGTGATTAAGCGATACATCGACTGAGTGATTAATCCATACATCGACTGAGTGATTAATCGATACATCGACTGAGTGATTAAGCGATACATCGACTGAGTGATTAAGCGATACATCGACTGAGTGATTAAGCGATACATCGACTGAGTGATTAATCCATACATCGACTGAGTGATTAAGCGATAGATCGACTGAGTGATTAATCGATACATCGACTGAGTGATTAAGCGATACATCGACTGAGTGATTAATCCATACATCGACTGAGTGATTAAGCGATACATCGACTGAGTGATTAAGCGATACATCGACTGAGTGATTAAGCGATACATCGACTGAGTGATTAAGCGATACATCGACTGAGTGATTAAGCGATACATCGACTGAGTGATTAAGCGATAGATCGACTGAGTGATTAAGCGATACATCGACTGAGTGATTAATACATACATCGACTGAGTGATTAATCCATACATCGACTGAGTGATTAAGCGATAGATCGACTGAGTTATTAATCGATACATCGACGGAGTGATTAATCGATACATCGACTGAGTGATTAATCATACATCGACTGAGTGATTAAGCGATAGATCGACTGAGTGATTAATCGATACATCGACTGAGTGATTAAGCGATACATCGACTGAGTGATTAATCCATACATCGACTGAGTGATTAAGCGATACATCGACTGAGTGATTAAGCGATACATCGACTGAGTGATTAATCGATACATCGACTGAGTGATTAAGCGATACATCGACTGAGTGATTAAGCGATAGATCGACTGAGTGATTAAGCGATACATCGACTGAGTGATTAATCCATACATCGACTGAGTGATTAATCCATACATCGACTAAGTGATTAGGCGATAGATCGACTGAGTTATTAATCGATACATCGACGGAGTGATTAATCCATACATCGACTGAGTGATTAATCCATACATCGACTGAGTGATTAATCCATACATCGACTGAGTGATTAATCCATACATCGACTGAGTGATTAATCCATACATCGACTGAGTGATTAATCCATACATCGACTGAGTGATTAATCCATACATCGACTGAGTGATTAATCCATACATCGACTGAGTGATTAATCCATACATCGACTGAGTGATTAATCGATACATCGACTGAGTGATTAAGCGATACATCGACTGAGTGATTAAGCGATACATCGACTGAGTGATTAATCCATACATCGACTGAGTGATTAAGCGATACATCGACTGAGTGATTAAGCGATACATCGACTGAGTGATGAAGCGATACATCGACTGAGTGATTAATCCATACATCGACAGTGATTAAGCGATACATCGACTGAGTGATTAATCGATACATCGACTGAGTGATTAATCGATACATCGACTGAGTGATTAATCGATACATCGACTGAGTGATTAAGCGATACATCGACTGAGTGATTAAGCGATACATCGACTGAGTGATTAAGCGATACATCGACTGAGTGATTAATCCATACATCGACTGAGTGATTAATCCATACATCGACTGAGTGATTAAGCGATACATCGACTGAGTGATTAATCCATACATCGACTGAGTGATTAAGCGATACATCGACTGAGTGATTAATCGATACATCGACTGAGTGATTAATCGATACATCGACTGAGTGATTAAGCGATACATCGACTGAGTGATTAAGCGATACATCGACTGAGTGATTAATCCATACATCGACTGAGTGATTAAGCGATACATCGACTGAGTGATTAAGCGATACATCGACTGAGTGATTAAGTGATACATCGACTGAGTGATTAAGCGATACATCGACTGAGTGATTAATCCATACATCGACTGAGTGATTAAGCGATACATCGACTGAGTGATTAATCCATGCATCGACTGAGTGATTAAGCGATAGATCGACTGAGTGATTAATCGATACATCGACTGAGTGATTAAGCGATAGATCGACTGAGTGATTAATCGATACATCGACTGAGTGATTAAGCGATACATCGACTGAGTGATTAATCCATACATCGACTGAGTGATTAAGCGATACATCGACTGAGTGATTAAGCGATACATCGACTGAGTGATTAAGCGATACATCGACTGAGTGATTAAGCGATACATCGACTGAGTGATTAAGCGATACATCGACTGAGTGATTAAGCGATAGATCGACTGAGTGATTAAGCGATACATCGACTGAGTGATTAATACATACATCGACTGAGTGATTAATCCATACATCGACTGAGTGATTAAGCGATAGATCGACTGAGTTATTAATCGATACATCGACGGAGTGATTAATCGATACATCGACTGAGTGATTAATCATACATCGACTGAGTGATTAAGCGATAGATCGACTGAGTGATTAATCGATACATCGACTGAGTGATTAAGCGATACATCGACTGAGTGATTAATCCATACATCGACTGAGTGATTAAGCGATACATCGACTGAGTGATTAAGCGATACATCGACTGAGTGATTAATCGATACATCGACTGAGTGATTAAGCGATACATCGACTGAGTGATTAAGCGATAGATCGACTGAGTGATTAAGCGATACATCGACTGAGTGATTAATCCATACATCGACTGAGTGATTAATCCATACATCGACTAAGTGATTAGGCGATAGATCGACTGAGTTATTAATCGATACATCGACGGAGTGATTAATCCATACATCGACTGAGTGATTAATCCATACATCGACTGAGTGATTAATCCATACATCGACTGAGTGATTAATCCATACATCGACTGAGTGATTAATCCATACATCGACTGAGTGATTAATCCATACATCGACTGAGTGATTAATCCATACATCGACTGAGTGATTAATCCATACATCGACTGAGTGATTAATCCATACATCGACTGAGTGATTAATCGATACATCGACTGAGTGATTAAGCGATACATCGACTGAGTGATTAAGCGATACATCGACTGAGTGATTAATCCATACATCGACTGAGTGATTAAGCGATACATCGACTGAGTGATTAAGCGATACATCGACTGAGTGATGAAGCGATACATCGACTGAGTGATTAATCCATACATCGACAGTGATTAAGCGATACATCGACTGAGTGATTAATCGATACATCGACTGAGTGATTAATCGATACATCGACTGAGTGATTAATCGATACATCGACTGAGTGATTAAGCGATACATCGACTGAGTGATTAAGCGATACATCGACTGAGTGATTAAGCGATACATCGACTGAGTGATTAATCATACATCGACTGAGTGATTAAGCGATAGATCGACTGAGTGATTAATCGATACATCGACTGAGTGATTAAGCGATACATCGACTGAGTGATTAAGCGATAGATCGACTGAGTTATTAATCGATACATCGACGGAGTGATTAATCGATACATCGACTGAGTGATTAATCATACATCGACTGAGTGATTAAGCGATAGATCGACTGAGTGATTAATCGATACATCGACTGAGTGATTAAGCGATACATCGACTGAGTGATTAATCCATACATCGACTGAGTGATTAAGCGATACATCGACTGAGTGATTAAGCGATACATCGACTGAGTGATTAATCGATACATCGACTGAGTGATTAAGCGATACATCGACTGAGTGATTAAGCGATAGATCGACTGAGTGATTAAGCGATACATCGACTGAGTGATTAATCCATACATCGACTGAGTGATTAATCCATACATCGACTAAGTGATTAGGCGATAGATCGACTGAGTTATTAATCGATACATCGACGGAGTGATTAATCCATACATCGACTGAGTGATTAATCCATACATCGACTGAGTGATTAATCCATACATCGACTGAGTGATTAATCCATACATCGACTGAGTGATTAATCCATACATCGACTGAGTGATTAATCCATACATCGACTGAGTGATTAATCCATACATCGACTGAGTGATTAATCCATACATCGACTGAGTGATTAATCCATACATCGACTGAGTGATTAATCGATACATCGACTGAGTGATTAAGCGATACATCGACTGAGTGATTAAGCGATACATCGACTGAGTGATTAATCCATACATCGACTGAGTGATTAAGCGATACATCGACTGAGTGATTAAGCGATACATCGACTGAGTGATGAAGCGATACATCGACTGAGTGATTAATCCATACATCGACAGTGATTAAGCGATACATCGACTGAGTGATTAATCGATACATCGACTGAGTGATTAATCGATACATCGACTGAGTGATTAATCGATACATCGACTGAGTGATTAAGCGATACATCGACTGAGTGATTAAGCGATACATCGACTGAGTGATTAAGCGATACATCGACTGAGTGATTAATCCATACATCGACTGAGTGATTAATCCATACATCGACTGAGTGATTAAGCGATACATCGACTGAGTGATTAATCGATACATCGACTGAGTGATTAAGCGATACATCGACTGAGTGATTAATCGATACATCGACTGAGTGATTAATCGATACATCGACTGAGTGATTAAGCGATACATCGACTGAGTGATTAAGCGATACATCGACTGAGTGATTAATCCATACATCGACTGAGTGATTAAGCGATACATCGACTGAGTGATTAAGCGATACATCGACTGAGTGATTAAGCGATACATCGACTGAGTGATTAAGCGATACATCGACTGAGTGATTAATCCATACATCGACTGAGTGATTAAGCGATACATCGACTGAGTGATTAATCCATGCATCGACTGAGTGATTAAGCGATAGATCGACTGAGTGATTAATCGATACATCGACTGAGTGATTAAGCGATACATCGACTGAGTGATTAAGCGATACATCGACTGAGTGATTAATCCATACATCGACTGAGTTATTAATCCATACATCGACTAAGTGATTAGGCGATAGATCGACTGAGTTATTAATCGATACATCGACGGAGTGATTAATCCATACATCGACTGAGTGATTAATCCATACATCGACTGAGTGATTAATCCATACATCGACTGAGTGATTAATCCATACATCGACTGAGTGATTAATCCATACATCGACTGAGTGATTAATCCATACATCGACTGAGTGATTAAGCGATACATCGACTGAGTGATTAATCCATACATCGACTGAGTGATTAAGCGATACATCGACTGAGTGATTAAGCGATACATCGACTGAGTGATGAAGCGATACATCGACTGAGTGATCAGTCCATACATCGACTGAGTGATTAAGCGATACATCGACTGAGTGATTAATCCATACATCGACTGAGTGATTAAGCGATACATCGACTGAGTGATTAATCCATACATCGACTGAGTGATTAATCCATACATCGACTGAGTGATTAAGCGATACATCGACTGAGTGATTAATCGATACATCGACTGAGTGATTAAGCGATACATCGACTGAGTGATTAATCGATACATCGACTGAGTGATTAATCGATACATCGACTGAGTGATTAAGCGATACATCGACTGAGTGATTAAGCGATACATCGACTGAGTGATTAATCCATACATCGACTGAGTGATTAATCGATACATCGACTGAGTGATTAAGCGATACATCGACTGAGTGATTAAGCGATACATCGACTGAGTGATTAAGCGATACATCGACTGAGTGATTAATCCATACATCGACTGAGTGATTAATCCATACATCGACTGAGTGATTAAGCGATAGATCGACTGAGTGATTAATCGATACATCGACTGAGTGATTAAGCGATACATCGACTGAGTGATTAATCCATACATCGACTGAGTGATTAAGCGATACATCGACTGAGTGATTAAGCGATACATCGACTGAGTGATTAAGCGATACATCGACTGAGTGATTAATCGATACATCGACTGAGTGATTAAGCGATACATCGACTGAGTGATTAAGCGATAGATCGACTGAGTGATTAAGCGATACATCGACTGAGTGATTAATACATACATCGACTGAGTGATTAATCCATACATCGACTGAGTGATTAAGCGATAGATCGACTGAGTTATTAATCGATACATCGACGGAGTGATTAATCGATACATCGACTGAGTGATTAATCATACATCGACTGAGTGATTAATCCATACATCGACTGAGTGATTAAGCGATACATCGACTGAGTGATTAAGCGATACATCGACTGAGTGATGAAGCGATACATCGACTGAGTGATCAGTCCATACATCGACTGAGTGATTAAGCGATACATCGACTGAGTGATTAATCGATACATCGACTGAGTGATTAAGCGAAACATCGACTGAGTGATTAATCGATACATCGACTGAGTGATTAATCGATACATCGACTGAGTGATTAAGCGATACATCGACTGAGTGATTAACCGATACATCGACTGAGTGATTAATCCATACATCGACTGAGTGATTAAGCGATACATCGACTGAGTGATTAAGCGATACATCGACTGAGTGATTAAGCGATAGATCGACTGAGTGATTAAGCGATACATCGACTGAGTGATTAATACATACATCGACTGAGTGATTAATCCATACATCGACTGAGTGATTAAGCGATAGATCGACTGAGTTATTAATCGATACATCGACGGAGTGATTAATCGATACATCGACTGAGTGATTAATCATACATCGACTGAGTGATTAATCCATACATCGACTGAGTGATTAAGCGATACATCGACTGAGTGATTAAGCGATACATCGACTGAGTGATGAAGCGATACATCGACTGAGTGATCAGTCCATACATCGACTGAGTGATTAAGCGATACATCGACTGAGTGATTAAGCGATACATCGACTGAGTGATTAAGCGATACATCGACTGAGTGATTAAGCGATAGATCGACTGAGTGATTAAGCGATACATCGACTGAGTGATTAATCCATACATCGACTGAGTGATTAATCCATACATCGACTGAGTGATTAAGCGATAGATCGACTGAGTGATTAATCGATACATCGACTGAGTGATTAAGCGATACATCGACTGAGTGATTAATCCATACATCGACTGAGTGATTAAGCGATACATCGACTGAGTGATTAAGCGATACATCGACTGAGTGATTAAGCGATACATCGACTGAGTGATTAATCGATACATCGACTGAGTGATTAAGCGATACATCGACTGAGTGATTAAGCGATAGATCGACTGAGTGATTAAGCGATACATCGACTGAGTGATTAATACATACATCGACTGAGTGATTAATCCATACATCGACTGAGTGATTAAGCGATAGATCGACTGAGTTATTAATCGATACATCGACGGAGTGATTAATCGATACATCGACTGAGTGATTAATCATACATCGACTGAGTGATTAATCCATACATCGACTGAGTGATTAAGCGATACATCGACTGAGTGATTAAGCGATACATCGACTGAGTGATGAAGCGATACATCGACTGAGTGATCAGTCCATACATCGACTGAGTGATTAAGCGATACATCGACTGAGTGATTAATCGATACATCGACTGAGTGATTAAGCGAAACATCGACTGAGTGATTAATCGATACATCGACTGAGTGATTAATCGATACATCGACTGAGTGATTAAGCGATACATCGACTGAGTGATTAACCGATACATCGACTGAGTGATTAATCCATACATCGACTGAGTGATTAAGCGATACATCGACTGAGTGATTAAGCGATACATCGACTGAGTGATTAAGCGATAGATCGACTGAGTGATTAAGCGATACATCGACTGAGTGATTAATACATACATCGACTGAGTGATTAATCCATACATCGACTGAGTGATTAAGCGATAGATCGACTGAGTTATTAATCGATACATCGACGGAGTGATTAATCGATACATCGACTGAGTGATTAATCATACATCGACTGAGTGATTAATCCATACATCGACTGAGTGATTAAGCGATACATCGACTGAGTGATTAAGCGATACATCGACTGAGTGATGAAGCGATACATCGACTGAGTGATCAGTCCATACATCGACTGAGTGATTAAGCGATACATCGACTGAGTGATTAAGCGATACATCGACTGAGTGATTAAGCGATACATCGACTGAGTGATTAAGCGATAGATCGACTGAGTGATTAAGCGATACATCGACTGAGTGATTAATCCATACATCGACTGAGTGATTAATCCATACATCGACTAAGTGATTAGGCGATAGATCGACTGAGTTATTAATCGATACATCGACGGAGTGATTAATCCATACATCGACTGAGTGATTAATCCATACATCGACTGAGTGATTAATCCATACATCGGCTGAGTGATTAATCCATACATCGACTGAGTGATTAATCCATACATCGACTGAGTGATTAATCCATACATCGACTGAGTGATTAATCCATACATCGACTGAGTGATTAAGCGATACATCGACTGAGTGATTAATCGATACATCGACTGAGTGATTAAGCGATACATCGACTGAGTGATTAATCGATACATCGACTGAGTGATTAATCGATACATCGACTGAGTGATTAAGCGATACATCGACTGAGTGATTAAGCGATACATCGACTGAGTGATTAAGCGATACATCGACTGAGTGATTAATCCATACATCGACTGAGTGATTAAGCGATACATCGACTGAGTGATTAATCCATGCATCGACTGAGTGATTAAGCGATAGATCGACTGAGTGATTAATCGATACATCGACTGAGTGATTAAGCGATACATCGACTGAGTGCTTAAGCGATACATCGACTGAGTGATTAAGCGATACATCGACTGAGTGATTAAGCGATAGATCGACTGAGTGATTAAGCGATACATCGACTGAGTGATTAATCCATACATCGACTGAGTGATTAATCCATACATCGACTAAGTGATTAGGCGATAGATCGACTGAGTTATTAATCGATACATCGACGGAGTGATTAATCCATACATCGACTGAGTGATTAATCCATACATCGACTGAGTGATTAATCCATACATCGACTGAGTGATTAATCCATACATCGACTGAGTGATTAATCCATACATCGACTGAGTGATTAATCCATACATCGACTGAGTGATTAAGCGATACATCGACTGAGTGATTAATCCATACATCGACTGAGTGATTAAGCGATACATCGACTGAGTGATTAAGCGATACATCGACTGAGTGATGAAGCGATACATCGACTGAGTGATCAGTCCATACATCGACTGAGTGATTAATCGATACATCGACTGAGTGATTAAGCGATACATCGACTGAGTGATTAAGCGATACATCGACTGAGTGATTAAGCGATACATCGACTGAGTGATTAATCCATACATCGACTGAGTGATTAAGCGATAGATCGACTGAGTGATTAATCGATACATCGACTGAGTGATTAAGCGATACATCGACTGAGTGATTAATCCATACATCGACTGAGTGATTAAGCGATACATCGACTGAGTGATTAAGCGATACATCGACTGAGTGATTAAGCGATACATCGACTGAGTGATTAATCGATACATCGACTGAGTGATTAAGCGATACATCGACTGAGTGATTAAGCGATAGATCGACTGAGTGATTAAGCGATACATCGACTGAGTGATTAATACATACATCGACTGAGTGATTAATCCATACATCGACTGAGTGATTAAGCGATAGATCGACTGAGTTATTAATCGATACATCGACGGAGTGATTAATCGATACATCGACTGAGTGATTAATCATACATCGACTGAGTGATTAAGCGATAGATCGACTGAGTGATTAATCGATACATCGACTGAGTGATTAAGCGATACATCGACTGAGTGATTAATCCATACATCGACTGAGTGATTAAGCGATACATCGACTGAGTGATTAAGCGATACATCGACTGAGTGATTAATCGATACATCGACTGAGTGATTAAGCGATACATCGACTGAGTGATTAAGCGATAGATCGACTGAGTGATTAAGCGATACATCGACTGAGTGATTAATCCATACATCGACTGAGTGATTAATCCATACATCGACTAAGTGATTAGGCGATAGATCGACTGAGTTATTAATCGATACATCGACGGAGTGATTAATCCATACATCGACTGAGTGATTAATCCATACATCGACTGAGTGATTAATCCATACATCGACTGAGTGATTAATCCATACATCGACTGAGTGATTAATCCATACATCGACTGAGTGATTAATCCATACATCGACTGAGTGATTAATCCATACATCGACTGAGTGATTAATCCATACATCGACTGAGTGATTAATCCATACATCGACTGAGTGATTAATCGATACATCGACTGAGTGATTAAGCGATACATCGACTGAGTGATTAAGCGATACATCGACGGAGTGATTAATCGATACATCGACTGAGTGATTAATCATACATCGACTGAGTGATTAAGCGATAGATCGACTGAGTGATTAATCGATACATCGACTGAGTGATTAAGCGATACATCGACTGAGTGATTAATCCATACATCGACTGAGTGATTAAGCGATACATCGACTGAGTGATTAAGCGATACATCGACTGAGTGATTAATCGATACATCGACTGAGTGATTAAGCGATACATCGACTGAGTGATTAAGCGATAGATCGACTGAGTGATTAAGCGATACATCGACTGAGTGATTAATCCATACATCGACTGAGTGATTAATCCATACATCGACTAAGTGATTAGGCGATAGATCGACTGAGTTATTAATCGATACATCGACGGAGTGATTAATCCATACATCGACTGAGTGATTAATCCATACATCGACTGAGTGATTAATC